>NW_026937256.1:0-600000 GCF_032062105.1 Saccostrea cuccullata
CAATATCTTTATATACGAACTGTTTTATTTACAGACAATTTGTACAAACGTTTATATTGTAAACATGTATTTAACAATAATATAAAAGTGATGATAAAGCATAGCTTTCTTCTGATATTTGATCATAAACACAGTGTAGCGTCAATCTTGCTCCGATCCTCGGAATTGTGTTGAGGTGTTTGATAAAACTAGAAGGTGTCCAGTGGATTCATTGGTATCCATATACTCCTTAGATAATGCTTTCTTCCGTAGGCATGTGCTTTCTGGCGAAAAATATCTGTAAGTTGAGAAAATGGACAAAGAACCTACATTGACCCCCTTTCTCTCGCTTCGGAAGCATACACCCCGCGCACAACATAGTATACACCCCGCATGTTGGGATGTACACGGTGGTTGTAACAATGCATGTAGGAATAATGAATTGGTCTATAAGATGTACAGTTGAACTCTAGTATCTTGTACACCGGTATCTCGAATACCATGGATATGTCAAAGTGATTTAGAAGTCCCAACCTATTCATTCACTATTTTACCCTTGATATCTCGAATCTTCGGAAATCTCGAAGATTTGCATGTTTTTCTACATTATTATACCACTTGGCCATTCTGTAAGCGCTGTCATATTAAACATACGTATAATTTAAGTGCATAAATATTTTTTAAAAGACAAATCGAGTTATATCTAAAGTATTACTTTAACTTTGGTAAGAACCACCACTTATAAGTTTAATGCGATAGTTCCAATCTTCTTCAGTCATAGATGTTCGCCCGTTAACAAAGTTTTGTTTATTCAACAAATCCTGTTCTGATAAAAGTTGAGCTTCTGATAACTTAATTGTAAATATGCCGATTAATACCGTCAGTTCGGAATACAATGAACTCTTTATTGAGTTATGCTTGATACCAAATTCTCTTTTATTCAGATAAGAAAGACACATTAAGTTTCTTAAGGATGTTTTTAGTCGGAGGGTAAAGAGAAATGTGTAAACATGATACACAAATTGATATTTATTGTTGTTTTTATTCCGAGATGTATCCCGGGTAACCTTGAGCAGGTTTTCTGTAAATTACTTGTTGATACCTTTATCATTGAGAGCCCAGTTTTCATCGAGCTGTAGGAACCTAAAGCAGTCTAATATCAAAGGGTATTAACTGCACCTTAAAATAATGTTCTCATTAAAGTATTTTTGTTCACACGCCAAAGTATAAACATTTTTGTTCACCTGATTTTTTTTGTTTTTGAAAATCATTGATAAGTACAAACGATTACTTTATATAAATTTCCTGGGGTATCTTCTATCATTTGAGATTTTTCCCCAGACTATTTATGAAGTAATTACATGAATTAGTGTAAAAGAAAATAACATGTGTTTTAAATTTCTCGCCGAGTGCCAATACATCTCCATCAGTTGTTATTTTCGTTAACTGATTGATGTTCTTTTTTTATTTTCTCACAATAATGACAAGTAGGGGTCGTGAACTTTTTCATACTTCCTAGCTTTAAGGATCCTCTCGACTTTCAAGGTGAAGAAAAATGGTTTTAAAATATCCTATATTTTCATCAGCTCAAAGAGTATTTAGCCATAAAAGAGAAATACGGCGTTCTTATTTCGTTTTGAATAAGTTCTAAAAATAGAATTATATTTCTTTTGCAGTGAGCAATTTTTGATCTGAAATCTAATAAAAAAGAACATTAAGTAATTTCCTTTTCTTTTGAAAAGAATTGAAAAGTTCTTTTGTTAATGTACAGCTCAACAAACTTTTTAAGCTCTCATGGTTTTTCGCACAAATTAAGGTCACATTGTTATAATGTACCGACAACAAAATACATTTTAAAAGTATTTGTTTACATAATTTGAGTTTTATTTCATTTACTGAAACATAATTTGCACAAATCAATTGGTAGAACTTTGATATATTCATGGCTGAAAAATAACAACTATTCTCATGTGAATTTTTGTGCTTTCTTGCCAATTTGCAGCTGTGTTTTTATCTGTTCTTTTGAAAGCAATAGCTCTTGGCAGAAACGTAGACATGGGCACAGAACAGCTACTGTAACTTGTATTTTCTATACATTTTGACTCTTTAACTCGGAGTGGTAATAGTATTTTTCAACTGTTTGACTGCTTTCTATGTTAATAAGGTGGGATTTTTTAAAGTCAACTTCTAAAATCTAGAATCATGAGAGATTTATCCCACTGCAAAATTTTAACTTTCAAACCGTAAATGCAGAAGAATTTTCCTTTCCATAGAAGGAATTTACTATTTAAAAAAAAATAAACAATACTTCATTCTCCTACCCTTTAGTGTGGTTTCCTTCTGCAATGTTATCCCTTTTTGGCGCTACATTTCGACAAATCCAAGAGGAGTATAGTAAGTGAGCAAAGATTTTTAAAAAGAACTCATCGTGAAGAAGAAAATTTAAAATGTTCATCTACATGGTATCAAGGAAATCTCGATTTATACGATTTGTAAAAAACCTATGGTAGAATCGTATAGGCGAAACATCCTACCATTTATTCATAAGTTCCCCTTTAAAACATCCACTTTGGAAACTTAATATAATAATTTTAAAAGACAATTATGCTTGACATTATATGTAATATAACGAAGGGATGTGTTATTGTACTACAGTATAAAAATGGTATTTTTAATTACAACAATGTGACCTTAATTTGTGCGAAAAACCATGTGAGCTTAAAAAGTTTGTTGAGCTGTATTTTTAAATCATACACCCAGGTGTTTAAGATGGAATTTCACTTGTGTAGTAAACATATATTTGTAATAAGAAATACCTATAGGAGTGAAATTTCTGATGAAATAGCAATAAATGTTTATTTAAACGGTGATGAATGGTTCCTTTCTTGTCATTACATATATTTATCATGCTATACAAACATTACCTATTAGTTTATAAATGAAAGCACGAGAGAGAGAGAGAGAGAGAGAGAGAGAGAGAGAGAGAGAGAGAGAGAGGCTTTGATTAAGAGTTCCGTCAATGAACTGTATAAATTTAATTAAAGTGAATGTGCAATATCTTAAATCTTTTTGAAATGAATATTAATATTTTCAGAAGTTTTGAATTTTATTTTTTAATTACTTTTTCTTCCCTACCTTGTATTTACTTAAATATACCAATCCTACAATTAATTATTTTAGCTATTGTGGTGCGGTTTTTGACCGGAAGATATCTAAGTGAATACGCTTCTTTAGAGGAAGTGACGTATGAAAGAAATGTCACCGTTGATGAAAAACAAGTGTCCATTAAAGTAACAGACGTTGCAGGGAAGGTATGTTAAAATTGTATTCACCGATTAACATGTTTCTTTTTATACATGCATTAAAATAGTGGGTAACAGTTTTGATAAAAATTTGTTACGAACGGAGACACACACACACACCCTCTCTCACAGACACTCAAGGGTAAAGCAGAATTCCCCCTCTCATTCGGAGCGGGGTTATAATTATGAAAATTATTTTTGGAGGATAAAAACCTTTTTAAACAGCAGTAACGAATAAATATATACAGCAATAATAAATCTTTCATCGCTACTGTGTGTAAAGCGTATATTAAACTGGAATCGGATTCTTTAAAAATCATTAAAATATAATCATCAGTGTTTGAAATATTCAGCGGAAAGGATTTCATCGCGCCAAGATTCATTTACTCTGTTTCGCGATTAAGCTGTCGGAAGCAAATCTCTCCAAACATTGGTGTTTATCTTATATAATGTATATAAGACTATTCTTTAATCAAGAGCAAAAAAAAAAAAAAAAAGATCTCTAAAGATATTGTGGAATTTTCTTTCTTTTCTTTCTGTTTATCCGATGTATATGAAGTTTGATATGGAAATGATATCTATTGTATTAAGTAAAACAATATTTCATTGAATGAAAAATTTTGTTTTAAAGAATGCCAAATTTTTATATAATCTCTTTCAGCTTGGGGCTTGGGCCCCATTTCACAGTCATGAAAAGCGACCAATCATGGGTATTTTCAAAACATTATTATGTTTATAGAATCTGGACCGGAAGTCGGCTGCAAGAGACTGGCTTCACAAAATAGATGGCGCTGTCATCGTTTATTCCGTGACGGACCGGAACAGTTTTGACCTGGCGGAAATTATCTTGGATTGGCTGAGGAAAGAAAAGAAACCAAATCAGATTATTCCTATGGTCTTGTTGGGAAACAAATGTGATTTAGAACATTCAAGGTTCGTAGTTCGTAGTTCGTACAACTTAATAAAAGCCAGAGTCTAACCTTGGATTTGCAAAGTTCGAGTATTTTGATTGAATCCCATGAACTTGTAATCTGGCAGTGCTTACTCTATACTACTTTCCATTCGAAGCTTTTTTTTTCTTCTTTTATTAACATGATATATTCTGCAGACTTTTGATAAATATTTATAAGAGGAGTCAGTCATTATGTTTACTTTGTCGTAAATACGGTGAATCAATTCAGGGGGTATATGCAACATCTTCAAATATCATTTACGGCAATTTAGAAACATACTGGTTAAATAAACCTGATTGAACAATCGTAACATAAACAAATCAACCTTACCAAACGAGCAATTTCTTTAAAAAGAGGCCATTTGGCCACATCGCACACCTGTAATTAAAGTGGTCCCGAAATTTGTTCTTCTATTAATTGAGACCTTGCATGTTATCCTAATGGACATGATTTGAACAAACTTGGAATCTACACTACCCAAGAATGCTTTTGAATTATTTGAATATGACAAATCATGGCTTTGAGAAGAAATTTTTATTGACTGCTGTGGCACCACCCTGACCGCAGGGGTCATGATTTGAAGTTTGATTCAACACTATCTACGAATGCTTCCATACACTCTAAAAAAAGTTTTACTTGTTGTTTTTAAAATAAGATATTAGATTAAGAAAAACTAGTAATAATTAGTAATCCATTTAGTCAGAATAGCAAGTAATTGACTACTGGTATCATGGTTAGTAATTGTAAACATAATAATTAGTAATAAGGATGAATTCATTAACTTATAAAATGATTTACTAAGTATCAATAGAATTACTTAAATTATAGGAATTGTATTACTTTAAATTAGTAAATGAACTACTCATTTTTGTTAAATTATTATTACTTAATTTAGAGATAATATGCTTTCGATTTACTAAATTTTATGAATTATTACTAAGTAAATGTAATTCTGAAATTAATTAAAATCTAGAATATTATTACTCAAAAGAATACTAAGTAAATGAAATACTTATCATATTTACTAAAATCGACATTATTTACTAGAAACACTGCAAGGTACCGAACCTCTGACATGTGAGTACTACTCACAGATTTCTTTATCAGAGTTCCCTAATTGGGCCCTCTGAATAGTTTAATAGAAGAAATCTACGTATGATGGAAACAATTATACTTTCTATTTCTTTTGCCAATTTCTTTGTAATTGTTTTATTATATATAATAATAAAATATTTGATTCCAACTTCGAAAGCCTTAAAAATTGAATAAGTTGTATCTTTTAAAGGACCATTTTAAAATGGATAAACATTTCAAGTACTTAATATCGCATTTTTATTAGCGTGACTTTTTTTTTCACATGAAGGTATATTTAGAAGAAAGATAACTCCTCCTCACAGACAATTAGTGACTAGACTACCATATTTAAGTAATTACTGATCTGAATTTTCCTTGATTTAGTAAATAAATTTTTGTTTTAAGTAAATCAATTAAATACAATTCAAACAAGATGTGTTTGTGAAACACCTATGCCCCTGCATGGCAACATAGCAAAGGTTAAACTTTTCTTATATGCAAATTTAAATTATTGGGATTTCTTGATATCTCCAAGGTCAAAAGGTCAAGGTTATTAGTATCTAATGAAAGGTCTTGCTACAAAAAATACATATGTGATGAAATATGGAAACACTTGCCTCAACCCTTCAGAAGTTATGGTCAAGGTTACCAATTTTGAAATGTAGGTCAGACTCCAAGGACAAAGGGACAGATTTGGTGGTACCCAAAGAAAGGTCTTGTCACAAGGATGAACTATGTAAAGTATGAATGCACTAACCCTAATCCTTTTAAAGTTACAGTCAAGGTTTGCTTTTTAAAAGTGGGTCAAACTCCAAGGTCAAGGTCAAAGGGTCAAAGTTCTTGGTATCCTATGAATGGTCTTCTCAAAATGATTACATATATGTAAGTATGAAAGCACTCTTCCTTACCGTTCAAAAGTTATGGCCAAGGTTAAAGTTTTTTTTCATAAGGATGGAAATCTCCAGGGTCAAGGTCAAAATTTCATAGTTGTTGGTATTCAATGAAATTTCTTTCAACAAAAAATATATATGTGAAGTATAAATGTCCTGGTATTTACTGTTCAAAACTCAAAAGATTTTGATAAAGAATAAGTTTGGATTTTTTGTGTATAAGTGAGTCAAACTTCAAGGTCAAGGTCAAATTTGGTGATACTCAAAGAAAGGTCTTGTCACAAGGAATACACGTGTGAAATATGAAAGTCATAGCTCCGCTAAATCAAAAGTAATGGGCAAGGTTAAAGTTTCTGCAGATAAACAGACAAACAGAGAGACAGCTAGACAGACAGACATGCACGACAAAAACTATATACCCCCGAAACTTCGTTTACAGGGGCATTAAAATATTAATTATATAGTAAATAGTGGTAAAATGTAAGTAAAGACCAAGTAATGTTATTACTTATATACACAAATTTAAGTAAATATAAATTACTTAGTAAAACTTTTTAGTGTGTAAGTAAAACAATTCTTTAAAATGCAAAAATCAAGTAAAACATTTGAATCTAGTAATGACATATATTTCAGTAATTGATTTTAAATTTTAAGTAAATGCTTAGTAATTATCTATTACTTATCTTTGTTATTTCAAGTAAAAAATGACTACTAAGTAAAACTTTTTTAAGAGTGTAAAAATGTGACCTATCATGGTTTTTGCTGCTTTTGATAAGACTATTTTAAATAATTTTTCTTTATATTCTTCTGTAAAAATCTAATTCGCCAATGTGGCCCCTACGCCCGGAATAATTAGAACAAACTGGAATCTGCACTATGTGAAAAATTTTTCTTGTAATATTCAACTTTTTTGACCCAGTGGTTCTTGAGAAGAAAGATTTTTTAAACGATGTCGCCAAAGTTTCATGTTTTCCCTATCTCCCCCATGAAAATAGCTCAGTGGTTCTGGAGAAGAAGTCGAATATGTAAAAAGCTTAAGAACGGACGAACAGACTGACAAAATGTGATCAGGTATAAGCTCACTTTAGCTTTTCAGCTGTAAGAATACTAGTAGTAAAGGATATGACTTTGACCTCTCTCCACCCCCTTCTTGTCCATTTACAATAAACACATTCTACATGCTTTACTTCCTAACACGCTGATCATGACATACCTCTATGGGACTCGTACCCCCTCTAATATCAAACATACATTTACACTGTTTTCCTTTTAGAACTGTTACAAAACAACCAACAGAAGAGTTGGAATGGCGAACAGATGGACTTATGTTGACGGAATGTTCAGCCTCCGCTAATACTGAGAACATTAAACGCGTGTTTCACGAACTTATTAGAAAGGTACTGTATCACTGTAGACTTCCAATGCTGTGGATAAAGCATAACAGTTGTATGAACTGTCAACCGATAAATTCAAAATTTACAACAAGGCATGGTCTGGGCCCTGAGAACCATTACAATGGTATTAACATCCAGGTCCTTAAATTCAAAATTTACAACAAGGCACTGGTCTCCTCTGAGAAAAAGTTATGGTTATTTAGCTATGTAGTAGCTAGGTACATGTAAGCTTTGGCAAAGGAAAGGAATCGAAGAAAAGGCTATCCTTTATAATACTATGTTTGCATGACCTTGGACTTCAAACATCGCTTAAGAGTTTAACTGAGAATCTTTTTCTGCATACTAGTCTTATTTAGTTAAACAAGAAAGATGGGAGAATGTTCCATCAAAGTTATTTTTATTTTGATCTAATATGAAATCTTTGGTCAGTGACACTTCACATCTCTAGGTAAAGCCTGGGTGAGTTTGTATAGGGAATAAAATATTCAAAACAAGAGATTTAGCTTTAAAACAATTTATTTGACCTACGTTTTTGATCAAGAACCGTTTGACCGAATCTTCAAATACACCCTCACAAACTGACCTTTGATACAATATTCACTGATTATACACACTTGACATTGGCTTTTCACTTTTAGATTCTGAATTCATTAGTCAGGGTAACTGGACACTCCTGAAGCAGGAAAACTTTATTCGTAAGGTATTGCTAGTTTGAGTGAAGGGAGAAGAATTCAGACAATTAACTGAGTTGCACATGCTTTTTGTTTTGAGTTACTCATTTTCTGCAAACAGACTTAAAATTTTAGTTAGGCATACTCATTGATACACAGGTTTCGGTTACCAAAACAACACCTTTCTCATGAAAGAAGATTAACGAAGAAAGTGTGCAAAATGCCTATAACATAAAAAGTACTTTATATAACTTGTAAATTTAGCATTTTAAGTAAAATTCTTATTTTTGAATAGTATGAAATTTAAAGAACACAACTTTTATGCTGAAAATTCTTCCAGCGAAAATGTTTCTATGATATAAAATGTAAAATTTTTGAATTTTCGGGGTTCGAACCTAAGCAATAAAAATCACGAATGTGTATTTGCTATTTCATATTAAACCGAATAATAATATTTTTGAGATTAAAGATTTTACCTTGAGTACACGTTAATGTTAATAAAATATCAAAGAAAACAATTATGATAGTTAATAGATATATAATTTTTTACTTGCTTGTATCAAAAGGCAATGTGCTCGCCTTGTTCGCGTATGTTCTTTATTGTTTTACTTATAGTTTGTATTGGTGCATTTCCACTTGTATTTTTTCTAAAATTATATTAACTATCGGCATTACTTACTTACAGATAAGTGAAAAAAGAGATTCGTCCTCCAAAGCACAGCGAAAACTTTCTCATGCGCAGATTGGATCACCGAAATTAATTCGAGCGTCATTAAGGAGACGTTTTAGTGTGTTTACTCGAGAGCGAACCTCTACAATGTAAATTTGGAAAACCAGGGTACAGTGTTATAATGAAATGACAATAATGAAAAAATCAACAGAGATTTCTACAGAGAAAGAACTGGGCTCCCTACTTTATAGTATTACATTTCCTGACTTGAATACAACGAAGGAGGAAGTACATTCCAAATCAGAAACACTTCAGTTACTTTTGTAGAAGTATATATAAGTGTAAATGTGTATTACTGTATGTGAGTGCTTCATTTTACTTTTTATTATACTTTGTATATATGTGTGCAATGAAAAGGCATAGACAATAATATATTTTGTCATCCTTCCTCTATATATGTATGTATATTTTACAGTAATCTTCATGCTTGTTCTAATCTTGTCTATAGTTACAATCTCCGTTTATTCTAATATGCTTTTATAGTTATAATTTGCATAAAAAACACACCTTCTCCCTCACACACATACATCCGCACAGAAATATACCGACACATCCATAATACATATTTAAGAATAAATTGTTTGGAAAATATGAAACGGAAGTATTTTTTTTCGTTTGAAGTGCACTTCTAGCATGTCTGAATCTAGACTTGAGCCCCCCCTCCCTACCAATAACCATTTTTTTGTTGAATGCATAAATGATTTACAAGACTTATAACATTCTTTATACATGCAGTTTAAAGGACAAGGCACGGTAAGGTAATGACCGAATCTGCTCTCTTATTTGATGTAAAAATGAGAAAATTAGGAAACGGGCATTTTTTCTGATCTTCCTGTGACCTCTATGTATCCCATAACTTAGAAACAATACTCATTTTGTGGCATGGGTAACAACAGGTTTTTAATTGTAATTAAGTAATTAGTAATTCTAAAAGACACCTCAAACCAGGGGACAAAATGGCGTCTTAGCCTATCTTGTCCTTTAAGATACTGTACTAATAAGGCCACTATCACTCGTGGGACGAGCAAAAGAACGAGAACGGAAGTGTAGCAAAACGCAAACGCGAGGGTTACAACTCAAGATGCGTGATTGTAAAAATTGTAATCTCGCTCCAGCGTCCTATGGTGAAAGTTTTCATTATAACCAGTTCTTTTGACAATGCATCCCACATTTTCTATCGCCCTTATACGCCCTTATAGTTTATCAGAACATATACATTGAATGGTTTTTAAAAAAAAAACATGTACAAAAGACTACAAGAAGTGGGCTTAATATTGTAGTTGCTATATAGAGTTAATAACATTTCTAAACTATTGATTTTGTTTTGTTTTGTTTTTTTTTTTCATTTTTTGTCGAATGAATAATGTATACAGAGTTATTTTCTCCCCGTGTTTTTTTTTTGTTTTTGTTTTGTTTTGTTTTTTTTTTTGCCCTTTCATATTCGGAAACAAGTTTGCCCCGTTTTAAATTCGCCCGAAAAGATTTTTGTTTAAGATATTATACTGTTTACTTTCAATTCGCCTCGTTTTAAATTCGCCCACTTCCGACGAGGGCGAAAGGGGCGATAATTAAACGGGGGCGAAAAATTTCTTGTATACAGTAAATGATTTACAAAACTTAAAACACTCTTTATACATGCAGTTTAAAGGACAAGGCACGGTAAGGTTATGACCGAATCTGCTCTCTTATTTGATGTAAAAATGAGAAAATTAGGAAACGGGCATTTTTTCTGATCTTCCTGTGACCTCTGTGTATCCCATAACTTAGAAACAATACTCATTTTGTGGCATGGGTAACAACAGGTTTTTAATTGTAATTAAGTAATTAGTAATTCTAAAAGACACCTCAAACCAGGGGACAAAATGGCGTCTTAGCCTATCTTGTCCTTTAAAATACTGTACTAATAAGGCCACTATCACCCGTGGGACGAGCAAAAGAACGAGAACGGAAGTGTAGTAAAACGCAAACGCGAGGGTTACAACTCAAGATGCATGAATGTAAAAATTGTAATCTCGCTCCAGCGTCCTATGGTGAAAGCTATCATTATAACCAGTTCTGTTGACAATGCATCCCACATTTTCTATCGCCCTTATACAGTCAGTAAATCAGTATGTAATTTATCAGAACATATACATTGAATGGTTTTAAAAAAACACGTACAAAAGACTACAAGAAGTGGGCTTAATATTGTAGTTGCTATAAGAGAGTTAATAACATTTCTAAACTATTGATTTTGTGATATAATTTCACGACTTCAACTAACGAAGAATAATTCCATAATACAGTTTTACTTAAAGTGTATTCGATTGTTTGGACAAGTGCTCTTGGAAAAAAATCTAACACTGTCTACAAAACTTCTAAATTTGATGGACCTCCTTGGCTGCCTCCGTCTGTGGAATGAAGATAAAACTCGTGTATGATCCTCTTAATTTCCCGCGACTGACTGTGATGCCTTCGTTTCTTAAACATAGAGCATGAGTCTCCTAAAACCTTTGGTACAAGACACACAATAATAGTGGCTGCAGCCTGTGTAAGTAAACTTAAGTTCTTAGATACGGAGAATTCTAACAAGAGATCAACAGAAATATATAAAACAAGGACAATCACGCTTAATTTTAAGAGAGATATAAAAACCTGTTGTCTGATGGGCCTGTACTTCTTCACAATTAAAAAGAAAAGATTCTTCGGGATGCCTTTGCATTCTTCCTCCCTTTTGAACAAAGCTATATCTGGATATTGACCATACTTGTGTATTTTCTTGCATATTTTTCTGGTATGCAGGAATATATTGTCGTAAAACTTCGAAATGTCATTAAGGCTGTCGAACATGTACATAAGGACCGTAAAAGAAAATATAAGGTATCCATAAGTTACCTCTGGGTGCGCAAATAACCCAGTGTATGTATACACAAACACTCCGCAAATAAAGATGAAGCTGTCGACAAATATTATACTGAACATGTAATTGCTGAACGCCACAAAGCAGAACGCAAAAAGACAGCATATTACTTTTAAAGGGGCACTTATGTCTAGATCCCGCCAAGGTTCAATGACGTATGCACGTGCTATCGTCATAATGAAACTAATCAATGGGATTCCATAAAGCAAAAGGCACAACGCTAGTTCCAAGACAGAAAACAAAACATACAGAGGTGTTATGAAAAGAAATATTCTTCCAATAAATGCGGATTTCCTCCATGCGTGAAGACTGTACTTACTCCAACGCCTAATCTGTGTGATTGCAGCAAATTTCCAGAAAGATGGGTTCAGAACCATAAAAAGCTGAGATAGAAAGACACGGAATATTTTTTCGTACCCATTTACAGGTTCTGTTGTTTTCATGGCTCCAAATTTCACTCGAACAAATGCATTAATTTTTAGAGGGGATGTGACTTCATTTTTGTTCTCAACCAGTCCTTTTGCAAGAAATGTTGCCAGGTCGGAGGGAACACATGTACTTAATATGAAACACACGGCGTATAACAGACACGCTAGGAAAGGTCCCCCAAACACTCCAAGAAAATTTTTACTGCTCAGCTCGTATCCCGCCAACATGGACTGGAAATCGTTGGGTACACCTTTCTTTACACTTGCAACTATGTCGCTGTATTGCATTAGTCCATGCAGTAGTACCTTTAGAGCGATGATTGATATGCTTACGAAAAAGAAAGTAATTCTAACAATTCTTGAAGACCAAATAGGGCATTTTACACAGCAAGAGTTAAAAGCATTTGTTATAATGGTTCCAATATGTACAGGATTATAAAAAATCCAACTTTCCTTATTTTCAGCTACTTGAATATGACCTTCCATGTCGCTGATTGAAAAGTTCAGGAATTCATGATAGCTTGAACTACCTCTAAATGTGATTTCATGGACATATTTCAGAAACCACACGAGAAAAAGGGGGAAATACATGTATAAAACCAGACCTAGCACAAACGGTAACTTCCCGCCAATTTTTCTGTATTTCAGGTAAGTTCCAGAACACTCCAAAATTCGTGTTTTCGCCACGAATTTCCACTTCCAGCGACAACATCGATAGCCCATTGCTTCCAAAGGACAAATGACATTAAGACAGAGCGAATAAAGTGCATGACTCTTGATGAATATGCGTTCCCTGTAACACCAGTAGCTCTGATTATAATACTCCGCCATCCCGTTAATATCGCGATCCTTAGTTTTAGATTCAAGATAATCTGTCAGATTGGCTAGAGCTAAGGAAATCCGTTGTGTTGTCTCGTTAGCACCATATTGGATTTGACAATTTCCATGAACTCTTAACGGAACAGAAAAATGTTCCAGGGTGTTGACATCCAAGAGACCGAGAGACCAGACTCGGTAGCCTAATGGCCAGTTTAAGTATTGTCTGGACCCTTTAGGTCCAGGAAATGTCCACGTCCATTTGTTACCTTGTATAACGCATCTTGTTTCATTGATTTGTTTGCTGGAAACATTCTCAAAGCGGAGCACAAAATTTACAAGACTGTATGAGTTCTGTGCAACTTCGTGAAGGAACCTTTTCTTGGTTGATTCTGACACAGAAAACCAACAAGAAGAGTCCACTCCACTGGTGTATGGATAAGTGAAGTCCCAGTATGGACAAACATCTGTATTCCCAGGAGTGACCTGTGCCCCTTCTCTTGCGTCCTCTTCAGCTAAGGCAGCCTGGAGGATCACAATAAAGCAAATTATGTGGTTGGTTCTTTTCATTATGTTCTGTATGTCTCGATTTTTCGTCAACTGATATGAAAGAGAAGACACTATTCCTTTTTCTGAATTCTTTAAACGGTCTGCATTAATTCGTCGCTGATTTGATCATTAAACGTCTAGGAAGTTATTGTTTGATACGGATAATGGCCATTACTACATCCTTTGTGGAATACGGAAACTTCCTGAATTTGTATGAAAAATATAAGTATTCCTGTCGTTTATACGACCAAAATTAAGCTAATTTATTGGAAGTATCTTAATCGAAGGTAAAAAAAAAAGTCATATTGGAACTTAAACAATGAATGAATTATTCTTCCGCTATACAGAAATTTGACCCAAGAATCACCTTTAATCTTCAATAATAATTCGGGAAGTGTATAACCCCAACAGGACAAATTAAATCAAATAAGATATTTGTGACACCTGAATAAAGACACATGTACGCAATTATTTCTCTTGACACATTTTTTATACATGTAAACAATCTTTCAAAGCAGATAAAATTCAGTTATTCATCGAAGTACTTTTTGGCCAAGTACTGTGTTATTAATTATTATTATGCCCCCATAATCGAAAAAAAATCAGGTGCATAGAGTTTTTATTTGTTCACCCGTCGGTTTGCCTGTCTGTTCGAAAAGATCTTTAACCTTGTCCATAACCTTTGATTAGTTGGAGTTATGGCTTTCATATTTCACAGGTGTATTCTTTACGTCAGTTTCTGTATTTGGGTACATTGTACCGACATAATGACCTGTAGAACGGTAAGGGTTAGGACCGTCCTTTTCACAGGTATGTTCCATTTTACAAACCCTTTCATTGGGTACCATTTATTCTGACCGTCTGATCTTTACCTAACTAATTTTGAAAACCTTTAACTATAGCATTAAAATTTGAATGTTGGAGCTAGGGATTTCATAGATCTTCCCTGGAACACTTTTTAATTTGACCTTTTTGCATTTGTCTTGGAGAAACTTCAACAATTCCAATGAGCTGCAATACAGGAACATCAATATCTAGCAAATAATTCTTTCTTTTTAAATCTATCTGTTACCCCCATTTTTTCTTGTACATCAATACATAAATAAAAGAAGAGGCCCTTGGGCCACATTTCTCACTTGAGCACTGTGGCCAGGAAAAAATAAAAATCAATCCAGGTTTGGAAAGCTTAAAATGCATGTGGTCCCGACCTATCACTAAAAAAGCAGAAGTGGGGAGGGGGGTTGATTTGAATTAACTTAAATGTACACTAATTAAGGATGCTTACATATTTCTTTAACTTACTGTGGAATATTTCCTTAAAAGTCTGAAATTTCATATTGGCCAAGCCCTACATCCGGGGTTCATAATTTGAACAATTTGAATCTACACTACCTGAGGATGCGTCCATATGAATATGACCAATCATAGCTTTTGTTGTTCTTCAGTAGAAGATTTTCATTTGTAAAACTATATTTAATGGTCGTTAACTATAGTTTACGAATGCTAATCTAAGTTTATCTGTCTGTAATAAAACGTTAAGAATAGATTTTGTTGATAAACAAAGATTCACGTCTGTAAACTATAATTTACAACCGTGAACTATAGTTAATAGTTGTTAATCATTGTAAGCCATAGTTTACAAATCGTGAAACTGTATTTATCAGAAAATCTGTGTTTTGCAATCGCAAATGATTGTTTTCAGTGTTAAGTATAGTTTACGGTTCTGAAACATACATTATGGTTTACAGATGTAAAATATAGATTAACGTTAACTATAGTTTACAGTCCGTAGACTATAATTTACAACCGATAAACCTAGTTTATCGACTGTGAAACTATGTTTAACTCATTTTTGTGAATTTGGCATGCCATACCCGGGGTTCATGATTTGAACAAACTTGAATCTGCACTACCTGAGGATGCTTCCATATAAACGATGAGCAATCATGACTTTGCTGTTCTTGAGAAGACGATTTTTAAAGATTTTCTCCAGGGGTCATGATTTGAACAAATTTGAATCTACACTACCTAAGGATGATTCCACATTACTTTCATCTTTCCGAACCCAGTGGTTCTTGAGAAGAAAATTTTCAAACAAGCGATCAAATTTTCACTCTCAATTATCTTCCCTTGAAAGAGGACGGGGCCTTTCATTTCAAAAAACTTGAATCCCGTTCACCCAAGAAGTTTGTGGCAAGTTTGGTTGAAATTGACTCAGTGGTTTTGGAGAAGAAGTCAAAAATATTAAAAGTTTACAGACAGACAGCTAGAACGACGGACTACAGACAAGATGTGATCAGAAAAGCTGAATTGAGCATTCAAGGCATAACTTAGGTTGTTTGCCATTATTACGTTCACATGATAAATTATATTACCTATAATGTTTTTTCTAAACTTATATGGGAGGCGGAAGAATCGTTTATAATGAACTCATTGCTCACGGTACTTCTAGAATGTTTTAATAAATTTATAATTCAAGCAAAGAAACTTTTTTTTTAATCCAAATAAAACGGATCATCAACTTTAAATGAGATACAAGCACACATGAATCTGATTGATAAAGAATGCTTTCTCCACGGGTAAAGAGATTATGTATTAACAAAATTTACAGAACCTTCCTTGTATGCATGGAATCTCTATATTGAATATTATTCTAAATTGGAAAAAAAAACAAAGTGATTTGCTTTGGTAACAGTTATATTGGCAGAAAAAAAAACATTTTAAACAATTATTTTGATAAAGTCCTAGCGAGACAATGCCCGTCAACAGTACTTGACTTCCAAGTACATACTTATCTTAAGTACTGTTGATCACATCCGTGAAACTGTAATCCCTTGTAATATCTAATGCAGACTTGTCCTTTTTACATAATGCGGTACTGTTACATCCTGATTTTAACATAATTTCAATAACTTTAATGTGATCGACTCCTGGCGCATAGTTCGGCTTTGGAACACATTTGATATTACACGAATACTGCAGCGTAAACATGTAACCTTTCATTAGCAGTTCTCTTTCGAACATATACGCTAGTTCAATGTTTTTCATAAGATAAAGATTACCCCTACTTGCTGCGAGGTGAAGTCCTGTATATCCAAAAGTATCAGTCGTGTTAATATCAACTCCTAACTGGAGAAGAATATTCGTGAAATGACAATTACCACTAGCCGAGGAATAATGAATTGGGTACCGGCCATTGCTATCCGGGAAGTCAAACTCAGAGTCATGTTGAATTAGCAGTTCGGCGATATCGAAATGTCCAGCAATGCAGGCCTCGTGTATTGGCAAGTTACCATGCTTGTCAAATGCCTTAACGTCGCCTCCAAATTCCAGAAGATGTTGGACTATTTCCAGACAATATTGGCGGCATGCCAAATGCAGAGGTAACAGTCCTTCTTTTGTTTCTTTGTTTGGGTCTGCGCCATTTTCCAATAGGAAATTTGTCAAGGAGATACTTTGTCTTGATATGGCAATTTCAAGTAATGAAAATTCATCAAATGTTATATCAACGATTTTTTGGGTCAGTCTCTGACTTAATTGTTCAAGGTTTCCCGTACGCGCAGCCACGTGGATGTCCGTAAGTATCGACGAACCTACAGCAGCAAACTTGGTGTCAAAGAATATAAAGCGTTGTAAACGTGGGGCTGTTGGTAGTGAAATGCTGCAATTTTTAAGGTTCAAATTCCGTAATACTATATGCCTACACAAATTTTGAAGTTTCGGTACCTTTCTTGATAATAAATGTGGTTCCTTTGTTGCAAGAGCAATGTCATCTCGACTACAATTTAGAATGTACATGTCTTCTAAAGACTTTTTCAAAGCCCAGATGTAGTTGTTGACCTCATTTTTATCTCTTTCTTTATCCTGCAAGTCCTTTTCCGTCTTCCTATAGAATTCTAAAGGAAAGCTTTCAAAGTATCTATAAAAATTTAGGAGAATAATGAAAGCGACCTCTAAATGATTTTTAGATAACGCAACTTCGTAGGCAGATTTGACTGTTTCTTCTTTAAGGGAGTTAGAGATTGCTCCGTGGTGAAGAAGTACAGACGCTGCCAATGTGTTTCCGTTTTGTAGAGCAATGTGAAGCGCGGTATATCCCCTTTCATCTGAAACATTGATGTCAGCGCCATATTCTAACAATAAACTTATTATTTTTAAGGATCTTGAGTATTCCTCTTCGCTATTGACGTCACATGAGATCAGAGATTTACCTGCACATATCAGTAAAGGAGTCCGAGATGTATTTTCGATAGCATTGACATTTGCATTACTTTTCAACAGAGCTTTGGTTACATTCACAAGCGAGTTTTGTACAGCGATATGCAGTGGCGTTCTATTTTTCTCATCCACATCATTGACATCAGCTCCTAAACTCACTAGCTCGTATACTGTTGTCTCCTCATCATTGCAACCATGAGCACAACCATGTAACAATAACTTTGATTGGTTTATATCAGCCCCTAGTGTCATCAGCTTCCTTACTAACGGTATTTGACCAGTCTTGGATGCAAAATACAATGCAGATCGGCCGAACCTGTCCGTAGTGTTGATATCTAGGTCAGAACTGGTCATCACAGCATCGATTACGTCAATGACCTTGAGATCTACAGCCAAGGCCAAGGCTGTGTGGCCAATCAGGACCCTGTTTACAAGGTCACCATTCTTTGAGATGATGTTCAGAACGGATTTAGTTTCCTTCTTTTTGATGGCATCATGGAGGTCATTTAAGACATCGTACGAGTCGATCATCTGATGTTTTTCTGCTACATGGAAAGAAAATAAATATGATGAATCAAGAGTACATTAACAGAGGTAAAAAATAAAAAAAAAAAACATACAAGTTATATTAATCCAGCATTCGGTATGTTTTCCCTTTTATCATGTTACATAATCTGTGCAAGGAAATTACCCTTACTCTCAAGAGAAATTCATAAATCTGTCATGCTTAACGCGAGCATCTAAAGACACAAGCAATCATAAAAGATATAATGTGGAACATAAACTATGTTTGTTCTTTTCAGCTTGAAACAGTTTGAATTACATGCATTAAGAGCTATTTCAAATGGACATCATTCTGAGTTATATACTAGTAGTGAATGAAAAGAAAATAACGAGATATACTCATTTTGCATACTTGTTCAAATACTGCAGGCTGATTTCCTTGGTAATTGGCCTTTGTCCTTTCTCTGTAGGTCCAGCATTATTATTATGTCAATCTTGCTTCGTTATCCTTTGTTGTATGCTTGTTGCTAAATGATGCTTACAACTAGTATATATAGTCCAGATAATACATACGAACATGGAGGAAATCCTATTGCAGTTCCGGATTGCTGTACATTTCTTTTCACGTTTCTTTATAGTTTGAATAATGTTGTGTTTCAATATGTCTCTGCTTGGTTAACGATGTGTTTCAATATATCTCTGCTTGTAATTTAGTTAAGGTTGGTGCATATAAAAAACAGTTTATGCCCAAATATTACTCTCATTCTGCATTGATAGTAAAACACTTCAAACAATTAATAGTAATTTCGATAACAATAAACCCATCGAGACATTTCAACATGGGAGGAAGGATATTCCGAAAATGAAAGTGGGCTATAATGAATATACTCGTCAAACACATAAAACAATAGTATTGTTATATGCCTGGGGTTGGACTTTAGAATTTTGCATATTAATCACAGGCTGATGGTGGAGTGTATTTTTAGTGATGTAAAGTAGCATCCAGTAGTAAATTTATTAGAAATGTTTTATTGTTCATGTTATTTCATTATCTTATTGTTTACTTGAATTAATGATGTAATACACATTGCACTTCGACATTGATATGTAAACAAATGTTGTTTTTGTGTTACTAGACAACCTAGTGAGGTACAATATGTATTGTTGAACAGACAGTAAGGGGCAGTGATACTAAGATGTTATATGTCAGTTTTTCATCATTATCTGCCATATTACGACTGTAATTTATTTACTTATTTCAGCATTATCCCATGTGTTGTAAATTGGGCGCCTGCCATCTTTCTTGCGAAGAAAATAGTCATGTGACATAAACATTGTCGTTTTACAATTGATAAGATCGAAATAAATATATTCATAATTGACACTTAAATGTTATTTTATTGCAGTATTGTCATTTAATTATGTTTTATTTGACGAAATGTTTTGGACCTTGAATGTGTAGCGTAATACTTATGTGTTTGCATTATTGTTCGGTATTACTACGCCATGGATTGTGTGTCGTCCGTTTAATTATACATTTATTGCATGATAGTGAGGGAAATATGAAGACTTATTCAGCCAAGAAAATCATATTCCCCGAGGGCTTCGGCACCGCTCTCAAATTCACTTTCATTTTTAACGTAAAATTACTAAACCCTTTGGTCAACACTTTATCATCAATTTTGTGACGTAAAGCAGGCTATTGTGACGTCTACTACTCCCGGGAGTACGAAAATTATTGCGGGAAAATACACTAGGTGTTCGGAAGAGGTGGATTATGATGAAAAGCGTGCCGACGGCCGGGAAATATGAAGTTTTACGGCCCGATCACGTGATGATCTAGAACCAATCAGATAATGCGTTGTTTAGAATATTTAAAATGAGGTATAATAATACAGATTGTTTGTTGAACTTATTTTATTATGTATATCGAATAGAATTTATAGTTCCTACCTTACATGTAGAGAGGACATTTTTAGCGATGTTATTTTCTTTGTTTTACAAAATATGTATGTAAAGTAGTTCTGAGTTGCTCCAGAAATGACAGTTATTCATTGGTTGTTGTGATCACGTGACCATTGTAGAAGGTTATATATACGAGCAGCGAACGTCAGTTTCAGCATAACGATCAGATCATATTACGTCATCAACATCACTGACTGTAAATTACTAGTGACTTAAAAATAATGTAAACTGATACAAATTAAGGAGCGTATAATTTCTCCATCGCACGGACACCGCAATCCACTATATTTTATTAGGCCAGAGGTGTTAAGCTAGGACTCTGACTCGTATAGATGTACTGACTGTTTTGTTATATTTCATTGAAGTCTTTATTAAATGAAATAGTTGAAACGAGAAATGGAACTTGGTTATGATTAACAAGGATGTGAAGTAAATAATCAAGGGTGTTTTAATACGTGCGACGGGCTGAGGATGCCCCCCTTTTTTTTTATATGTGGACGGATGTCATGAGTAGTCCTGATAAAGTTTAATTGATTGAATTTACACGGGATGGAAACACTGTAAGCTGACTGGCATTTGACAGGGTGCTGAGGAAGCTTACAGTATTGTCTTTTCCAAAAAAAAAAGGCAACCATCAATGATATATACTCAAGCCTTACACTGAAAAATGTATCAACAACTTTTATTAGTATCCCGATGTTTTTATATAGAACATTACATGTCCTATTGGGAAGTAAAATATTTAGGTACCATCTTAGAAAAATAACAAAATACTTTCATGGGGTCAAATTTTCGTGGATTGAAAAAAAAATAGTTCGAGAGAACTTGATCTCGTGGATGAAGAAAGTTGAGTTGTAAGTAACATGCATGCATTTGAAAGTTCCCGTTACGTAGGGTAGGGAACATGAATTTCTGGGTTTCAAACCTCGGTAACAACAGTGATTTAACAAATAAGACAGAGAAACTCAAGCAGTAGGGGGTAATAACTCCATTGAAAGGGCATTTGCTCTTTTTTTGTTTTACAGGATGGTCTAACATGTTAACCCCCCCCCCCCTAAATTTTTTTTGATATTGTACAAGAGGCCCAGGGGCCACATCATTCACCTGAGCACTGGCTATGAAAAAAAAACACTTTGATCGACTATTTGGCCCCACCCTACCCTTAGAGGTCATGCTTTGAACAATCTTGAATACACATCTGTGACCACCTGAGGATGCTTCGAAAAAAAAGCTTTTCAGTTCTTGAGAACATTTTTCCTATATACTTCTATGTAAAACTTGATCGACAATTGTGGTCCCACCTTACCCCAGAAGGTAATGATTTGAAGAAATTTGAATCGACACCACCTGAGGATGCTTCCATATAAATATTACTAATCATGGCTTTGCTGTTCTTGAGAAAAAGACTTTTAGAGATTTTCACTATACATTCTTACGTAAAACTTTGATCCTCCATTGTGGTCCCAAGCTACCAGTGGGTTGTGATGTGAACATGCATACACCACTGCAAATGCTTCCACGTAAATATGACTAATATTTAATGGCTTTCCTGTGCTTTAGAAGAAAGTTTTTGAAAAATTTCCTTATATACATGTATTCATATGTAAACTTTTGATCGTCCATTGTGGCCCCACCCTACCCGCAGGGGTCATGATTTGAACAAACTTCAATGTACAACACTTGAGGATGCTTTCTTATAAATATGACCGATCATGGCTTTGCTGTTCTTGATAAGAAGTCTTTTAAAGATTTTCCTCCTACATTCCTATGTAAAACTTTGATCGTCCATTGTGGCCCCACCCTACCAGCAGGGGTCATAATTTGAACAAATTTCAATGTACAACACTTGAGGATGCTTCCAAATGAGTTTCATATTTCCTGGTCTAGTGGCTCTTTGAGAAGAACATTTTTAAAAAATGCAATTAATTTTTCACAAATTCGTAATTATCTCCCCTTGAAAGAGGGAATATCCCTTCGTTTGAACAAATTTGAATCCCCTTCACCCAAGGATACTTTGTGGCAAGTTTGGTTGAAAATGGCCCAGAAGTTCTTGACTAGAGGATGAAAATGTGAAAAGTTTACAAACAATGACGACAACAATGAAGACAGACAACGGACAAATTTTGATCATAAAGATCACTTGAGTCTTTGACTCAGGTGAGCTAATAATTAAAATGTTAGAAAAATCAAAACTTTTAGAACATGTGGTGGTATGATTTCTGTACTTTTTACAGAGTAATCCATGTGAAAAATCCTTTCTTTGAGTACTATGAACTTTTCTGATTATGTTGGCCGTGGAAAATGGCCTGTTGTCGTAAACTTTAATCTTTGATATGTCATACGAGACATCAGTATTTCACAAACACATCTTATTTTCTTACTTTATACCGTTGGATGCAAGATATGGTATTTTCATCTCAATGCATGTGCCAGGTGTTCAACATTTGAAGAAAGAGCTTCAAATACTGATTGAAGGGTACAAATTTCTGAAGTCCTTTCTGGTTGATTTTTTTTTTAATTTCCTTTGATGAAAAACTTTAAAAGCTTTACTAATTAAGCAACGGAATTTAAAGTTGTCTTGTGCTTACAATAATAACTGTGATCAAAAGAGTGGAATTAACACAATAAAAGTAAAATTATCATGATTTATTAGTCACCTTCCACTGAAAACATTTCACCTTTCACTGAAAATCGCATATGGAAAGGTTGTGATTTACAAACCATTAATTCTGGTCTAGCTGTGTACTGTATAGGATAATACTTAATAGTCTGATATAAATGATTTATATTAGGTGTGGACACGGTGTCCTTTTGGTATGTGCTTCCTAAAAGGTTATATAGGTTTTCTAAATTGAATATATTATTTTGTTTCACTGTGTTAAATTTATTGATGTGAAACACATGCTTTGAGATGCTCTTTGGCGTTTCACTAGACTCCACTGTAGCCTGTCCTGAACTGTCAGTTTTTACACTCAATACAACACTTTTGGGGACTTTTTCTGGGTCTGTTCTTGAAGTTTTTTTAAAGAATTTGTATTTCCTTCTACATTTGAATCCATCTCTTCACTATTAATTTGTTCACTGATGTTTAAATTAATCGGCTCTTCAACAGCTTTCTCATTCAAATACTCTTCTGAAGATGAAGGTGTTCTTTCATCCGGTCTCACATTTTCATATTGTGAAGCAGCAGGTGGCACCTGTGTTTTAGTTGGAGCCACCTGTGAAATGGGAGTAGGTGGTTCTGGTTTTATATCATTATAAGGGATATTGTCTTTTAAGGAATTTTGTTCCGTGTTTGAGGCTGGTTGTTCTAATTTCTCTTTTTTCTCAAGCTGTGTTTCTGGTTTTAATATCTCTAATTTCTCCTCTATTTTAGTGGATTTCCTCAGGTCCATTATTGCATCATCCTCGTTGCTAATATCTTTTGAATCCTTCAATCCTGAATCTAGTTTGGTAATCTGGAATTTGAGTAACTCTAAACTGGCTCCCAATTTTGAAAGGCTAGAATCAATATCAGCACCTTCTGCATTCTCAAGATAACTAGTCAAAATTTCCAACACGGAACTCTCAAACCCTCTCTCTGAAGAAGAATTTTCTAAATTCTGACCCTCTGTTTGAAAAAGCTTGTCACCGTGTAAATCCTGAGTAAAAGATTTCAGCTTTTTCCCTCTGCATCTTCTATCCTCTTCTTCAATATTAAACAGAGACAGTAGATCCAGATTATCATGCATCCTCTCTAGAACGGAATGCTCTTGCTTTTTCTGGCTGCTGCAGCAGTACACCGAAGCTGCATCTATAGGCTGTGCTTCTGACGTAAAGAAATATCCTCCAGCATCAACCACACATTCACCGTTTGGGTTATGTATAACCGTTCCGTGACTACCATTGTTGTGGATAAAGTTATCAGGGTCAAATAATAGTTATAAGTATTTTGTTGTCTCTGCCAAAAAGAAACTTTCCATTCTGTTGTCAAGTTAATGGGTGTTAACATTTTTTACCTGAAATAAAAATCATTGTATTTTTGGTAAATATGTATCAGATACAAGGAAAAAAATTGAATCAATCTGAAATTTAGAGATCATAATTTGCTTGTTATTATCAATTCTTACATGTAAAAGTACAGTATGTGTATTTAGAAAAGCTGGCTAAACATTTAAGTAACTTTGGTACAGACAATGATGCACTTATTCACGAAAATCATAAACTAGATGCTGTCATGAGGCAGTAATACCCGCACTATGGTGTTTGCCTCTAAATATACACTCATTCATATTGGACTTTCCAAGGAAGAAGTCAAAATAATTCTATAATTATCACCGTACATGTATTCGTCAAATTGAACATAAAATTTTCAGATGACCATATCAACTCTGAGCCTCACATATGTATTTTAAAATACTTAATTCATAACAAGTCTGAAATAACAGAATTTAATTAATGATTGAAGTAAATTACTTATTCAAATAAATAATTTTCCCATTATTTGGAACTTTTTAAATTTACTTTCTCAACGACATAAAATATTATTTTAGTACAAAGCGTTTTCGATGAATTTATCAAAATGTGCAAACTGATTTTAGTATTTGGTCGGGAAAAAAACCCATTGAAAATACAACCCTATTAATTTGTCAATGCCTACCCCCCCCCCCCACCCACACACACACACACTCTCTCTCTCTCTCTCACTCTCACATTTTTTAAAAAACATAGTTTAGTTAATTATGATAGTTTGAAATTTGTTCTAGTACTAAACAGTTTTATTTTCTACATTCACATTGGGTTTGCGTCACCCATTATCATATTTATAGATATCACCTCTCGGCACACCTCGGCCAATTCATACTGGCAACGGAATCAGCAAAGGTTTGTCGAATGAGATTATTTAGCACATGTATGCTGACGATGCAGTGTGGTCAGTTAAAATCATCAGGGGATTTCCTACCATTTTTTAACTGGGTCCGGAGTCCATAGAATTGGGAAAATTGACGCGAAATGCGATCAAATTGGGAAAATTTTAAAAAGGACCAATTTTGTTATTTTCCCATATAAATGATAATGAAGGGACCAATAAGTCTCTGTGTTACAATAGAGTAAACAACTGTACACAGATATAAAGATTTACACATTATTCAGCTGTTATTGAATGATAAGAAAATGATATAGCACGATGATACAATTGCATGTTGACACCTGTTGAGATTTTCAGACGTCTTGCAGGGAATCAAAGTATTGTACATCTGTCTGAACACTCTTAAAAAATTAAAAATACAAAATTGGGAAAAAAAGATTCAAAATTGGGAAAATATGGCTGATTTTTTGATTGGGAATGGGTCCTGTAAACGGACTCAAAAACAAGCCAGGAAAACCCCTGATCATTTGTGTTTTAATTGGATTATATGGATTATATTTCATGAATTCGTTGTCACGACCTATGACATTCGGTAAGTACAAGATTTAGTATAGATTGCATAAAAATAGATAAATGCAAATGGTTAGGTTGAAGTTCAAAAAGGGTCAACATGGTCAAAGATCATCGCATGCCACAGTCGACAAATTTCACATTGTCAAGTTATCTCCCGTTGCGGACATTCAGTATATAACAGACGCAGATCCCGATTTTTTTTTCAGAAAGGGGGGGGGGGTGTCACACCTCAGTCAAAAAAATCAGCCCAAGATTTCCTGAGATGGAAATAAAAAATAATAAAAACAATGATGGTGGAGTCCCTGTTTTCTAAGGGGGAGGATGTCCAAAGTCATTTTTATTCTCTACAGTACATATATAGTCTTATTTAAATAACTGCTAATTCCAGGGGGGGGGGGGGGTCTGATCTCCCTAGCCACTGACTCCCTGTACCTGAAATGACAATTGATCTTATGACTCCATAATAGTAGAAATTTTTTTCATTTGACTATTTATACATATTTTGTTTCCTATGTTTATGTATTTTTGTCTGTCCACGGAAACTTTAACCTTGCCCATATTTTTTAAGTGGATTGAGCTATACACATGGCTTCAATATTTCATAGGTAAATTTCTTTTGGCAAAACCTTTTAATGGGTACCACCAATTTTGACCTCTTGATCTCTTGACCTTGGAGTTTGACCCAATTTTACAAGAAAAATACCTTGAACTTGGCGTTAGTTTTGAACAGGTGGTGCTAGGACTTTCATGCTCTTACATGTGTAATCATTGTGAACTTTCAACAGGTATAATTATTTTTGACCTAGACCTTAGAGTTGAATCCAATTTAACTTTAACCTTGGCAATAACTTTTGAACAGGTGAGGAAGTTCTAGGGATTTCTCCCTTTTTTCACATGTGTATTCCTTGTGACAAGACTTTCCCTTTGATACCAACAATTTAGACCCTTTGACCTTGACCTTGGAGTTTGACTTACATTTGAGAAACTTCAACCTTTGCCAAAAGCTGCCATAACAGTTGCTGTCACAACAAACAAACAAATTACTAAAAAAAAACACAGAATACATGTACATATTTTATATTTAACAGATATACATCTGGTCATATCTCTAGTTCTCCCTTGAATGAGACATGGTGATATAAATTTTAAAAAATAATTATAAGAGTTGAAAAGGTTGTGCATATTGAAATATACTAAGCTCTGCGGATGAATTAGATATACCAGTTTAGCTTTATTTTGCTACCCAAAGCACCTTGATTAACTATTCATAAGCATACTGTTTTCTGAAATGTACTGATTTCTGTTGTCCATCTGTTTATCTGCAAACTTTTCACATTAACTTCTTAAGAACCACTGGGCTAATTTCAACCAATTTACATTTAAATATGCAGGGTACTTTTTAAGCGCCCGGATGATAGATCCCGGGCGTATATTGTTTTTGTCCTGTCTGTTTGTCTGTTTATCTGTTTGTCTGTTTGTCAACTTTAACCTTGGCCATAACTTTTGAACAATAAGGGATAGAGACTTCATATTTGGTAAGCATACTCCACTAATAAAGTCCTTTCAAATGACTTCAAGGTCAATGACCTTGTGACCTTGACTAAGACTTATATGCTAAAAATAGCTTTTTCCACTGTTTGTCATAACTTTTGAACCATAGGAGATAGGGACTTCATATTTGGTATGCATACTCCACTAATAGAGTCCTTTCAAATGACATCAAGGTCAATGATCTTGTGACCTTGACTGTGACCTATATGCTAAAAATAGCTTTTTACACTTTTTGCCATAACTTTTGAACCATCAGAGATAAGGACTTCATATTTGGTATGCATACTCCACCAATTAAGTTCTTTCAAATGACACCATGGTCAATGACTTTGTGACCTTGACTGTGACCCATATTCTAAAAATAGCTTTTTCCACTGTTTGTCATAACTTTTGAACCATAGGAGATAGGGACTTCATATTTGGTATGCATACTCCACCGATAAAGTCCTTTCAAACGACGGCAAGGTCAATGATCTTGTGACCTTGACTGTGACGGATATGCTAAAAATAGCTCTTTACACTTTTTGCCACAGTTTTTGAACCATAGGAGATAGGGACTTCATATTTAGTACGCATACTCCACTGATTAAGTTCTTTCGAATGACACCATGGTCAATGACCTTGTGACCTTGACTGTGATCAATATGCTAAAAGAAGATTTTTTTAACTTTGTTGCCGCCGGGCGCGTAGTGTTTCACAAACACATCTTGTTCCAACATAAATCTTCTTCTCAAGAACAGCAAAGACATTTATTGTCCCCATTTTTGCTAAAGGTAGGGTACATTAAATCTCATTTGTTTGTCAATCTGCCCATCTGTCACAATAAATTTAACCTTGGTCATCATGGTTGTATACTTTGAATGAGAAGAGATAGGACTATTATATTAAACATGTGTATTAGTATTAAATGGGACAATACCATTCTACATACACTATGATTTTCATTACCCATGATCTTGAAGTTTGACCTAATTTCCTTAAAAAAATTAATTGCTTTCAGGGAAGACTGGGCTTTTTGCATAAAAAACGTCATTTTTCAACCCCCATTTGATCCCCCAGGGCAAAATCAAAATTCCAAAACCTTACTGCACATCTACATGACCCCACCAACCATCTCCCAAAAGCTGGTTAGGCTACTGAGTAAAATGTAGAAGGAGTTCAGGGAAGACGGGGCTTTTTGGACAAAAAACGTCATTTTTCGACCCCCATTTGACCCCCCGGGGCAAAATCGAAATTCCAAAACCTTACTGCACATCTACATGACCCCACCAACCATCTCCCAAAAGATGATTAGGCTACTGAGTAAAATGTAAAAGGAGTTCAGGGAAGACAGAGCTTTTTGCTTAAAAAACGTCATTTTTCGACCCCCATTTGACCCCCTGGGGCAAAATCAAAATTCCGAAAGCTTACTGCACATCTACATGACCCCACCAACCATCTCCCAAAAGCTGGTTAGGCTACTGAGTAAAATGTAGAAGGAGTTCAGGGAAGACGGGGCTTTTTGGACAAAAACGTCATTTTTCGACCCCCATTTGACCCCCCGGGGCAAAATCGAAATTCCAAAACCTTACTGCACATCTACATGACCCCACCAACCATCTCCCAAAAGATGATTAGGCTACTGAGTAAAATGTAAGAGGAGTTCAGGGAAGACGGAGCTTTTTGCTTAAAAAACGTCATTTTTGACCCCCATTTGACCCCCTGGGGCAAAATCAAAATTCCAAAACCTTACTGCACATCAACATGACCCACCAACCATCTCCCAAAAGCTGGTTAGGCTACTGAGTAAAATGTAGAAGGAGTTCAGGGAAGACGGGGCTTTTTGGACAAAAAACGTCATTTTTCGACCCCCATTTGACCCCCCAGGGCAAAATCGAAATTCCAAAACCTTACTGCACATCTACATGACCCCACCAACCATCTCCCAAAAGCTGGTTAGGCTACTGAGTAAAATGTAAGAGGAGTTCAGGGAAGACGGAGCTTTTTGCTTAAAAAAAGTCATTTTTCGACCCCCATTTGACCCCCTGGGGCAAAATCAAAATTCCGAAAGCTTACTGCACATCTACATGACCCCACCAACCATCTCCCAAAAGCTGGTTAGGCTACTGAGTAAAATGTAGAAGGAGTTCAGGGAAGACGGGGCTTTTTGGACAAAAAACGTCATTTTTCGACCCCCATTTGACCCCCCGGGGCAAAATCGAAATTCCAAAACCTTACTGCACATCTACATGACCCCACCAACCATCTCCCAAAAGCTGGTTAGGCTACTGAGTAAAATGTAAGAGGAGTTCAGGGAAGACGGAGCTTTTTGCTTAAAAAACGTCATTTTTCGACCCCCATTTGACCCCCTGGGGCAAAATCAAAATTCCGAAAGCTTACTGCACATCTACATGACCCCACCAACCATCTCCCAAAAGCTGGTTAGGCTACTGAGTAAAATGTAGAAGGAGTTCAGGGAAGACAGAGCTTTTTGGACAAAAAACGTCATTTTTCGACCCCCATTTGACCCCCCGGGGCAAAATCGAAATTCCAAAACCTTACTGCACATCTACATGACCCCACAAACCATCTCCCAAAAGATGATTAAGCTACTGTGTAAAATGTAGGAGGAGTTCAGGGAAGAAAAGTGTGACAGACGGACGGACGGACGGACGGACATGAGTAACAACAATATACACGAACTTTCTTTAGAAAGTGCGGGTATAATAAACCCTTAATAAATACACTGCATGTTGCAGACATGTGTCTTGCTTTGTGATATTTATGCTAACCACTAAATACCAGGTGATTGTTCTAAATTTTGAATGTGTCAATTTGCGTACAAGTACTGGTATTTGAAGAACTGTAGTTCTTTTTTATTAAACTCCTTATGGATTACTGAAAGTACCTAATATGAAAAAGCTTTAACTTTCAAAATTCAGAATAGTTTCCGATATCCCAAAAGCAACTCAGCATTGTAAAAGATCAATGTGTATACTTAGAATAATACAGGACCATTATGATTCTATGATGGTCTCATTCTGCACTTTTTTTAATATAGAAGTTAAATATATTATATTCTAGACATGGTTATTGCATATTCATTCTACCGTATGATTATGTAACTTGACATTCTGTACAACATTTAATTCATTGGGCTTTGCTTGTGTCATGTTATAAATGTGTCATGTTATACAAGGAGCGGTATACTCACGGTAGCATATCCACACTTGGTTTTGGTGCTGTGTTCTATGGCCTCCAGCATGTCTACACCTATCTCCAGTAAAAAAGGGTCTCTGGTGGCCTGGTACAGGTACACAGCACTATCTATCAGTTCTACAGAAAAAAACATAGGATTAGCTCGCAGAATTATAGGATACATTTAATTCGTTTTCACAAATATGTGTTATTTCCTATTTTGGAAAATTTCAAACTATAAATAATAAAAAATTCTCAATCAAATAAAGTTTTTATTTAACATATTTAAAATTAATGAATATTTTTTAAAAGTTTTTTGTCAAAATGTATTTTATTGCTATGATAAGCAAAATGCTTTGACATACTCATTCAGGCATACATTTATAGGAATGAAGAGTGATATTACTCAAAGAAGCTGAGTGAGCCTTATGTTTTTTATCTGCTACAGGGAATTGTTTCAGTCTCATAAAGGAAGAATTCTACAAACATTACAATTAACAGACATGTACTTCTCCTATACAAAATAAATTAAAATCAAACCTGTGTTTCTTTACTTATTATCTGACAGTAAATATTGGAGATTACCTGGTCTAAGTGGGTACCCCTCTCTCCCCGTGTGGGCCTCACTCTTTGGAATGTTATAGTACTCAGGCAGGAAACCAAACTGTCTCCAGACTTGGTGGAAGTTATGAATAGTTTTCATGGCACTGTCTATATCACCCAACAAGCTCTGTTAAAGGGACATAACTATAAAATCAGCATTATGTTTCCTAATTTTATTTTCCCTGGATTTTTTGCAAATTAAATATAATTATAAAACATCATAATGTCCATACTTAAAATCCTTTCTTTTTGTCAAACTACTTGTAAAATCATGATTTTGTGTTTCAGTTACCTGAATTCCTGGCCAGTAGGCATCTAATGAGGTAAACATAGGAAGAGTTATCCCTCCATTGGTCATGTGTGCCCACATATACCAGTCATCCTTTTTCACATGTTTTACAATTGCTTTCTCATAAACTAAAACAGTAAAATACTTTAACAACTAACATTTACCATTTGTGCATTGTGACAGTCTTCGAAAGCTTAAATATGTACTTGCCTAACACCTATACCTTGTGTGCTTATTCATATGGAATACACATGTAATAGGAAAATGAGAGAAACTTCAAAAGTTGTCAAACAGACAGAAAAAAATAATATTCTACATGTTAATTAAAAATGTTAGCAAATACACTTACCTATGAAGTGTTCCAGAAATTCAGGGATATAAAACAAGATGGCTCCCTTAACTAGATACTCAAAGTATGAATCAATATCCTCTCCAATACCAGGGTCAAGAGCTGTCCAATGACCTTCAAAATTTAAAGATAAATTAATTTCTATTTCTTTGAATTTCTTCATCCGAGTTGCTGGTATGAAAAGAATCTAACATACCAAATCCAGAGCTGATTTTGAGTTCCAGAGAGCCCACATTGCTCTCACTGCCACTTTCTCTAACACAGGGTCACCGGTCAGCCTACTCAGAGATCCAAACTCTATCAGGAATGTCCCGACTCCAGCAGTACAGTGGTCTCCCCTTCAAGCACACCATGCCTAAGGTTGACTGTTCCATAAGGCATACCAGTTGGTGTGTCAAATGCTGTTGGGTAAAAATATTCCCCGGGGGTTATGACCATAACGAATTTGAATCAACACTACCTGATGACGCTTCCATATAAATATTACTTAACATTGTTTTACTGTTCTTGAAAGATTTTTTTTATACAGTATTCCTATGTAAAATTTTGATCCCCAAATCGCGGCCCCATCAGGAGTCATGATTTGAAAAAAATGGAATCTACACTATGTAAAGGTTTCTTATTAGCTGCAAAAATGTAGCCCTCTCCGATTTTTTTTTATCTGTTATTTTCTGGAGAGGGTACAGAAAAAAAAAAAAAGGAGAGGGCTACATTATTGCAGCTAGTTTCTTATAAGTGTCAACTTTTTGGCCCAGTGGTTCTTGGGAAAAAGATTTTTATTAAACGATGTCACCCAAGTTTCACGTTTTCTTTACGATCTCCCCTTGAAGTTGGCCCGGTGATTCTGGAGAAGAAGTCGAAAATGTGAAAAGTGTACAGGCAGACGGACAGGCGGAAGACGGACAAAATTTGATCAGAAAAGCCCACTTAAGCTTTTCAGCCCGGGTTGGCTAAAAAGGATACTAGTAAAGGATATGGCTAAGACCTCCCTAAGTCCCTTCATCCCATGTTGTCCATTTACAATAAACATTAATTCTACATGCTTTACTGCCTAACACATGTATCATGACATATCCCTATGGACCCGCAGCCCTCTAATATTATACATTTATATGCATTGTTTGCCTTTTCAGAACTGTTACAAAACAACCAACACGAGGGTTGGAATGGCGAACAGATGGATTAATGTTGACGGAATGTTCAGTCTCTGCTAACACTGAGAACATTAAGCGCGTGTTTCACGAACTTATCAGAAAGGTACTGTATATCAGTCTAGTTTCCAATGGTAAGCATAACAGTTGTATTTACTGTCACCCGATAAATTCAAAATTTACAACAAGGCACTGGTCTCTTATGGGAAAGAGTGCAATGTATAGACATCAAGGTCCTTTGATATAACTGACAAAATGCAATATATAGTCACTTCTGATCACTACAATCAATCGAACTTGGTAGTTCAGCTATCGAGTAGGTAGCTAACCCTTGGCAAATGAAAGGAATCGAAGACCAGGAAAGAATCATCCTTTATAATACATATTTGCATGATCTTGGACTTCAAACATCGCTTATTGTTTCACTGAGAATCTTTTTTACTGCATGCCTTTCTTATTTAGTTAAACATAAGAAATATGGAATTTTCCATTAAAGTTATTTTTATTTTTATCTGAGATGAAATCGTTGGTCAGTGACCTTCCACTTGTCTAGGTAAAGCCTGGTTGAGTTTGTATAGGAATTAAAATATTCAAAACAAGAGATCTAGATTTGAAGAATTTATCTGACCTACGTTTTTGATCAAGAACCGTTGGACCAAGTCTCCAAATATCCCTTTCTCACAAACTGACTTTTGATACAATATTCACAATATACACACTTGGCATTGGCCTTTCATTGTTTAGATTCAAAATTTGTTGTTCAGGGTAACTGGACACTCCTTAAGCTGGAAAACCTTAAAGTATTGCTAGTTTGAATGAAGGTAGAAGAATCCGGCCAATGAACTGAGTTATATATTTTTATCCTTTTCTGCAAAGTCAGTAAACTGACTTAAAATTTTAGTTAGGCGTACTCATTGATACACAGGTTTCGGTTACCAAATCACAAAAGTGGACCTTTTGAATTCATAAGTGTTTTTAATCAACACCTTTCTCATGAAAGATTGGCAAAGAAAGTGTGCAAAATGCCTATAACTTACAAAATACTTTATGTAATTTATAAATTTAGCATTTTAAGTAAAATTCTTATTATTGAATGGTATGAAATTACAACGAACACAACTTTTCTACCGAAAATGCTTCCAGCGAAAAGGTTCTGATTTAAAATTTAAAAAGCATTTTGCTCGCCTTGTTCGCGTATGTTCTTTGTTGTTAATTTACTTATAATTTATAATTTGTTTTGGTGCATTTCCACTTGTAATTATTCTAAAATTATATTTAGATATCGACATTACTTACAGATAAGTGAAAAAAAGAGATTCATCATCCAAAGCACAGCGAAAACTTTCTCATGCGCAGATTGGATCACCGAAATTGATTCGAGCGTCATTAAGGAGACGTTTTAGTGTGTTTACTCGAGAGCGAACCTCTACAATGTAAATTTGGAAAACCAGGGTATAGAGTGTTATAATGAAATGACTATAATAAAATCAACAGAGATTTCTACAGAGAAAGAACAGGGCTCCCTTCTTCATAGTACAGTGTATTAAATTACATTTTCCTTACTTGAATACAACAAAGGAGGAAGTACATTCCAAATCAGAAAAACTTCAGTTACATTTGTTGAAGTGTATGAAGTGTAAATGTTTATGACTGTATGTGAGTGCTTCATTTTACTTTTTATAATGTGTGCAATGAAAAAGCATAGACAATAATATATTTTATTATCCTTCCTCTATATATGTATACCGTACAGTAATCTTCATGCTTGTTCTAATCTAGTATATAGTTGCAAACTAATATTCTAATATGCCTTTATAGTTATAATTTGCACAAACGCAAGCACAAACCCTCACCGTCACAGAAATATACCGACACAGCCTATACATATTTAAGAATAAAGTGTTTGGAAATATGAAACGGAAATAATTTTTTTATCATTTGAAGTGCACTTCTAGCATGTCTGAAAGCCAAAAATATCCCTACCACAGGTCATTATTTGTCGAATAAATAAATGAAAAAAAAAACAACTTATAACATTCTTTATATATGCAGTTTAAGGGTACTTAACACAAACAAAAATTGGATGCATTGATTGATATATGTTTTTTGCCCGATTCTGATATGAAATGACATAAATAATAAATTCCTGAAATATAAAGAAATCGTAGGTTTTCCTTGGTTCTAAGATATGATACTTTGTTTTTCTTTTTATATAATTCCATAAAAAAATTACCCAAATTTTTAACCTTATGACAAAATCTTATAAAATTCTCCCACTATACTTGGTAAACATTATTCAGGTCGCCAATTTAAATGTAAATCTATGAGAAATATTGTTGTAATGGCCGAATCTGGTCCCTTTATTTGATGTAAAACTGAGAAAAATTCGGAAATTGACATTTTTTCTGATCTTCCTGCGATCTCTGTGTATCCCACAACTATACTCATTTTGTGGCAGGGATGACAACAGGTTTCAATTGTAATTAGGTACTTAATAATTCTAAAAGACACCTCAAACCAGGGGCCAAAATGGGGTCTTAGCCTATCTTGTCCTTTAAGATACTGTACTAATAAGGTCACTGTCACTCATGGAACTTAAACAAAGCGCAAACGCGAGGGCTACGATTGTAGTTATTGTAATCTGGACAGAGTCCATCATCGTTTCTACATTTTCGCTCTATCGCCCTTATAAATACGTCAGTAAATCAGTATGTAGTTTATCAGAACATATGCGTTGCATGGTTAACAAAAACATGTACAAAAGGCTACAAGTTTAATATGTACTTGCCATAAAAGAGTTAATGACATTTCTAAACTATTGATTTTGTAATTTCACGACTTCACCTAAACAAGAATAATTTCATAATACAGTTTTACTTAAAGTGTATTCGATTGTTTGGACAAATGCTCTTGAAAAAAAATCTAACACTGTCTACAAAACTTCTAAATTTGATGGGCCTCCTTGGGTGCCTCCGTCTGTGGAATGAAGACAAAACTCGTGTATGATCCTCTTAATTTCCCGCGACTGACTGTGATGCCTTCGTTTCTTAAACATATAGCATGAGTCTCCTAAAACCTTTGGTACAAGACACACAATAATAGTGGCTGCAGCCTGTGTAAGTAAACTTAAGTTCTTAGAGGCGGAGAATTCTAACAAGAGATCAACAGAAATATATAAAACAAGGACAATCACGCTTAATTTTAAGAGAGAGATAAAAACCTGTTGTCTGATGGGCCTGTACTTCTTCACAATTAAAAAGAAAAGGTCCTTTGGGATGCCTTTGCATTCTTCCTCCCTTTTGAACAAAGCTGTATCTGGATATTGACCATACTTGTGTATTTTCTTGCATATTTTTCTAGTATGCATGAATATATTGTCGTAATACTTAGAAATGTCATTAAAGCTGTCAAACATATATATAAGGACCGTAAAAGAAAATATAAGGTATCCATAAGTTACCTCTGGGTGCGCAAATAACCCAGTGTATGTATACACAAACACTCCACAAATAAAGACGAAGCTATCGACAAAAATTATACTGAACATGTAATTGCTGAATGCCACAAAGCAAAACGCAAAGAGACGGCATATGACTTTTAAAGGGACACTTATATCTAGATCCCGCCAAGGTTCAATGACGTATGCACGTGCTATCGTCATAATGAAACTAATCAATGGGATTCCATGAAGCAAAAGGCACAACGCTAGTTCCAAGACAGAAAACAAAACATACAGAGGTGCTATGAAAAGAAATATTCTTCCAATAAATGCGGATTTCCTCCATGCGTTAAGACTGTACTTATTCCAGCGCCTAATCTGTGTGATTACTGCAAATTTCCAGAAAGATGGGTTCAGAACCATAAAGAACTGAGATAGGAAGACACGGAATATTTTTTCGTACCCATTTACGGGTGCCGTTGTTTTCATGGCTCCAAATTTCACTCGAACAAATGCATTAATTTTTAGAGGGGATTCGACTTCATTTTTGTTCTCAACCAGTCCTTTTGCAAGAAATGTTGCCAGGTCGGAGGGAACACATGTACTTAATATGAAACACACGGCGTATAACAGACACGCTACGAAAGGTCCCCCGAACACTCGAAGGAAATTTTTACTGCTCAGCTCGTATCCCGCCAACATGGACTGGAAATCTTTGGGTACACCTTTTTTTACACTTGCAACTATGTCGTTGTATTGCATTAGTCCATGTAATAGTACCTTCAGAGCGATGATTGATATGCTTACGAAAAAGAAAGTAATTCTAACAATTCTTGAAGTCCAAATAGGGCATTTTACACAGCAACAGTTAAAAGCATCTGTTATAATGGTTCCAATATGTACAGGATTGTAAAAAATCCAACTTTCCTTATTTTCAGCCACTTGAATATGACCTTCCATGTCGCTGATTGAAAAGTTCCGGAATACATGATAGCTTGAACTACCTCTAAATGTGATTTCATGGACATATTTCAGAAACCACACGAGAATAAGGGGAAAATACATGTATAATACCAGACCTAGCACAAACGGTAACTTCCAGCCAATTTTTCTGTATTTCAGGTAAGTTCCAGAACACTCCAAGATTCGTGTTTTCGCCAAGAAATTCCACTTCCAGCGACAACATCGATAGCCCATTGCTTCCACAGGACAAATGACATTGAGACAGAGCAAATAAAGTGCATGACTCTTGATGAATATGCGTTCCCTGTAACACCAGTAGCTCTGATTATAATACTCCGCCATCCCGTTAACATCGCCATCTTTAGTATAAGATACAAGATAATCTGTAAGATTGGCTAGAGCTAAGGAAATCCGTTGTGTTGTCTCGTTAGCACCATATTGGATTTGACAATTTCCATGAACGCTTAACGGAACAGAGAAATGTTCCAAGGTGTTAACATCTAACAGACCTAGAGACCAGACCCGGTAACCTAACGGCCAGTTTAAGTATTGTCTGGACCCTTTAGGTCCAGGAAATGTCCAGGTCCATTTGTTGCCTTGTATAACGCATCTTGTTTCATTGATTTGTTTGCTGGAAACATTCTCAAAGCGGAGCACAAAATTTACAAGACTGTATGAGTTCTGAGCAACTTCGTGAAGGAACCTTTTCTGGGTTGATTCTGACACAGAAAACCAACATTCAGAGTCTACTCCACTCGTGTACGGATAAGTGAAGTCCCAGTATGGACAAACATCTGTATTCCCAGGACTGACCGGTGCCCCTTCTCTTGCGTTATCTTCAGCTAGGGCAGCCTGGAGGATCACAATAAAGCAACTTATGTGGTAGATTCTTTTCATTATATTCTGTATGTCTCGATTTTTCGTCAACTGATATGAAAAAGAAGACACTATTGTCTATTAACTTCCTTTTTCTGAATTTTTTAAACGCTCTGATGTCCGGGGATATGTTTAAACAGCAGTAATTCGGTCGCTGATTTGATCATTAAACGCCTAGGAAGTTATTGTTTGATACGGATAATGGCCATTACTACATCCTTTGTGGAATACGGAAACTTCCTGAATTTGTATGAAAAATATAAGTATTCCTGTCGTTTATACGCCCAAAATTAAGCTAAATTATTGGAAGTACCTTAATCGAAGGTAGAAAAAAGGCATATTGGTACTTAAACAATGAATGAATTATTCTTCCGCTATACAGAAATTTGACCCAAGAATCACCTTTAATCTTCAATAATAATCCAGGAAGTGTATAACCCCAACAGGACAATTTAAATCAAATAAGATATTTGTGACACCTGAATAAAGACACCTGTATGCAATTATTTCTCAAGACACATTTTTTATACATGTAAACAATCTTTCAAAGCAGATAAAATTCAGTTATTCATCGAAGTACTTTTTGGCTAAGTACTGTGTTATTAATTATTATTATGCCCCCATAATCGAAAAAAAAATCAGGTGCATAGAGTTTTTATTTTGTTCACCCGTCGGTTTGCCTGTCTGTTCGAAAAGAACTTTAACCTTGTCTATAACCTTTGATTAGATGGAGTTATGGCTTTCATATTTCACCGGTGTATTCTTTACGCCAGTTTCTGTATTTGGGTACATTGTACCGACATAATGACCTGTAGAACGGTAAGGGTTAGGACCGTCCCTTTCACAGGTATGTTTCATTTTACAAACCCTTTCATTGGGTACCATTTATTCTGACCGTCTGATCTTTACCTAATTAATTTTGAAAATCTTTAACCACAGCATTAAAATTTGAATGTTGGAGCTAGGGATTTCATAGATCTTCCCTGGAGCACCTTTGAATTTGGCCTTTTTGCATTTGTCTTGGAGAAACTTCAACAATTCAATGAGCTGCAATACAGGACATCAATATCTAGCAAACAATTCTTCCTTTTTAAATCTATCTGTAAAACCCTTTTCTTCTTTACATCTTTACATAAACAAGAGGCTCATGGGCCACATTGCTCACCTGAACACTGTGGCTAGGAATCAAAGTACTGAAAGTACTGGAAAGTGCTAAGCATGGGTTGAATTTGAAATTCATCAGAATTTAAATTCCTTATTGCATTGGAATAAGTACATGTATAATTTTGACGGGGCAGCTGTAAAGAGGGGGGGGGGGCGAACTCAATAAACCCAGCTCTTGATTGCCTTGACTGTTACATTAGATAACATCCAATGTAAGTTGTATTGCTATAACAAAGTCTTTAAATATGCAAAAAAAAAAAAAACCAAAGAGAATCTCATTAACTATCTCTGTGCATTTTTTTTAAAGCAAGTGAGTTACTTTTATAACCTTATTTGTTTTCCGCACCATAGTTACAAGTCCAGAGAACAAGACTACTTGTGTTGCATTGTGGGTCCAGGTTTCTGCGATAAAATCAAATTTATATCAATTTTACAATCCGATTTTTTTCTTCTGACTCATTTTATTTCAGATTATGTATATAGCTCTACATTAGCTGGAAGGCCTTTCTTTTGGGGGGGGGACAAATTTTGAATGCTTAAGATGTTGCTGATATCCTTATCTTGAACGTAAAGTGGAGAACACAAAACCTTCTAGTGAAATTTTGAACAATAAATCACTCTGCTCTCAAATTCAAAATTGACTGTCGGCGACCGTGCCTTTCTTTGTTATTATCGGCCGCATATAGGTGATCGACCTATTGGCAGTTGTATTTGAAACTGCACAGGGAGAAATGAGATATTGTTTTTATATTATTAGGTGTATTATTAATATTATGAATAAAAGATTTTTAAAATGGTTTAATATTTTGTTTGAACTGTTTTAGTTAATTTAATTTTTCTCCTCTTCGTAGATATTTATAAAGTTATATTTTTACATATTAAACGGTTTTACAAAAAAACATTTCTAGCATAGGAACTAGTAATATACACGCATTCAATAAAAGTTACTGGGTGTACAAATAATGAATAAAAATTGAACTTTTAAATTTTGTATCGAATATGGTACAGTTGAATAACAAAACAATAATTTTTTTTTCAATATTTCAATGTATATTATTAAAAATAATTGTGATACCAATCCCTCATCGTGCAGCATGTTGCAAAAGACATGTAACAAAAACCCGAGGACTTTACTTCTTTTTTCATTACATTGCTATAATATCAATTTTGGGTATAAGGATATTGCATTTGTCTTTTGGTCATTTTGATGAAAAACCATTCTTATCCTTCATCTCTGACCCTCACGCACATGAATATGATGAATTATAATTTATTTGTACCGAAAATTAAAAACGTTTGATCATTCTTTTTCTCGTGTAATATTTGAAGCTGATTTGTAAATATTTGTTTGTAAAATAAAAATGTTAATTTAAATACTCTTCTACTTAGAAATAAAAATAAATATCATATTAAAATTCATGAGTATTTTCCTTTGACTCATTTTGGCAGAAATACTTTAAAATGCTTCTTTTTTTCACTTTCATCACGATCATGTAAAACATGCTGACAAGAATGAAATAGCCACAACTACGAAAGCCTGTTAGGATCAATCTAGAGAGAAAAAAAAAATTAAAAGGCGTTATAACGCCTTTCGAAAAGGCGTAATAACGCGAAAAAAGGCATTATAAAGCCTTTTGAAAAGGCGTTATTACGCCTTTCCATTCCAAAAGGCGTTATTACGCCTTTTTAAAAGGCGTTATAACGCCTTTCTAAAAGGCGTTATTACGCCTTTCCATTCTAGAAGGCGTTATTACGCCTTTCTAAAAGGCGTTATTACGCTTTTTTAAAAGGCATTATTACGCCTTTCCAAAAGGCGTTATTACATCTTTCGAAAAGGCGTTATAACGCCTTTTTAAAAGGCGTTACTACGCCTTTCTAAAGACGTTATTACACCTTTCCAAAGGCGTTATTACGCCTTTTACTTTCAATACATAACTAAACATATTTAGCCCAACCGAGGGGGGGTGGTGTATGCAGAAATCGTACCTTTGGGACATAAATTTCACAATTAGATATAGGACTAATTTCTTAAAAAATAATTTAAACAAATAGCAATTAGATTTCCAGGAAAAAAGATTTTTAAATGCGTCATATATTTTCAATGTTGAACCAACTAAGTCCTTCTTTCATACCAGGCACACCTCTACCAAGGGTCATTGATTTCAATTGCTGATTATACCCATGCAAATATAGTTGCCTTCTTTTTTCCAAGAAGAGAGAAAAATATCTTCAAATGACATAAATTTTAATACACTGTACATGGCAAGCAAAGCTCCAAGATAAGTCTGCCTATATTTTAGATCTTCACAAGTAGAGTGTTGCCTTCTCTTAATACGAATGCAAACAGTTGTCAGTGAGATGTGCAGGAATATAGAGAATTGCATAAATAAAGATGGTTTTAATTAAATCTTTCTATATTTATTAACATAAGATAATGCCTTTTCCTTTTCCTTTTCATGTAGGCCAGTAATATGAGTGCGAATGGGGTAAACCCCCCTCCAAACATACACACTTTTGAGGAAAAGTCTTGCTACAGTTTAAATATTATAATTAACTATTGGTTTCTTGGTTCCTGAACATTTTGTTGCAGTATGTAAAACTGTGACAAATTATTGCATTAAATAAATTTTTACCGAGTATTTCCCCCACGAATTTTGACAGTGGAGTGTGTGTGTGTGTGTGTGGGGGGGGGGGGGGGGGTATTAAAAGCACGGACCTGTTAAATGCAAAATAATGGTTATTCAAAAAGCATAATAACTATTTTGGAAAGGGATAATAACGCCTTTTAGAAAGGCATAATAACGCTTTTTAGAAAGGCGTAATAACGCCTTTTAGGAAGGCGTAATAACGCCTTTTGGAAAGGCGTAATAATGCCTTTTGGAAAGGCGTAATAACGCCTTTTGGAAAGGCGTAATAACGCCTTCTAGAATGGAAAGGCGTAATAACGTCTTTTAGAAAGGCGTAATAATGCCTTTTGGAAAGGCGTAATAATGCCTTTTGGAAAGGCGTAATAACGCCTTCTAGAATGGAAAGGCGTAATAACGCCTTTTAGAAACGCCTTTTGGAAAGGCGTAATAACGCCTTCTAGAATGGAAAGGCGTAATAACGCCTTTTAGAAAGGCGTTATAACGCCTTTTAAAAAGGCATTATAGCGCCTTTTGGAATGAAAAGGCGTAATAACGCCTTTTTTCGCGTTATTACGCCTTTTCAAAAGGCGTTATAACGCCTTTTTAATTTTTTTTCTCTCTAGATTGATCCTAATAGGCTTTCGTACACAACATCTAAGCGTTCAATCTAAAGGAATTTTTTGCATCAAAATATTTTGTTACAAAGAAAGACTACAAATTAATTAAGTATAGACTATCTATATAAATGCGTTCAAGTTTAAAATTTGTGCTACTAATGGATAATGAGATGCTGTGAAATCATTATCATTGATAGCGCTCTGCATGATGCAAGTGTGATAATAAAAAGGCTCGTTTGTATTTACATTGTTTGAAATAAAGGCCCAGAAGATGGCGTGAAAAATAAAGAAATGAATATACAAAATGAATTCAAACGATATATAGAACCTTGTTAATTTTTTTCAATGGAATTGTACATGTACTACTAATAGATTCCAATTTGATTTTTAAATTCTTATTGAAATTTTAATGAGAGTTTTAAATACTCGTGCGCATTAAATCTTTTTAAGGTACTTGTATTAACTTTTTCGAATTACACTGCAGAAATAAGATTTGTGACATAATTGTTGTTTGCCAGTACTTATTAATATGCACCATTCAGAGATAAGACCCGCCATTATATATCCACAAACACAGGATTTCAGTACACACGAAAGTTAATATCGACTCTACTAATTAACACCTATTATGATAATTCCTACACTAAAAGTAGCCGACAGAGGGTCGGGGATTTCCAGTTGTATATTTTTAGACGACTTGGTAGTGTTACATAACTTGCTCAGTGTATTTCGTAAGCTTTGCGCTGTATCACTCCACGAAATTGAGTTCGTCATTTTGAAATCGAACATAATATACAACACAAGTAACAGCTTTTTAAAAAGCTTGCCTGACTAAATCAATCAATTTATCTGCATGAAGAGTGATAAACCTTTTGAGCATAAATACCTTTGTGGGTTTAAAACATATCCCAACTTTATATTTTGAGAACCTTGTGTAATTGAAATCTTGATTTTATTAGCTCTACTAGTCAGAGACCAGAAGAGCTTCTGCGATAGTAATGCGTCTAACGTCCGTCCAGCTGTCCGTCCGTCCGTCTGTCTGTAAACAATTTTTCAAAATGCTACTCCTCCTACAGTTTTGGTCTGATTTGGCACACAAGTAGACTACACTAAGATACATTATTCTGTGTACCGGTTTTTGATTTCAATAAACGGTGTTGCCGTGGTTGCTAAAAATAGAAATTTCTGTGAGATTGATTCAAAATGCTACTCCTCCAACAGTTTTGGTCTGATTTCAATATAATTTGGACACAAGTAGACTACACTAAGATACATTATTCTCTATCGGTTTTCGATTTTTAGGCGGAAGCCGCCTTTTACTTTTGCATGCTTTGTTGACCTTTCGACCTCTCAAGATGTTTGCCCCGTTTCATGGTACTCCAAACGGATGTATCTTAAACTAAGGGCATACAACCCGCTTATAATTAATCATATTCGACCCCCTTCCCAATCTTTATCGTTATTATCATATCAAAAAGCGTGTATTATGGCGAATTTATTTTAACAATTTATTTTGATTAATGTAAAAAAGTCCAATAAAAATAATAGCCTAATAATAGAAGGAATAGTTACTTTAGTACTGCTGAAACGTTGAAGAACGAACGACAACTCTGTATGTCTAAAACATAAACAAATCGGGTTCAACATAACATTTGATTAGCACGGACTGAAGCGATCTTTAGAAATACTACGAGGGATGAAATAGTTCAAGTAGGTAATTATGTTTAAGAATTATTGACAGGTACATAGCTACTGAAGAACTTATCTTTTCAATAATCTTGTATAAAATAGAAGAAAAGAGGTATGTAACTCCTTTTATCAATTGTGTACTACATTCGCGTAATAATCTAACATAGATATAGACGATTCAGCGTGAAATTATTGTCAACAAACCCACGTGGAGTACAAATGATTTACAATGGTTGACTGGAAGTGACAGGCCTTCTCTTCAAAATAAACAAGGTAACTCACGCTGCGTGATTAGCCTATCTTTTATTGTCACCCTTATCTTTGATTGTTTTAACGTGAAAATGTCGCCTCCCTATGCAGGCATATGTTTTATAGTGGAGTGACAATCCTAGAAAAAGATGCCTAGTTTTCGAGTTTAATGGACCGGCATACCCTACGGCTGAAAGTTATATTTTATAAAAGAGACATCCCTCCTCATACATTTTCGCCCGCTCGTAGAGTTTTCTCAAGTCAGATTTTTTTTAAACTTGCGATGAAAGTGAAAAGGGGGGGGGTATTTAAGTCGTTAATTTTACTTGCTGATAATATTCTTTTTCAAAAATTAATTATTAATTAGAAAAATATTAATTTGTGTGTGATAGGATAGCTAAAGGTATCTAAATTTACAATGCAAAATTAATCAGGAATATTATTTGCCCCCCCCCCCCCTTTAAAAACATGTTTTGTTATAGAAACTGCGTTTATTTCAACAAAATATTATAATATTCAATACAATTATTTCATGCAATATCAATATCGAATATTTACCTAAGCGTTAGAAAGATTTATAAGACAATGATTTCTGATCAAATAAACCGCACTTTTTTAAAGACATCCTCACACTATAAGTCTTGTATTCTACTTGATCTAAAATGTTTTGTGTAACTGGGAACGGATTATAGAATCCCATTATGTCTATGACAGTGACTCCATCGATCAAAATGTTGTTAAATATATTAAATTGGCTTCTATTATTAATAAGATAACGCTAATATTCAGTTTGAATTTAAATTAATGAGCAATTGAAAATAATTTTCCTTTTTTTCAATTTAAAAAAATACGTAAATGACAAACATGTCACTTTTCCTTCGCATTCTTGTTTGAACAAGGTATCTTGCATGATTGGATATTGCCTTTCTAGTTCATAAGCAATACATATAAACGCAAGTATGAAACGGAGAGAGAAAAACGATTTTAGTTTTTCATCTTAAAGACTGTCCATCATCTTACAGAAACTATTTCATGTTTCCTTCGGAAATATATTTAGTGTTTTCTATAGCAAAAACATGGACTTTGTCACTATTCAAACTAAGGGATACATATCTTGTTTACGCATTTCCTCATTTACTTGTACATACCGCCAAAAATTGAACTCTGTTACTATAATCCTTTAGGGGGGATCATATTTTGCTTACAGTACTTAAGTTTTCTTTTGAAAAGACGTACCAGAAAGGAAGATATGAAGCAAACGGAACAGTGAAAGCAATCCACTAAAGTTTTTGCTCGGAAAATTCATGGTTTGTTCTGTCATAAGAAGGCTTTTTCGATATATTTCCTTTTGAGAAAGAATTGTCGTTTTGCTTCAAGAACTAATTGTCTAATGTTAATTTTAAAAATTGCAATGGAGACAGAAGACATAGAACTATATACGGTATCTTTAACCAACCACAGAAACAACATGGGGTTTTCAACATTCTTTTTAGGACTTCTGATGAAATGACAAAGACTATTGAGTATTTAGGCAATCAGCCTTTTTTCAAAATTCAAAGATATTTCCAGTCAGCAGATGAAAAAAGCTACGCACGACATGCATTTAATGTGAATATTGCCACGTGATCAACATTTTTGCACTGTTCTAATTATTATCTACCCACCTGAAATATCTGTTTAAGGATCGACTATCGTTACTTTTACAGTGTAGCTCTTTTACAAAGTTTTTACTTTTATAGTTTTCAATTGAAATATATTCTTGAAAAATTAATAATAAAGATATACATGAACGTGTACATGAAAACCAATGAATAGAAATTACAGCTCTAGCAAATGTATTACGTCATTAATTTATCTCTTCACCCCTTTTCAAAGAATTGCAACTTTAACACCAATACGTGTTCTAAATCTTTCAAAACCCCAAAATCTCGACAATATAACTTATAACCTGCTTAATTTATGAGTAAACGCTTATTCAAAAGTTCACCAAATTAAACTTTTCAAATCATATAGACAACATTCATTGATAAAAAAAAATTGACCTTTTTAGACAGAGAAATGAATAATATCCACAATATTAAAACTTTAAATATTCCGTTGTCTGTCCTTTGGATGAGACCGGAGTACCGAAATTCAGGGTGAGAGCAAGGGTGAACTCTAGAAGAATTTTTACTAAAAAGCTTTTTAAAAATCGTCGAACAATTTCTTTAAAAAATAATGAATCAGATGAAAAAAGCTTAATAAGAATATTACATTCAAAAAAAGTGCACAATTTATGGTCATATTTCGGTTTTTTAGGGGTTGGTGTTTTTTTTTTTTTGGGGGGGGGGGGGGGGGGGTTAGGGGTGATGGGTGTTGTTGTTCTTGCTTAAATTTTTCTTTACTTTGTGTACTAAATATTACGTGATTGTACGTAAAGAATAACGTACATTAGCATTAAACCTTTTATATTTAAATAAAATACTATAAGACAAACCTTTCATTTTACAGACAGACAAACGGGCATTCTTATTCATTTTTTTCGTTCCTTTTCCATGAAATCAATATATTCACCGAATTAATAAAATTCCTATACAAATATACATTATTTTCACGAATTCCTTACACTTTTCTTTATATGTACAATATTATGGTCAGATTTCATTCATTGATCTTTGATCTCCTTTTATTTTAAATTTTGACCATAGAATTTTCTACGACCGGGCAAAAATTATTGCTTGATAATATATCTGACCAAAAAAGTACAAATCAGCCGTAGGGTAGAGTGGTATATTAAATTCAAATTTTTGATGGTATTGTCACTCCACTATTAGATATCGTAATATGATAGCTGGTATATGGTCGGGTCTTATCGAACGAACTGGTACTCTATATTTACCATGATTACATGCCTGGGAGAAATTATTTGAGGAATTATCATGTCGAGTTTGTGTATACATTTATATATCCTTTCTCATTTATTGTTAATACATGCATGTTGAAGGATGGGCCAAAACTGTAAAATCTGGACAGAAATTAAGATGCAAGCGTGAGAACTACATTGTGTTTTGTATAGATGTGTCCCTGCTACGGAGGCACCTAACAGAAAGTGGATATAATTAAGATTGCATTGTGGATTTGCCCTGTGCCACCTCTAAATGGCAGAAGAAAACTCAACTCAGCACAACCAGAAACACTTTTCTGAAGGTGAGTACATCAATTTATTATATTTCTAGATAAGTGGAAAATTTTTTCATAACTTATGATACATATTTTTTATAGCATAACAAATCTTCTTGTTATGATGGCAAAACTGAACCGAATACTATTTTTGAAAGTATATTTTGACTTTTCTTATTTTTGTTGACTCATTTTCTTTTCATTTTTTTTAAATACATGCAAATACATGATTACTTATAATAGTAGGCTTTTGAAAAAGAAAACAAATACAAAAAATATTAGAGAAGTCAAATCGGTCAATATTTAACATGTTTAATAATCGCTTACTCGATATCTGACTTTTTCATTACATGCATGTACAAAATTATCAATTCCATTGGAAATAATTTTTGGTACTAAAATTAGTTATCAAATAAAACACAAATGCAAAATACACCCAAAATTACAAAAGGTTGTTTTAATTGGATCTATTTGAAAAACTGCTGTGTACACGTGTATGTTATATAACTAGCGAAGGAGAGGGGACGGATGTTGTTGGTCAGGATCGCTAGTCTTATATTATTTCATTTGTAAATTGGTTGTTTCCAGTATATTTACACTAAACTTACTACACAAGTTCACTTTCAGCAGTTTTGAATCTTTTGTTATTTCTATATACCCACTTCACTCTTGAAGTGGGTAAAGTGGCATTAATTTCTATGCAAGTCAGATTTCACAGAATGTATGAATGTACATCAAGGCGATAATGGGTGTTTTACAGCTAGGTGTAGATGAAGACATGCTAATTACCACTTGCATGTTTTAGTTATAATTGATAACTTTCTGATAAAAATGTGTACCTTGAAATAAGAAATAATATACATCCGCGTAAACGAGTACCTTTTTTTAGTATTCGATACTTGGACCTTGGATCGAGTACCCGGTAAAGTTGACTTCCCTAGAAAATATATTAAAATACCCGGTATATCATAAAAGGTTATTTGAAGTCCTTGATTTCATTTATTGAAAGTCAGATACATAATGTGAAATAATTTTTGTTAAATAAACATTGTGAGATATCTTAATTTTTTTTTCAATTATACACTTTGTAGAAAATTCTGCCAAGAGACAGTTGTGAAGGGAATCGTGTAGATAATCTCCAGAAAAGAAATCACCACTGATATTAGGATGTATGTAACAATATTTTAATACAATCATCAAAGACAAATTTACCACAGGAATAAAAACAAAACTGTCTGGCATTCAAGGGCCTGCCATGGTAGAAGCTCTCCTGAAAAAATATTCCATTTATTGTGGACATCATGACACAGGGCTCACCTGTCATCAGCATTAGAGACTTGTGTGATTTGTTCTACCTGGGCCATACACCCTTACCAAAATATTGACCTTCTGGCAACATCTTCTGGCTTTATTGCCGCAATATTGCAGCAACATTCTGGCAATACATTGCCGCAATATTGCGGCTATATCGTTTTTCGTATGTAAATTAGTTTTGCGGCAATATTGCCAGAAAGGGGTTGCGGCAATATTGCTGCAAATCATGACCAAAATATAGATCTTCTGGCAACATCTTCCGGCATTATTGCCGCAATATTGCGGCTATATCGTTTTTCATATGTTAATTAGTTTTGCGGCAATATTGCCAGAAAGGTGTTGCGGCAATATTGCTGCAAATCATGACCAAAATATTGATCTTCTGGCAACATCTTCCGGCATTATTGACGCAATATTGCGGCAATATCGTTTTTCTAATGTAAGTTAGATATAAATTGGTATTTAATAGAAATATAATGATCTATCAATCTAACAATTAACAAACTGTGCTGAGGAATATAACAAACAATAGCAAGCCACAGGGTCAATAAGAAATAGCTACAAGTGTACTTCTGCTATTCTTTGAACAGATATAAAATTATGTTGATTTTTTTTTTTTGATTTATGTTTGTGAAACACTGTGCGCCTGGTGGCAATAAAGTTTGAAAAAGCTATTTATAGCATATGGGTCACAGTCAAGGTCACAAAGTCATTGATCTTAGTGTCATTTGAAAGAACTTAATTAGTAGAGAATGCATACTAAATATGAAGTCTCTATCTCTTATAGTTCAAAATTTATGGCAGAGGATCAAAATGGCTATTTTTAGCATATGGGTCACAGTAAAGGTCAAATTGTCATTGACCTTGGTGTTACTTGAAAGAGTTTAATTAGTGAAGGGTGCATACCAAATATGAATTCTCCATATTTTATGACTCAAAAGTTATGTCGAAGTTTCAAAAAATCTATTTTAAGTATATGGTCAAGGTGCCAAGGTCATTGACCTTGGTGTTATTTGAAAGAGTTTAATTAATGAAGGGTGCATACATAATACAAGTTCTCTATCTTTTATGGCTCAAGATTTATGTCCAAGATTCAAAAAATCTATTTTAAGCATATGGGTGACAGCCAAGGTCTCAAGGTCATTGACCTTCAGGTGTCTTTTGAAAAAGCTTAATTAGTGAATTATGCATACTAAATATAAAGTGGACTCTATCTTTCATTTATTTTAAGTTATGATGAATATTTGAAAAAGCTATATTTAGCATATAGGTCACAGTCAAGGTCACATGGTCATTGACCTTGATGTCATTTGAAAGAACTTAATTAGTGGAGTAGACATACCAAATATGAAATCTTTATCTCTCATTGGTTCAAAAGTAATGGTGAAGGTTAAGTTTACAAACAAACGGACAGGACAAAAACAATATGTACCCCCGATCTATCGAGATGGGCGCATGAAAAATGTTTATAGAAACAATATTAATATGCCACTGTGAAAATGTCCAGCAACTCGATCTGCATTAATTTTCAAATAACATGCTTTAATTCATCTTTTCCTGCTACTCTAGGATATATAGACATACAAGTCTAGTATGCATGCATCACAAGCACTAATTGAAACACATATAATTTTTCCACTTTTATCTCCATTGAATCATTCATCTCAAAAAGAATATTGGTTTTGACTCACCAAGTCTGATGATATGGAAACAGAGTACACATTCCTATAATTCTGCTTAAATTCTTCTTTCTAGTCATTCCACACTATGCAGTCTTACTACTCATCTTGACTAATCCCACTGTACACAATTAACAACTCTAATCAACTTGATACAAGTCAGTAATGAAGCAAAACATGCTTGCCTTTGAATTCCCTCCACTTAAATTAAAAAGAGGAAGTAAATGACTGAGCATGCTCAACAAATGTCTCATGGGTAATCCTAGATGTTGCCAGAAAGTTTTTTTCTGGCAGTATTGCCAGAATGTCACCGGAAGTTGTTGCAACTAGCGGTGATATTTCATTTTTTCTGGCAGTATTGCCAGAATGTCACCAGAAGTTGTTGCCGCTAGCGGTGATATTTCACTAACCCAACAAGAGGCCCAGGGGCCATAGCGCTCACCTGAGCACATCAGTCTTGAATTTACTCCCCCCCCTCCAGGCGTTATAATTTGAACAAACTAGAATCTACACTACCTGAGGATGATTCCATATAAATATCACTAATCATAGCTTTGAAGTACTTGAAAAGAAGATTTTAAAAGGTTTCCCTATATATCCCTATGTAAAACTTGGGTCGGCCATTTTGGCCCCACCCTAGCCCCGGGGGTCATGATTTGAACAAACTTGAATCTACACTACCTGAGGATGATTCCACATGAGTTTCATCTTTCCTGGCCCAGTGGTTCTGGAGAAGAAGATTTTTAAAGATTTTTCATATATATTCCCATGTAAAACTTTGGTCGGCCATTTTGGCCCCACCCTAGCCCCGGGGGTCATGATTTGAACAAACTTGAATCTACACTACCTGAGGATGATTCCACATGAGTTTCATCTTTCCTGGCCCAGTGGTTCTGGAGAAGAAGATTTTTAAAGATTTTTCCTATATATTCCTATGTAAAACTTGGGTCGGCCATTTTGGCCCCACCCTTGCCCCGGGGGTCATGATTTGAACAAACTTGAATCTACACTACCTGAGGATGCTTCCACATGAGTTTCATCTTTCCTGGCCCAGCGGTTCTGGAGAAGATTTTTTTTAAATGCCATTAATTTTTAACAAATTCATGATTATCTCCCCTTGGAAAAGGGCGTGGCCCTTCATTTGAACAAACTTGAATCCCCTTCACCCAAGGATACTTTGTGCCAAGTTTGGTTGAAATTGGCCCAGTGGTTCTTGAGAAGAAGATGAAAATGTGAAAAGTTTACGACAACGACGACAACGACTACGACAACGACAGACAACGGACAAATTTTGATCAGAAAAGCTCACTTGAGCCTTCGGCTCAGGTGAGCTAAAAAGCTTGTTTCTGGTGACAAAATTGTGTTGCCGCAATGTTGCCGCAATATAGCAGCAATATTGCTGCAATAATTTTACTTTGGTAAGGGGATGTATTGAATGAAAACAATTTATAGAACCACAAGCACATTCATTTGTAAATCTATGTAAGGTCTGTGTATGTTGTATTCCTTATATAATTTGCTATTTTATAACAAGAATTTGTTTCATTGGTACTAAAACTTAATACATGTACACATAAAAATCCCAAAGCAGTTGTGATATTTATTGTTTTTTATTACTCAATAGTTCTCATTTTTGTGTGAAATTTTATAATTTTCCATTTCTTGTTCCCCAAAACCATATCTTACAAATTTTATGCAATGCAACTTGCATTTCAATTTTAACTTGTTATACTTGACAAAAACTAGAGGTACTGTGAGCAATGAACTCACTAAATGATACCCCCGCCTCCCATATGATTATAATGGAAAAGTCTATGTTTTGCTGTGGCCAGGAAACCCAAAATATGTGTCGGATCAAAAAGTAAAAGAGGAGGTGCACAATGGCAATATGTAATAAAGATTCTGTGAAGATTTCATTAAATTTCACTCAGTGGTATAAGAGGAATTGCGGATAAGAGATGAGTACCCCAAAGCGGAACAGACGGACGAACGGACAGCTAGACGTACGTATGTACGGACATACCGATTACAGTATACCCTCCCACTTTTCAAGCGGGGATATAATAAATGTTAAAATGTTCATATTGCTATTGACGTGACTTATTCTCAGGTATCCGCATCAAAAGCGAGACATATTGTTTATTCTTGTTTCTTGGTTTCAATACTACAATCCAAAGTATTTTTCATCCCCCCCCCCCCTTTAAAAAAGATTATGCTTCAAATATGTGTCATTAAAGTTTTGCACATGAGAACTTGCACACATGCTTCCGCCTATCAGTACTCTCAGTACTTTGATTATGAACGGTGTTGCCGTGGTTACGTACTAAAAATAGAAATTTCTGTGAAATTGTTTCAAAATGCTACTCCTCCTACAGTTTTGGTCTGATTTCAATATAACTTGGCGCACAAGTAGACTACATTTGGATGCACAATTCTATGAACGATGTTGCCATGGTTACTAAACATAGAACTTTCTGTGAAATACTTTCAAAATACTACGCCTCCTACAGTTTTGTTCTGATTTCAATATAATTTTCCACAGAAGTAGACTACACTAAGAAACATTATTCTATATTATCATTTTTTGATTTTGATGAACAATATTGCCTTGGTTACTAAAGATAGAAATTTCTGTAAAATACTATCAAAATATTATCCTAAATACAGTTTTAGTCTGATTATAATACAATGTGGCATGCAAGTAGACTACGCTAAGAACATAAAGAGACTTCATCAAGGATCATTATTCTTAGACTATTTATTGCTGTTGTAAAGTTTCGATTCCCAACTTCTACTTTTCTCTTTCTTTGCTAAGTAAAATCCAGTAGAGCTTCAGTCTCGACAGAGTTCTTGGTTTTACTTGTAGAAGAATCATCTCTACACTGCATACTAAAGAGTGTTATTCGGGGGGGGGGGGGGGGGGGGTCTGCAAGTGAAGTGACCTGCCCTTGGATCTGAATTGATTTCAAGCTACATTGTAACACCTATTATAAAATCTGTTGTCAAATCATGCATTGTAAACATTTTAAAAGATGGATATAATTAAATACACATTTTGCTAGAGTGTACTTTCTCCTCTGAAGTAAACAGTAGTAACGTGTGTTCATTATTTTTTTTCTTAAAAGGGGGGGGGGGGGTAGTGACACGTACTATCTTATATTGAGAATGAAATAAGTAAATTCAATATCTAGGCCTTTGTGAAAAGAAAAATCCAAGATTTTTCACTGCTTTATTATTTATTGTGTACATCTGAACAGAGCCATATAATAGATCAGGCATCTGCATGCAGACGCTGATTAGAACTGCGTTGTTTATTTTTACTGGACCAGTCCATTTATGCAATAAACCAATCGCGGGATCGAGAAACAAATTAGAAAAAAATCATTTCTTTAGTGTTGCATGTCAAGAAAACTGATGTGTACATACGATATGTTGTTTTAAAGAAAGATGTAAAACCTGTAGATAGAATTTCTGAAGCATAAGAAGGAGTTTTCATGGAAGTTAGCACACCCATTCATATAATAGAACAATCCAAGGAAAAGGCGCGGATAGCTTACTAGTGACATTTGGCGCGAAAAGAGCAATTCACCCCTTTCAAAGAATATAAATGGACTGATCCAGTAGTATAGAAAGGCAGAAAAAAGGATCGAGGAAATGTTGAAACGGCGAATTACATGGAATAATCTGTTCCATGCAAAATGAGTAAAGGAAGTAAACACTGCAGTATTTTGCATCAGTAATATCATTTCTTTTTTCTGAAAAATGTTTCTTTTAAAATGCAGATTAAAAAATTCCATTGTTAATCAGCTTGCACAAAATCTAGCTCTCTAGATAGGATCGCACACTTTCGGATCTTGGAAATATCAATTATTATACAGCCTGACGCCGTGACGTCAGGCAATTAAACAAGAATACACATGGGTTACCCCATATCCAAAGATATTCGACTTTTAGATTTAACAGTGTTTAATGATTTTTTTAAAGAAAAAACTGCACTGTCTGGTTATGGAATTGGTGTAAATTTCGTGAGTCCGTAGCATTACGGTCGCCCAGTCTCCTAACAAACAGTACTCATACATGTGTCCGCAAGATCAGTTTGCCTTGGTCTATACACACGTGCGATGGAGAACTTTGTCAAACGCATCAAGCGAGCTCGGAGAAACACGTTTTTGGTTTGCCGAGAAGTTACCATGGCAGACAAAACCTTTTTTCTTAATTAGATCATATGAATACGAATTCTGATTAATAAAAATTAAACAATCCCGGTTCTCAGTTTAGAAATCTCCAACCCGGTTCGGGTTTTCCTACACATTTTATAATTACGCTCCCTACAGTTTACACAGTCTACACACGAGCAGAATCCGACCAGGGATTGAAAATTTCGGCATTTAATCATGTTTAATAAAACACATGTACATAGAATGATTATCTTTTTCTGCAAGAGGAAATTGTATGATAATTGACGGACAATAAACATGAACTTAATACAATTGTTGATATACTATAATGATTACCAATTCATCGGTGAAAAGATTAATTATCAATGGAAGAATTAATGACCTAGATATTCTTTGTTATCAAACATGTTTTAAAAAAACATAGGCTCGGTAGCGGGCGTTGATAAAAGATAAACAAGATCGATAGGGGGCGCTGATAAAAAGACCATGGAAATTTTCGATGCCTACCGAAGAAGCGCTTTGCGCATGCGCTTAGCGCTTAAAAAGTAGAAATTGGTTTATTGAAAAGAAGTCCAATGACCAATCATGGATTTGCTATTCTTGAGAAGATGATTTTTAAAGAATTTTCCCATATATTTCTATGTAAAACTTGGTCGGCCATTGTGGCCCCGCCCTACACCCGGGGGTCATGACTTGAACAAACATGAATGTACACTACCTGAGGATGCCTCTATATAAATATGATGAATTATGGCTTTGTCATTCTTGAGAGGAAGATTTTTAAAGAATTTTCCTATATATTTCTAAGTAAAATTTTAGTCAGCCATTTTGGCCCCGTCCTACCCTTGGGGGTTATAATTTGAACAAAATTGAATCTACACTACTTGAGGATGCTTCCATATGAATATGACCAATCATGGCTTTGCTATTCTTGAGAATAAGATTTTTAAAGAATTGCCTATATATTTCTATATAAGACTTTGGTCGGCCATTGTGGCCCCGCCCTACCCCCGGGGGTCATGATTTGAACAAACTTGAATCTACATTACCTGAGGATGATTCCACATGATTTTCATTTTTCCTGGCTCAGTGGTTCTTAAGAAGAAGATTTTTAAAAATACCATTAATTTTTCACTAATTCATAATTATCTCCCCTTGGAAGAAGGCGTGGCCCTTCATTTGAACAAACTTAAATCCCCTTAACATAAGGATACTTTGTGGCAAGCTCACTTGAGCTTTCAGCTCAGGTGAGCTAATAAAAGAAGAGGCCCTTGGGCCACATTTCTCACTTGAGCACTGTGGCCAGGAAAAAATAAAAATCAATCCAGGTTTGGAAAGCTTAAAATGCATGTGGTCCCGACCTATCACTAAAAAAGCGGAAGTGGGGAGGGGGTTGATTTGAATTAACTTAAATGTACACTAATTAAGGATGCTTACATATTTCTTTAACTTACTGTGGAATATTTCCTTAAAAGTCTGAAATTTCATATTGGCCAAGCCCTACATCCGGGGTTCATAATTTGAACAACTTTAAATCTACACTACCTGAGGATGCTTCCATATCAATATGACCAATCATAGCTTTTGTTGTTCTTGAGAAGAAGATTTCTTATAAAAAATTCTGTATACTAGTATTCCTATGTAAAATATATATGTAAAACTTGGATCGTCCATTGTAGACTATAGTTTACAACCGATAAACCTAGTTTATCGACTGTGAACTATGTTTAACTCATTTTTGTGAATTTGGCATGCCATGCCCGGGGGTCATGATTTGAACAAACTTGAATCTACACTACCTGAGGATGCTTCCATATAAACGATGAGCAATCATGACTTTGTTGTTCTTGAGAAGACGATTTTTAAAGATTTTCTCCAGGGGTCATGATTTGAACAAATTTGAATCTACACTACCTAAGGATGATTCCACATTAGTTTCATCTTTCTCGACCCAGTGGTTCTTGAGAAGAAAATTTTCAAACAAGCAATCAAATTTTCACTATTTCTTAATTATCTTCCCTTGAAAGAGGACGGGACCCTTCATTTGAAACCAAAAAAACTTGAATCCCGTTCACCCAAGAAGTTTGTGGCAAGTTTGGTTGAAATTGACCCAGTGGTTTTGGAGAAGTCGAAAATGTTAAAAGTTTACAGACAGACAGCTAGACCGACGGACTACAGACAAAATGTGATCCGAAAAGCTGAGTTGACCATTCAGGTGAGCAAACAAAAAAAAAAACACAAAGAAGACATAACTTAGGTTGTTTGCCATTATTACGTTCATATGATAAATTATATTACCTATAATGTTTTTTTCTAAACTTATATGGGAGGCGGGAGTATCGTTTATTATAAACTCATTGCTCACGGTACCTCTAGAATGTTTTAATAAATTTATAATAATTCACGCAAAGGAACCTTTCTTTAAAACCAAATAAAACGGATCATCAACTTTAAATGAGATACAAGCACATGAATGTGATTGATAAAGAATGCTTTATACACGGGTAAAGAGATTATGTATTATCAAAATTTTACAGAACTTTCCTTGTATGCATGGAATCTCTATATTGAATATTATTCGAATTGGAAAAAAACAAAGTGATTTGCTTTGGTAACAGTTGTATTGGCAAAAAAAAACAAAACATTTTAAACAATTATTTTGATAAAGTCCTAGCGAGACAATGCCCGTCAACAGTATTTGACCTCCAAATACATACATGTATTTATCTTAATTACTGTTGATTACCAAGTAAGATAGCCATCACATCCGTGAAACTGTAATCCCTTGTAATATCTAATGCAGACTTGTCCTTTTTACATAACGCGGTACTGTTACATCCTGATTTTAACATAATTTCAATAACTTTAATGTGATCGACTCCTGACGCATAGTTCGGCTTTGGAACACATTTGATGTTACACGAATACTGCAGCATAAACATGTAACCTTTCATTAGCAGTTCTCTTTCGAACATATAAGCTAGTTCAATGTTTTTCATAAGATAAAGATTACCCCTACTTGCTGCCAGATGAAGTCCTGTATACCCAAAAGTATCAGTCGTGTTAACATCAACTCCTAAGTGGAGAAGAATATTCGTGAAATGACAGTTACCACTGGCCGAGGAATAATGAATTGGGTACCGGCCATTGCAATCCGGGAAGTTAAACTCAGAGCCATGTTGAATTAGCAATTCGGCAATATCGAAATGTCCAGCAATGCAGGCCTCGTGTATTGGCAAGTTACCATGCGTGTCAAATGCGTTAACGTCGCCTCCGAATTCCAGAAGATGTTGGACTATTTCCGGACAATATTGGCGGCATGCCAAATGCAGAGGTAACAGTCCTTCTTTTGTTTCTTTGTTGGGGTCTGCGCCGTTTTCCAATAGGAAATTTGTCAAGGAGATACTTTGTCTTAATATGGCAATTTCAAGTAATGAAAATTCATCAAATGGTATATCAACGATTTTTTGAGTCAGTCTCTGACTTAATTGTTCAAGGTCTCCCGTACGCGCAGCCACGTGGATGTCCGTAAGTAACGACGAACCTACAGCAGCAAACTTGGTGTCATAGTATATAAAGCGTTGTAAACGTGGGGCCGTTGGTAGTGAAATGCTGCAATTTTTAAAGTTCAAATTCCGTAATACTGTATGCCTACACAAATTTTGAAGTTTTGGTACCTTTCTTGATAATAAATGTGGTTCCTTTGTTGCAGGAGCAATGTCATCTCGGCTACAATTTAGAATGTACAAGTCTTCTAAAGACTTTTTCAAAGCCCAGATGTAGTTGTTGACCTCATTTTTTATCTTTTTCTTTATCCTGCAAGTCCTTTTCCATCTTCCTATAGAATTCTAAAGGAAAGCTTTCAAAGTATCTATAAAAATTTAGGAGAATAATGAAAGCGACCTCTAAATGATTTTTAGATAGCGCAACGTCGTAGGCAGATTGGACTGTTTCTTCTTTAAGGGAGTAAGATTTTGCTCCGTGGTGAAGAAGTACAGACGCTGCCAAGGTGTTTCCGTTTTGTAGAGCAATGTGAAGCGCAGTATATCCCCTTTCATCTGAAACATTGATGTCAGCGCCATATTCTAACAATAAACTTAGTATTTTTAAGGACCTTGAATATTCCTCTTCGCTATTGGCATCATATGAGATCAGAGATTTTCCTGCACATATTATCAAAGGAGTCCGAGATGTTCCATTTTCGAAAGCATTGACATTTGCATTACATTTCAACAGAGCTTTGGTTATATTCACAAGGGAGTTTTGAACAGCGATATGCAGTGGAGTTCTATTTTTCTCGTCCACATCATTGACATCAGCTCCTAAACTCACCAGTTCGTAAACTGTTGTCTCATCGTCGTGGTAACCATGAGCACAACCATGTAACAATAGCTTTGATTGGTTTATATCAGCCCCTAGTGTCATCAGCTTCCTTACTAATGATATTTGACCCGTCTTGGATGCGAAATACAATGCAGATCGGCCGAACCTGTCCGTAGTGTTGATATCTAGGTCAGGACTTGTCATCACAGCATCGATTACGTCACTGACCTTGAGATCTACGGCCAAGGTCAAGGCTGTGTGGCCAATCAGGACCCTGTTTACAAGGTCACCATTCTTTGAGATGATGTTCAGAACGGATTTAGTTTCCTTCTTTTTTATGGCATCATGGAGGTCATTTAAATCATCGTACGAGTCGATCATCTGATGTTTTTCTGCTACATGGAAAGAAAAAAATATGATGAATCAAGAGTACATTAACAGAGGTAAAAAATAACAAAACATACAAGTTATATTAATCCAGCATTCTGTATGTTTTCCCTTTTATCATGTTACATAATCTCTGCAAGGAAATTACCCTTACTTGAGTAATTCATATATCCGTAATGCTTAACGCGAGCATAAACGCAAGCAATCGTAAAAGATAATGTGGAACATAAACTATTTTTGTTCTTTTCAGCTTGAAATGGTTTGAATTGTTTGCATTAAGAGCTATTTCAAATGGACATCATTTTAAGATGTACTAGTAGTGAATGAAAAGAAAATAACGAGATATACTCATTTTGCATACTTGTTCAAATACTGCAGGCTGATTTCCTTGGTAATTGGCCTTTGTCCTTTCTCTACCGGTCCAGTATTATTATGTCAATCTTGCTTCATTATCCTTTGTTGTATGCTTGTTGCTAAATGATGCTTACAACTAGTATATATAATCCAGATAATACATATGAACATGGAGGAAATCCTATTGCTGTTCCGGGTTGCTGTACATTTCTTTTCACGTTTCTTTATAGTTTAAATTTTAATGATGTGTTTCAATATGTCTCTGCTTGATTAACGATGTGTTTCAATATATCTCTGCTTAACTTAATGAAAATTTTAACTTAGTTAAGGTTTGTGCATATAAAAAACATTTTTTGCCCAAATATTACTCTCATTCTGCATTGATGGTAAAACACTTCAAACAATTAATGATAATTTCGATAACAATAAACCCATGGAGAGATTTCAACATGGGAGGAAGCCTTCAACATTTCAAGGATACTCCGAAAATGAAAGTGGGCTATAATGAATTTACCCGTCAAACACATACTAGTAAAACAATAGTATTGTTTTCTCCAAAAAAAAAGTAACCCTCAGTGTAGTTGGAATGATCTAACTGTGTCTCGATACAAGCCCCTCGCCACATTGTTAAACCGGGTCCATAGGACAATATCTATGGCAAGCCAAATTCACAAAAATGAGATAAACCTAGTTTCACAATTGATAAACTAGGTTTATCGACTGTAAACTATAGTTTACAAACCGTAAACTATAGTTAATGATTCGTTAAGTATAGTTTTCATCTGTAAAACTATATTTAACGGTCGTTAACTATAGTTTACGAATGCTAATCTAAGTTTATCTGTCTGAATAAAGCGTTAACAATAGATTTTGTTGATAAACATAGATTCACGTTTGTAAACTATAGTTTATTTAATAGTAAACTATAGTTAAGAGTTGTTAATCATAGTTTCACAAATCGTGAAACTATATTTATCAGACCGTTAACTATAGTTAACGGTTTGTAAACAATAGTTTACAAATCGTGAAACTGTATTTATCAGATAATCTATGTTTTGCAATCGCAAATGATTGTTTTCGATGTTAAATATAGTTTACGGTTGTGAAACATAGATTATCGCGTTAACTATGGTTTAGAGATGTAAAATGTAGATTAACGTTGTTAACTATAGTTTACAGTCCGTAAATTATAGTTTACAACCGATAAACCTAGTTTATCGATTGTGAAACTATGATTTGCTCATTTTTGTGAATTTGGCGTGCCATAAATATCATTTTAACGATAGAACGTTCTATCTACCCTCAATGATACTCAAGCCTTGCATTGAAAATGTATCAACAAGTTTTATCAGTATTTTTACTGATGTTTTTATATAGAACATTACCAGTCATATTGAGAAGTAAAATATTTAGGTACCATCTTAGAAAAATAACAAAATACTTTCATGGGGTCAATATAGTTCGAGGAAATTTGATCTCGTGGATGAAGAATGTTGATTTGCAAGTCACATGCATGTATTTGAAAGTTCCCATTACGTAGGGTAGGGAACATGAATTTCTGGGTTTCAAACCTCGATAACAACAGTGATTAAACAAATAAGACAGAGAAACTCAGGCAGTAGGGGGTAGTAATTTCCATTGAAAGGGCAATTGCTCTTTTTTGTTTTTACCCCCCCCCCTCCCCTCAATTTTTTTTTTTTTTTGATATTTTGAAGAAGAGGCCTAGGGGCCACATCACTCACCTGAACACTGGCTAGGAAATAACCCACTTTGATCGACCATTGTGGCCCCACCCTACCCCTAGGGGACATGCTTTGAACAATCTTGAATACACACCTGTGACCACCTGAGGATGCTTCGGAAAAAAAAAAAACAATAAGCTTTGCTGTTCTTGAGAAGAACATTTCTCCTATATATTTCTATGTAAAACTTGATCGACAATTGTGGTCCCACCCTACCCCATTCCATGTAAATATCACTAATATAAAATGGCTTTTCTGCACTTGAGAAGAAAGTTTTTGAAAAATGTCCTTATACATTCCTATGTAAAACTTTGATCGTCCATTGTGGCCCCAACCTACCCGCAGGGTCATGTTTTGAACAAACTTCAATGTACAACACTTTCGGATGCTTTCGTATAAATATGACCAATCATGGCTTTGCTGTTCTTGAGAAGAAGTCTTTTAAAGATTTTCCTTCTACATTCCTATGTAAAATTTAGACCATCCATTGTGGCAACACCCTACCCCCGTGGGTCATGATTTGAACAAAGATGGGCGAACAAGGCGGGCAAAATGCCTATAGCGTCAGATATTAAGAAATCATACGAAATATGTGAATTAATTTATTAAATTAACTTCTAATCATTGAAATTTTTGAAATTATGTCAGAAAAAAAACTGATGAGAGAGAAAAATCTCGTAAAAATTTTCTTTCATAAAATAATTAGATAGTATTCGTGGGATTCGAACCCTAAGCAATAAAAATCCGACATATCAATAACATACTGCTTTGAGACTAACGCGTTAACCACTATGCTACACCGTTCATGGTGATTTTGGTCATTTAAATCATGTTTGTGATATGACCCGCAACTTAATGAACTTGAAGTATTTCTCGGAAAGAAGCTAATGTTGTGTCATAAAAGTGTACTTTTAAGGTATAGTGGGTCTTCCCTCCATGTTTTTGAAAACCAAAAAATGTGTATTTTATTGCACACTTTTAATATCATCTTTCAAAAAAAATGGAGAAAAGACCCACCCATATTGAAAAATTTTGTTTAAGTATGAGAAAATGATCGTTTTTGTTCATTTTAGTGTGTGTAAGCTTTTTCATAGGCAAATATTTTCATTTTTTGAGAGATTTTTGTAAATTGTAGAGATTTTACATAAAGTATACTTGAATATTAGATGAAATATCAAGTAAAATTTGGATTCAATTGATATTAAAATTTTCACTTCTTATCTGTTGCACTATAGGCATTTTGCCCGCCTTATTCACCCATCTTCTTTGAATCTACACTACCTGAGGATGCTTCCAAATGAGTTTCATCTTTCCTGGCCTAGTGGTTCTGGAGAAGAAGATTTTTTAAAAATGCCATTAATTTTTCACAAATTCATAATTATCTCCCGTTGAAAGAGGGTATGTCCCTTCATTTGAACAAATTTGAATCCCCTTCACCCAAAGATACTTTGTGGCAAGTTTGGTTGAAAATGGCCTAGTGGTTCTTGACTAGAGGATGAAAATGTGAAAAGTTTACGAAGACAATGACGACAAGAATGAAGACAGACAACGGACAAATTTTGATCATAAAGATCACTTGAGCTTTCGACTCAGGTGAGCTAATAATTAAAATGTTAGAAAAATCAAAACTTTTAGAACATGTTGTGGTAGGATTTCTGTACTTTTTACAGTGTAATCCATGTGAAAAATCCTTTCTTTGAGTACCGTTAACTTTTCTGATTATGTTGGCCTTGGAAAATGGTCTGTCGTCGTAAACTTTAACCTTTGATATGTCATACGAGACATCAGTATTTCAAAAACACATCTTATTTTATTACTTTTAAAAAAATACTTTATACTGTTGGATGCAAGATATGGTATTTTCATCTCAATACATGTGCCAGGTGTTTAACATTTAAAGAAAGAGCTTCAAATACTGATTGAAGGGTACAAATTTCTGAAGTACTTTTTAATTTTTTTTTTAAATTTTCTTCGATGGTAAACTTTAAAAGCTTTACTAATTAAGCAATGGAATTTAAAGTTGTCTTGTGCTTACAATAATTATTGTGAACAAAAGAGTGGAATTAACGCAATGAAAGTAAAATTATCATGATTTATTAGTCACCTTCCACTGAAAACATTTCACCTTTCACTGAAAACCGCATATGGAAAGGTTGTGATTTACAAACCATTAATTCTGGGTTAGCTGTATACTGTATAGGATAATACTTAATAGTCTGGTATAAATGATTTATATTAGGTGTGGAAACGGTGTCCTTTTGGTATGTGCTTCCTAAAAGGTTATATATGTTTTCTAAATTGAATATATTATTTTGTTTCACTGTGTTAAATTTATTAATGTGAAACACATGCTTTGAGGTGCTCTTTGGAGTTTCACTAGACTCCACTGTAGCCTGTCCTGAACTGTCAGTTTTTACACTCAATACAACACTTTTGGGGACTTTTTCTGGGTCTGTTCTTGAAGTTTGTTTTAAAGAATTTGTATTTCCTTCTAAATTTGAATTCACATTTTCACTATTAATTTTTTCACTGATGTTTACATTAATTGGCTGTTCAACAGCTTTCTCATTCAAATACTCTTCTGAAGATGAATCTTTTCTTTCATCAAGTCGCAAATTTTCATATTTTGAAGCAGGAGGTGGTTCCTGTGTTTTGGTTGGAGCCATCTGTGAAATGGGAGTTGGTGGTTCTGGTTTTATATCATTATTAGGTGAATCGTCTTTCCCTTTATTTTGTTCCGTGTTTGAGACTGGTTCTAATTTCTCTTTTTTCTCAAGCCCTGTTTCTGGTTTTAATATCTCTAATTTCTCCACTATTTTAGTGGATTTCCTAAGGTCCACTATTGCATCTTCCTCATTGCTAATATCTTTTGAATCCTTTGAATTTGAATCCAGTTTGATCATCTGGGATTTGAGTAACTCTAAACTGGCTCCCAATTTTGAAAGGCTAGAATCAACATCAGCACCTTCAGCATTCTTAAGATAACTGGTCAAAATTTCCAATACAGAACTCTCAAACCCTCTCTCTGAAGAGGAATTCTCTGAATTCTGACCCTCTGTTTGAAAAAGCTTGTCACCGTGTAAATCCTGAGTAAAAGATTTCAGCTTTTTTCCTCTGAGTCTTCTATCCTCTTCTTCAATATTAAACAGAGACAGTAAATCCAGACTATCATGCATCCTCTCTAGGACGGCATCATCTTGTTTTTTCTGGCTGCTGCAGCAGTACACTGAGGCTGCATCTATTGGATGTGCTTCTGACGTAAAGAAATATCCACCAGCGTCAACCACACATTCACCGTTAGGGTTGTGTATAACAGTGCCATGACTACCATTGTTGTGGATAAAGTTATCTGGATCAAATAGTAAGTAAAGATACTTTGTTGTTTCTGCCAAAAAGAAGCTTTCCATTCTGTTGTCAAGTTGATGGGTGTTAACATTTTTTACCTGAAAAATAAAATCATTGTGTTTGATAAATAAGTAAAAGATACCAGAAAATCAATAAAGAGATCATAATCTGCTTTTTAAAATTTAATTCACTATCAATCTATCTGGGTTTACATTTACACATGTACACGTATTATGAGAACTCCAGTTCTCAGAATCTCTTTTAGTGTTATTCTTTACTGCTAAATGAAGGAAGATTAAACATTCAAATTTCACACTTTCTAATATAATATCCCTAAATTAACCCAGCATTGCAGTAGGCGTAGATCAATGTGAATACGTAGAATAATATAGGACTACTGAAATTCTAGGTGTTCTTATTCTGTACTTATTTACAAAGGAATATTCTATTCTGTGATTCATGTATCTCCTGCCATGATTGTGTACATCGAGAATCAGGACTAGATTTAATTTCATGGACTTTGTGACATGTTATGAAATACAAGCAGGGTATACTCACGGTAGCATATCCACACTTGGTTTTGGTGCTGTGTTCTATGGCCTCCAGCATATCTACTCCTATCTCCAGTAAGAACGGATCTCTGGTGGCCTGGTACAGGTACACAGCACTCTCTATCAGTTCTACAGAAGATATCATTGTATCAGCTGAAAGAATTCAAGGGTAATTCTTTTTCACAAAAATGAGTGAATACCTTTTTTGGTAAAATTGATATTTTATCAAAATATATAAAAATCCTAAATCAAAGAAATTTTTTTTTCAAATAAAGTTGTCACATAATTTATGGCTGTTTATGTCCAAATGTACTTTATCTCCATGATTAGTGAATTTTCCAGTGCAACAATCGGTGTGTTTGGTGTTTTATTTGGCTCCAAAAACTTTGTTCAGTTTCAATAATTCTAAATGTTCTACCAGGTAATTATTATACTTAGTACTTTCATCTATACTCTGATATTTCCTATGCAAAAAATCTATTTTTTAACATTATATAAACATACAATTGATACATGCATTTCCTTACTATTGTAGAAGGAACTATGTCAGAACAATGTCAGAATGATTAAAATTAAAACTTTTTAAGCAGTTATCAGTAATTATTGGCGATTACCTGGTCTAAGTGGGTACCCCTCTCTCCCTGTGTGTGCCTCACTCTTTGGAATGTTATAGTACTCAGGCAGGAAACCAAACTGTCTCCAGACTTGGTGGAAGTTATGCATTGTTTTCATGGCACTGTCTATATCACCCAACAGGCTCTGTTAAAGGGACATAACTATAAAATCAGCTTTATGTTTCCTAATTTTATTTTCTCTGGATTTTGTGCAAATTAAATTATAATTATAAAACATCATAATGTTAAAAATTAAAAATCCTTTCTCTTTGTCAAACTACTTGTAAAATCATGATTTTGTGTTTCAGTTACCTGAATTCCTGGCCAGTAGGCATCTAATGAGGTAAACATAGGAAGAGTTATCCCTCCTTTGGTCATGTGTGCCCACATATACCAGTCATCTTTTTTCACATGTTTCACAATTGCTTTCTCATAAACTGAAACAATAAAATACTTTAACTACTCATAACTGGTACTAACATTTACCATTTATGCATTGTGACAGTCTTTGAAAGCTTAAATATGTATTTGCCTGACACCTATACCTTGTGTGCTCATTCATATGGAATAGTAGGAAAATGTAAGAAACTTTAAAAGTTGTCAAACAGACTGAAAAAAACAGCATTGTACATGGTAATTGAAAATGTTAGTAGATACACTTACCTCTAAAGTGTTCCAGAAATTCAGGGATATCAAACATGATGGCCCCCTTCACTAGATACTCAAAGTATGAATCAATACCCCCTCCAATACCTGAGTCAAGAGCTGTCCATTTCCCTGTGGCTACATCAATATGATTCCCAACCTGTTACCATAACATAAATTGGTTGTCATTTTTGCTAAATTACAAACTAGGATTTGAAAACTTAAAATAATTTAAAGAATGACCTTCAAAACTTAATGATAAATTAATTTCTATATCTTTGAATTTCTTCATCTGAGTTGCTGGTATGAAAATAATTTAACATACCAAATCCAGGGCAGATTTTGAGTTCCAGAGAGCCCGCATGGCTCTCACTGCCACTTTCTCAAACACAGGGTCACCAGTCAGCCTACTCAGAGATCCAAACTCTATCAGGAATGTCCCAACTCCAGCAGTACAAGTCACGGTGGTCTCCCCTTTAGGCACACCATGTCTAAGGTTGACTGTTCCATAAGGCATACCAGTTGGTGTGTCAAATGCTGTTGGGTAAAAGAATTATAATTTTCACTTTGTAACACAACTATTGAAACAATCATACCATTCCTATCACCAAAAATTATTTTGCAGGTTTATATAAAAAAAATTATGTATTTAATCCTCAATATCTCACACCCTTTAATTTGATATCCTAAGTTTTTTCCAAGTTCAACTGAGTTCAAGATAATGAGATTTAAATGTATATACACTTCTCAATTATAAAGCTTCTGTAACAAAATACATGTAAATGTATTTAATTGTAAGCTTATAAATGGTTACACATGTAACCATATTGCTAGAATTTTTTTTGCCATAAATTGATGAAAAAATTAAAGCCTCATGCACCAAATAAAAATAAAACTATTTTATCATTTGTAACAACAGACTTTGAAGGTTAGTTTGCTTGTTATCACTTACCTGGGAGAAGGCGTCTGGCCACATCTTCAGCCAATCTAAGGAGGGGTCCAGAGCAGGGCCAGCCAGGTTCCACCTCCATCCCTGCTCTCCTTGTAAACAAATGAGCAGACAATAATCCTCCCAGAACTACAAAAAATAAAAATAAACGTGCTACAAAGCTGTGGATTCTTTAGTGTGCAGAATGAAAGCTAAAAAAAATTTGGAGGACTCATTAATTACTTGAAAAAAAAAGGCATATTTTATTTTTTCATTTATTTTAAGAGATAAATTTACATGCTTGATCGTTCTGATGACGACCACCACAGGTCAAAACCGATCAACAAAATAAATTTACTGCTGCATTCTCACAAAGTGTTTGTGATCTGATTTATATTTTTAAGTTTACAACTTTAGTTACAGACCCTATTGAATACCTTTCGGTATCTATACATGAGAATCTTCCGCAATTTTAACCTCAAAATGTTGGTCTCCAGCTATTTTCTTTGGTTTTTATTTATTTAAACATCTAAAATCCTCACTATTTGACAATATTTTGAATCAGATTAAATCAAGATTCAGAAAAAATTTAAAAACAAGAATCTTGAAGCATGATGACAGATGCTGACTGAAGATGGAATGATAAGCAGTGTACTTAATTCGAAAGAAAATCTTTGCAGAAGGACCTAAAAGTAAACCATTCAACACAAAAAGAATTTCAGTAAGTTAAGGAATCTTAATAAGGGAATTTTTTTTTAACATGGATCCAAGTGCCAAAGTATACTACAGTGACATTTTTTTACTATGTTAAAGTCAACTGCACTTACTTCTGATATTAGTTTCAAATACTGAAGCATTTATGTCGGTATCAAAGTTCATCTTGTCAATTACCAGCTCAGCCACCCTTCGAAACTCTGTGTAGTTTCCCATTATTGCAAGTGTATCTAATGCATCGATCAAGGTAAGTGAATAGCTGTTCAAAAAGACAATTTTTAAACCATAATTCAGTTTGCATGCTCATGAATGAAATATACGTCATAATAAAATTGCATTAAAAAAAATTGTAAATTCCAAATAGAGCAATAAATTGGATTGTGAAAAAAATGATGCTTTATATAATACATTTGTATCATTAAGCCCTACACTTTTTACCTTCCCCAGGTATCGTGTCCATCACAGGTCAGAGGTCTCAATTCATCATAAGGATAAGCATGCTTAATATACCCATCATAGGCATGATGAAACATCGACACAACTCTCTCTCTGCAATAGTTACATAAAGAATATTTACAATACTGAAATAATGAAAGAGTTAATAGTGATCAACATGTGTATTCTTAATGTGGTCATATCAAACACTGAATCTGAATTCAAAGCTATATAACCAAAGCAAGAGATTGCATCTCCTGCTATATAACCTGGTGAAAAGCACTTAGGAAATATGCAAAACGGCACTTGAGAGTAGTCAAAACGGCACTTTAGAAAAGTCAGAACGGCACTTTTTTTATTTTGAGAATTTGATATTGTTTATACAGAAAATGGATCTTTATGTTACATTTATAGTAATAGTGTATATTATTATTGATAAAAAGTTTAAAAAATATTTTAGGAAAAAAATTAAACTGATTCATTTGAAAATTATTATACTTTTGTACAGGGGTTAGATTTTTAAAATGTATTTGGTATTTATATTTTAAATCATATATATTTATTTACTACAAAAGAGATCCAATCTATATTATTATGATCCTTTGAAATTAAAAAATTTATATATAACAGTTAGAGTATGTTTACTAAGAATACACTTTATCAATAATGTGTCAATTTGCAATCATATACAGCTACTATTGTGTAACAAAATGTCAAATGGATTGTACACAATTGATAATCGCAACTGTACATAAAATATGAAGCCATACAACATTTAATAATATAATAAACATGTACATACAAGAACAAAACATTTGTTTTTTTATAATGAAGATATACAATGTTGATATTGTTAAAATAATTTCTACAGAATTAGATAGAAATGTGAGATAAAGTGACTCTTCATTTAAAAGTTATACCATTTCTTTTTGTTTATACAAATATAATTATTCTAAATCCCAAATATTGTTGTGTTATAGCTTAAAAATACTACCTTTAAAAATAGATTGAGCAAAATTTCTAAAGTCTTAAAAAGAACTTATGTGAAATATATATCATAACACTATTATATACTTTTTTCTCTCAGTGCCGTTTTAACCAAGTGCCGTTTTCACTAAGTGCCGTTTTAACCAAGTGCCGTTTTGCATATTTCAGGTGCCGTTTTCACCAGGTGCCATTTTCACTAGGTGCCGTTCTAACCATAATTCCTGCTTGACCTGCTGATAGGGACATAAATTTCAGTGTTGTCACTCCAGGCAATTGAGTCTTGGTTTATATAGACCCGTTATAAAAATGTGTTAACCTATTGATGTAAAAAAACATATCATACTGGCGTAAGCCAAGGACTTGTATCATTTACAAGTTATGCAGTTCTTTTTGTTTATCATATTTCGAATTTCCTCTGCATTATTGCAGATGAAGCCATATATTTACGAAATTTTGAGAAAACATATTAATGTGAAGCATTACAGGTATTGCTTCATATATTACCTATATGTTTTTATGTCATCCTCTGTTATTTTCCTCTTTGAAAAGACCGTAACAGAGTTGAAATTTAAAAGAATAAATAGGCAAATGACACGTTCACTCATTATCGCCCTTGATCTACTTTTGAAGACTAATTGACGCAAGTTGTCATAAGTATAAGTATGTAAGCATGATGGTATACGATTGAATAAATGTTTTATTTTTTTTTAAACCTATAAACATTTAGTTTTAAGTAGCTTTTTATATTATTATTGACTTAATAATTTTGTTTATTTTATAGAGAGAAATTTCTACTGATTTTCTTCCCTGTCGGCATATAGACTGTTCTTCATGTTTACTTCCTTTTCCGGTTTAAGCCATACTGAATTGGCAAGTGAGTAAATTCTGACCAACTAAATCCCTCGATATCGACTCTATTATACGATTTTATGCGGAAAAAGAATAAAAGATAGAACATTTTATTGAAGAAGAATTCCCTTATATCTCAAATATTACAGATTTACAAAAGGTTTCTCGACATAATGAGTTTGTTTACATCCCTCCCTTCATTGTAACTCATGATATACGGTTTAACATTTAAGATTATTAGATTATAGTTGCAGTAAATATCATTTGATATAAAGCGAATGTATTTGGCTATGAAAGATTACCCTTTTATCTCTACAGGTGCAAGATGTTACCTGTGATTGGCCCTAAACTGAATTGCATATCCATAAGACTACAATTAATAGGGTTAAAATTATTTTTCCTGCTTTATGCATTTTGTGGCCGAAGCAGGAACAGCGCAACATAGTGAGCTTTGATGTGAATATTTTCAAAAAATGAAAAGTATATTGAAACTAATGTAAAACCACATTTTTGGCCAAAACCACAATATAATATTACAATATTGTGTTTCTACTGGACCTGATTAATAGGGTTAAAATTAATCCTATGTAGACTTGCTGTAATATTTTCAATAGTATATTGACACCACATACCACAATATAATATTACAATTTGTGTTTCCATAATGTGTTAGATCCGATTGAATTTAAATAGAGAAAGATCAATTCATGATGATCGACATCATCTTGAGCCACAGTTCGGAATCAGCATATAGCTCTTTCCTACCCATGGCTGCTTGATCACATAGTGTCATTTAATAGCTCTGTGCTTTAACATCAACTCAGCCAATGACAATATTGTTTCTATCGTTATTGAAATCTAAAGACTCATCAGTAAACAAGAAATGTTTCATAAACTGTGATTGGGTATTGAAAGGTCACACAAGCCAAGGTTCATTTTCTGACTATGCTTTACTCACATTGGTCAATATTTGAATGAGCTAATGCCTATGAAGTATCCTCTTACATTCAACCATGGCAAGAATGGAAGAGGATCGTAAATTTTTGCTGTGGTTTTGCCATGACCCAATTCATTTTTTCAAGTTGGAAAAAAACACCAGTAGGCAAAACTTGCAAAGAATTAAGCAGTCATTTTCACCTAAGAAAAGTATTCTTTCCTGCATAACTTTTACTAAATTTTTCAGAATGTTGATGCCCAAGAAAAACCGAGTGCAGATATTTGAGTACCTGTTCAAAGAAGGAGTGTTGGTAGCCAAGAAAGATTTTTCTGCTCCAAAGCACCCCGAGATTGATGTCCCAAACCTTCATGTTATTAAGGCATTAACAGTGAGCATTTTAATTCCTTAAATTTTTTAAAATGTAATTTAAACTATATTTACATTGTGTGGTATGTAATTCACAAACAATATTGCTCTTTTTATTGTAATTTACATGAAAAGGTAAAATCAAGGATGTCTTCTTATTTTTATTCAGAAAGTTTCTATCTTTTGGTACTATTCTCCTTTGATTAGAGTACTCTAAAGAGAGATAGAGCTTAGCTGGTTAGAAAATTAATGTAGAAAAAAGTCAATAAATTCAAATGAATGAAAAGTGAAAATTAAATTTGGTCAAGATAAAGGTTTAGAAAAACAACATTCACAATTTATAGAAGTAAAACATAACTGTGATTGAAGGTAAATTTGAAGTGTCTGAGAGTGAGACAATGGTGCCTAAAGCTCCCTTAACTATACGTAGTGGAAATAAAGAATATTTATTTGTAAACATTTTTGTGCTTTGACTATGATGAAAAGTGAGGGAATGAAAAGATAACTCAGTGTTTTTTGAATGGGGGATAAGTTGAATAGAAGTGTTGGCTATCAGACCAAGTAAAGAGAGCTTTTGATTTGTGATAAAAACAATTACACATGGTAGGGAACTAAACTTGTAGGTTTTATTAAATTATACTTGAATTGTTGTCAACAATTTGATGTTTAAACAATAGAATTGATATTAATTCTGATGTTGAGTTCAGTTTGAATAATTTGTTAAATTTTGCAGTCTTTGAAATCACAAGGATATGTCAGAGAACAGTTTTCCTGGCGTCACTACTACTGGTATTTAACCAATGAAGGAATCCAGTATCTACGCGATTATCTCCATCTGCCAGCAGAAATTGTGCCAGCCACACTAAAGAGACAGACGAGACCAGAGACTGCCAGGCCCCGACCTAAAGGTAGTAGTGACTTATTGGAGGTCAATATCTTATGTACCAGCAGTATATATAATCATTTCTAATATTTCTTAAGCTGTAATAATACACTGAAGTTTTTGACTGACAACATTCAGTGTAATTCTCAGGCAGGGATTTTCCACTGCCCCGTGTAGGGCCGAATATGGCCCCATTCCCAATTGCAAAATCACTCCATTTTTCCCAAAAATGAACAGCCTATGTTTTATTTTTGAAAAATTCATGTAAAACAAACATGGTCAGGTTTGAACTCTTGATGAAATGAACATAATTTTTGGAGACTTGGCTAAAACTTTATACCCTGGTAATAACAGATCTATTTTCTGAAGTAAAGTTTTGAATAATGAAGTAAAAAATAAATTTTAACTATCATAAGTGTTTAATTATTGAAATACGTCTTGCTATAAAATTTCCCAAAAAGTTGTAAAATGTCGTAAAATTTCCAATGGTATGGGCCTGGGCCCCATTCCCAAAGTGGGGTGGAAAATCCCTGTCAGGGTTATGCATAAACTTGGGGATCAGGGAATTTCCCTGCCTGTCTATAATGATACAATCCCCAGGTCATACCGGAATTGTGCCCCCAAACCTTATTAGGATAGATGCCCAAGACACCCTTTTACATTTAAAAAAAATGCTTATATTTTGATTTTTATGGAAAATCCTGTCTTTTGCATTTGAATCAGGTAAAGAACCTAGTCCCTGTTGAAAATTGCAGAGTTTCCCCCTATATCAATGGAACACACAGCTTATTTAATGTACAAGAGATTTGTTCTACCTTTGATTTTTTTTAGGTCCAGAAGGAGGACCCCGAGGTGCCCCTGGGGCCCAAGACAGGGCTGAATACAGACGTACAGCATAGTGTATTAAAGTTTATATAGCACTTTGGGGATTGTTAACATAGTGTATTAAAGTTTATATAGCACTTTGGGGTTTGTTAACATAATGTATTTAAGGTCAGACGACACGTTCCTCAAATATATATAATTTTCCTCAAGAATTTGTTATTGAAGTCTAGGTACTTAAATAAGTTTCCTCACAAAAAATTAGGGTACCTTACCAGGCATTAGGACAAGATACCAGAGGGTAAAGTTTCTTATATAATCTTATGGGTTATTTTCTGAATGACCTTTATCACAATTTTTGGTGAACTTTTATTTATAAAACATATTGAAAACGCTGAAGCAATCACAAAAAAATTATTATTATTATTTTTATATAATGCCAAGAAATAAGTCTCATTTGATCTAGGGACTTGATTCTCCAACAGAAACCTTCTGTGCATAATGTAGACCAAGTTATTTCCATTCATGTTTGAATTGCATAAAAAATGAGGAATTAGAATAACTTCATAAAAGACATTGCACTCAATTTAACATTTGCCACAGTGATGAATGTTTTCATCAGAGAAGTGAATAAAATTAATAACATATGTTTAGGTTGCATGTCTTCTAATTTTATGTATCAATATTTAAAAAAAAAAACAGATCCTTTAAGGATGTATTCTTATGATACGCGGAAAAAAACGTGCATTAAACTTTCCAAATGCTTATATTTTTCTGAAAGTGTAATATCCAAGGAATAATTTAAAGACAAGAAAAGTGTATGTTAGTGTTCATCTAAGAGAGGTTCAACCCTTTGAACATAGGCCAAAATAGAGCATGGGAAATTTCTTTAAAAATGCTACTAGACAATAAAATACCTTATAAAACTTATAAATACAGTGAATAAAAACTTAATTTGGCTTAAATTTACTTGAAAGTATTGCAAAGTTGATTTTTTTAAACAAAATATGAGCAAATAAATACCAGTTAGTTAACTTGTACCCAAAAATGTTGTTCACCCATGTCAAAATTAGGCACATTTTTCCCTATAAAATTGCTCCAAAAACCAAAGAAAAACATATTTCTACAATTAAACTTTTTAAGAAAATTGTTGTACAGTTTCTTTAGGTAATATGGCTTCTTTTCATAGCATGAAAAGTAGGGGTTAGTGCACATATAAGAAAGTTTTGATATTTTTTATATCCCCACCCCATGTTTCTTTTTCAGCATTTAATGAAAATAAATCAAGCATTTAGGCATCAAAGTATGTGTTTTATTCACCAAATATTCAAAAGTAGTGTGATAATTTCAGGTAATATTTACAATTTTGATAGGAAAAGATTTTTAAGAACAAAAAGTAATCAATTAACACATTAAACTTCACAATAGTCTGTTGGATGTCCTCTCTTTCTCTTGGCCTGGGGGTTCCAGATTGGATCCTGGTTTGTGGTGTTGGATGGTGGCTTCACAGGGATTAGTAAAATCCTGTCTCACTTTCTCAATCTGATTTTTCATCTGATTTTAGTGGTTCTTAAACCCTGCTCTCTTCTAAAAGCCTTCATTAGTGATTCTTGTGAAAACAAAACTTACCTGTAAAAAATTATTTTAGAAAAAAATTAGATTATAATTTACTGGTAATATCATTGTTCAAAAAATGTAAAATCATCATTTTGTCTATCTGACTTTGTTTTTATGAACCCAGGCCTGTAGTTTAGACTAAAATAATTTCTACATGTTCCATGATAAGTTATCTTATTATTTTCTTACGGTATGTCTATAAATTTGAGATAGAGATTCTGCATTTACAATATCCAAGGTAATTTATCATATACTAAAAGCTAAATTTGTAATAAAAAAGATAATACGAATGTTGTCGTCTGCACGCCTCAGGCCTATGTAATAATGTTTGAGTTTGCGATGTGACAGTATACTATGTATTTTGAAACCTTTGTATCTATAACGCATAAAAATTGCTATTTCCAATAAGTTTGAAAGCATTGTAAACCTCATTTTCGGTTTTGCCTTTTCCACTGCTACTGGAACGTCGTCAACACACTTCGGCGCTGTTGGCTGGCGGGTACCGCTTTCGAGAATGTTCCTGTAGGCTTAATTGTGATCTCGACAATTTTTTAAATGTTTTAAAATTTCTGTCGGTTGGCTCTTTTAATGGAGTGCCATTCGGCATTCCTGTCGCTTTGAAACGGGCGATCCCGTCTTCATGAGTCTTCCCCTAGGCCTCTCGATGTCGATTTCAGTTGTCGAATTTCTTAGGCCTATGTCGTAAATATCATAATTTTGCACACGTGTTGGTCATGCATACAACATAGAAAGATTTTTTATTTAAAAATAAATATAGTTAAACATATAAATCATAAAATCTTTTAAAACGTGTTTGTAAATTGTTATCAGTTTGAATTTTACGACATGTCTAAGTACGAAGACCCACTTGGGGTAAAATGATCATAAGAATTCATCCTTAAATAAGTTTGTGACATTCCTTTATGATTGAGGGGTACATTTATCTTACAGCTGGGGGAGATAAAAAAGCTGAGGTGGGACCTGGTGCAGAACCATCCTTCCAATTTGTAAGTACCTTCTATGTACCTTCTTCTATTGAATGATTCTGAATAAGGATTAAAAAAAAATAACTTGCAGCATTAATATTTGAGCTTAAGCAAACTCAGGAATTCTATAGATAGTGAATATGTGAAAAGATCATTAAAAAGATTTTAAGACCTGCACCAAAATGAATGTCAGTGCCAACAAATAGATGCCAAAGAAAGAATATGAAGCGAAATTAATATGTTTGTGAATCCATATAGCTTGCATACTATATTCTGAATATTTATTACAAGTACACCATGACAAGTGATTTGGTGATTTTATTTTTTTTATAAACCGTGAAGAATTCACTTTAATTAACAACAGATTCATTTGAAACCTGATTTTACCCCTGAAAGATATTAATTACACCCAACACACTGAGTTTCAAGGGTATAATGGTTTTGACCTATCAGTCAGTCAGGCAGCAAATCCTTTTCTTGTCATCCCAACTCCTGTGAATTTGTTTAGACCTTCTCCTCTAATATCGGTACTGATTGTGCTAATTAGTTGTGCGTTATTTTTCCAGAGAGGAGGATTTGGACGAGGCCGGGGATCCTCAGCACCTCCACCTCAGTAGGGAGCCATGTGACCTGTCATGTGATGTGTATATAGGGACATTAAAATCAAGAACAGTCAGGGGAATTTTGTGTTGTTTACTCTATAGAAAAGGAAAAAAGTGAAAATTTTCATGTTTAAGGCCATAAAAAATTAATTTCTTGGTTCTCAGGCCCTCCCTCATCTCTTCAAAGGGTGCCTCATTGTCCCTTTCTATTGCTAAATCAATAAAAACAAATCACCCCCTCATCATTTTGTGAGGTTTTGTACAATATAATGCCTCATCATGTTTTTTGGGTCAATAAAAAAGTTTTTAAAGAATGCCTCCCTCCCTTATCATATTTCTTGAAAAAAGGCCTGAGAACCAAGGAACTAACTTTGCATGGTCTTCTACACATAGATACAAAACACAACCAAGTTTTAATGCATGGATTGATATATTTTGCCTGATTTTGAATAGGCACAAAATGGTATTATGATAAATTCCTAAAATATAAAGAAATGGAAGTTACAACAAATACATTGATGCTAAAATATGACGCTGGGATGTTCTTAATATAATTTTATACAAAGCATCGTAATTTACCAGCTACACATAAAACATATTCTGAGTAAATGTGTGCCTCCATTGTAAAGTTTCATAATTATACTGTTTATGATTGATCACGTGAGCTCATGGGGATTGTTTTTATAATTACTTTCTTCATAGTTTTTACAACCCAGCCAATAACCACGCATATATTCTATATTAAATAAGGAATGACGTAATAAATCATTAACAGTTTTTATTTACTATACTATTAAGTACATACACATGAGTAATCAACATATGGCAATTAATTGTTTTTCCCGCTTCACGTGATCGTATTTAAAAAAAAAAATATTTCTAATTTTGCAAAGATTGAACTCCAAATATAAGAAAACTGGCCATGAACCTACAACGATCTGCAACTCTAACAAACTCTAACAAGTTCGGACTTGTGAAATAATACCTCAACTAGAAACAAACAACCGAACCACGTGATCAAACAAAGCAAGTGAAATATAAAATATATTTTCAAAGCATCCATGGTTTTTTTATTGAGCACTAAAAACAGATTTCACTTATACCTAGAACAAAAACACTTTTCACATATACCTAGAACATTTTTTATAAAAAAGCTCAATTACATGGAGTAAATGAACTAGCCCAACTTAAGAAATATAAAATATTGTTATCGTATACATAAATGGTCTGTTTGGATTTTTTCGTTCTGTGCTGTGTGCATAATTTATTGTTAGTAAGAGATTGTTGTATGAATGAAAAAAGTAAAGATATTGAATTCCCACTTAGCCAAAATTCTGAATTTCTTATTCCCATCTAGCCAAAATTGGGATTTTCACACCTGCAAGGTCACCAGTGTGTAGTCTGTTTTATTACCTGTACTTATTATTTATTTTTAATCGATCAAATTTTAAAAAATGCACAAAATAGAAATATATATATATATATATATATATATATATATATATATATATATATATATATATATATATATATATATATAAATCGTTTACCATTTACAAATTTAAAAAAACTTAAGAAAGATTTTTTTTATTTCTTCATTAATAATTAATTTCAATATCTGATTAAAATATATTGTAATTTCAAATATTAATTTCAGTCACCATTCATTGCAATATCAGCATTTAATCTTAGTTAATCTTAAACAGACTATAGGTCACTTGTAATGAATTTCTTTTGTTCTAACCCTCCCCCTACCTGTACACCATTCCCACTTAGCCAAAACCAGTCACCTGTAACATTTTCAGAATTTTGGCTAAGTGGGAAGACACCGAAATATTCTATGTACAATACAATTACTAGTATGTAATCAGGCCACAATTAAAACAAGGCCCCTTGGAACTTCAAATGTGAGTACAGGTGCTTAAATGAGTAATCATGCTCTGTTGATCAGTCGCATCCGCCGTGAGCCCAATGTTTTGATCAGGTAGAATGGAATTTTCATAATCAGATTCAGTATTAATGGTATTAAACATGTAAGCCGTAATTCGACCAGATGATATGTTAAATTTGCTAATAAGGTCATAATAACGACCATAGTATTTTCGAAATGCTGACTTAAACAATTGTTGAAATCATGTAATATCAACTTATCTGTCAGTAGCCTGCTCGTTTAAAAATATTGATTTGCAATCCAAACATACTCTTGATTATTAACTCTTCTGAGCTCAAGAACCCCTTGGCCAATCATTGTCAAATTTGTCACAGGGTATCCTTGGGCCAAGGACTACCATTTATACTAAAACTACGGTTTGGACCCTTAAACAAGGGGAGATACTCAGGAAAATAAAACCAAAACAAATCTTCTTCTCCAGAACCACCAGGCGGATATTCACCAATCTTACATACAAGGATCAGGATATGTTGAAGATTAAAATTTGCATGGGGAATTACCCTGGGGCTAAGGGCGTGGTCTCTAGGTCACTTAAAGTTGACCAAAAATTTTACTTTATAAAAACTTTGATATTTTGCTTATTATAAAGACTTAGCTGCAGAACTGTAGCTCTCCGAAAGAAAAATATTTTGACAGACCGGAGAGCTACAGTGCCACCCATTGAAAAAACTGTATATTTATTGCGCACAAAAATGTGCGCTGTTCCTCGATTTATTTCTCCATGTTTTTAAGACCGTCATCTCAAATTTCACTAACCGTGTGTTCCTAGCGTATTCTTTCACTGTTTCCACAACAAAACATTCCTTATAATTGTTGTTAATAGCCCTCCTGGCTCTGAAATTGAGATCTTCGAATTTCGTCTATTTATACTGCCATTTTGGTTAATTCGGTCCAATGCGCTTCGTGCAGATGTAAACTACCGTGTGATCGCGGTCTGATTTAGAAACGTAGTATGATCGCCGTAGCAGCGCGGTGAGATCTCCAACAACGTAGTGGGAGCTCCGTACGAACGCCGTGAAGACGCACATGATCGCGGCACGAACGCAGTGATAGTAGACTGCGCTTCCACGGAGACCTCACGGAGATGTCGCGGAGACCTTGGAGATGTTACTGCGTTTCTATAGCGTTTTTACGGCGCTTCTAATGAGATTTATCGTCTTGTGATTTTTTCGACTGCGATTACACGGCGACAGCACGGAGTTGTCACTGCGATCATTGCGCTCCCATGGCGTTTCTACAGCGTCCGTTGGCGATCACAATGCGCTTTCACGGCGTTGTTAGAGCGTTGTCAGCCAGCTCACAAAACAAGAGCAATGGAATCATATTTGATCAGCAATAATTCCAACGTATTTGTTGCATTAGGGGCATTTAAGTGAAAAAAAATGGAAGAGAAAATTACACAAGAACTTGTTCTGTTGTTTCACTTAAATTTTGTAGAAAACTTTTCAGTGTGTTTGTTTTTTTTACATTCATAATAAAATCAAAGAAAATCTAACAACACTTCTGAACCGATAAAATTGAAAAAAGGAGTTTGATCATAAAACTATTAATAATTTAGTACTAAATTATTTAAATCGAACATTTTTAATTATTAAGAATATTTCATGACATGATTAGAAGTCTTTTCTTCGTGTAACTTGAATATTTAAACAAAAATGTTTTACATTCCTTCTGAATATATATTAGTGAGTATAGAATGCATTGTGAACGTATTGTGAACGCAGCCAGCGCAGTGGGAACGCCGTAAACACGAAGTGAAAACCCCTAACGAGCCGTGAAAACTCCGCGGAAGCGCAGTCAATCGCCGAAAGATCTCCGTGGGAACGCAGTAGAACGCCGTGAGGTCGCCGTAGAATCGCATCCGTTGCTGTAGGGACGCCGTGACATCTTCATATTGTGAAAATTTTACAGAAATTTGTGCATTTTTCCTGCGATTCCACGGCGATTTTAAAAATTTAACAACGCCGCAAAGATTCCGTGTGAACGCAGCTTGGTGTGACTTTGAAGAAATCATTATTGAAAAATAGCGTATGCATATTTACGATTTGTGTTCAGTTTTAATGACAATCATTAGCGCAGGTATTTACTATATAGTAACCATTTCTTGTGTTTATCACTGTGATATGTACGCGAGCCATGATGTGAATGTAAGAGTGATATTTTATTTTTGGTTGACCTTTATCCTTCATCTTCAGTAACACATGTATTTCTATTCATATACAAAGGACAGATATTACAGACTCTTGGGTGTTATTTTAGTTTTCTTGGAATATCGAATCGATATTTGAATGTCAATTATCAGTTTATAATACAATGAAGCGCTATTTAAACGGTAAAATATTTTGTTTTTAAAGTTGTTTTAAAGTGGAAAGTTTGGGTGAAATATATGGAGATATCAACAATTAATTCAAACTCAATGTCCATTTAATAATAAAATAAATAATTGGGAGCAGAGTAAACACGGACCTCTAAAATATCACAAGCGGAATCATGTGCCATGGAGGAGTGTAGCATCGCCTGCCGGCCTGTAACATTTGCCATGTGATCCTTGTCATGATCGAGATAAAGGAAAAATTCGTCAACAATTCAGTGTATAATAATGGCGTTACAATAAATATGAAAAACATCATTCAGGATTTGACTTAATGAAAGATTGTATTTGTTGACAAGTTCATTGTATCGAATATAGAACTTACGAAGTGACGACTGTAATCGATATTCTTGTTTCATCAACTTGTTTGTCAAGAATTTACCTCGTTTAAGAAATTGTGCATTCATAGAGCATGCTCTAACGTATCGAATGAACTGAGAGATAAAACCCCCTATATGCATTTGATGAAGGTACTGAGTATATTGCTGCAAACGTAAGGGAAGCTAAATGTCGAATTGAAGGCCACAACAAGGGTTTTTTATTTTCATGTTTAAGATTCTGGACAATTTCTAGCTTTATATGAATATAAAAAATGTTCTGCTAATAACGGGACACAATTGATACCCATGGAAATTCCAATTGATTGTTGGAAGACCTGGTCTCCAGAAACCATATTGACAGTCAGAAATTCAAGCATCTTTTCAATACTGTATACAGGGTTATTTTCGCCCCGTGTTATTTTCGCCCTTTTGCACTTGCGAACAATTTTGCCCCGTTTTAAATTCGCCCAGTCATAGTTTTGTTTAAGGAATTATGCTGTGTAATTTTGAATTCGCACCGTTTTAAATTCGCCCAATCAGGAAGAGGGCGAAAGGGGCGAAAATAAAACGGGGGCAAAAATTTACCTGTATACAGTATCAACTTTAGGGTACATGTACTTTTGTGTACAATTTGAATGATTTTAAGGTATGCAATAAATAATGCAGGGATCTTGAACAATCTCGAATAGTTTTAAACTAGTTAAGAATATATTGCTAGATAACGATAAAAGTGAAATAAACAAAATTCATATGACTGATTTCATATAAGAAGCCGGTCATTTTGCACCTTAAGGATGACGTTTACTCAGGTTTCAGAAATCAGAAAGGAAATTTTATAAAGTTTACAATGTTGAATAAAAAATTGTTCTAAATGGATAAAATAACTAAGTTTTATATCAATTTAAAAATTTAATATGTTAGTACTTGAAGAAAATATACAGGAACAAAACTAAATATATGGCTATGCAGAGGAAATTCGGACTAAATTTTTAAATTTTTCATTTTTGTCAAAATTTTAATTTCTTGCAGTGTTAATCACAAAAGCAAAGGTTACGTGTATTTTAAGACATCATTTTGCAAATATTATATGTGTTTAAGCTCATAAATTATTTCAAATAAATGAATGCTATGATCGAAACAAAGAAATTCAAAAATATGTACAAAAACCACTCCAGACAACATATCTCAATAATTTTATCATTGACCCCATATGTATATAATATTAATACCATGGGAATGCGGGTAACAAAAGTAACCTGAGGTTATAAATAATTTAGAGTTCTTATCATTCAGATTTTTGTAATATTTGATTAAGAATAGGAAAAAAATATAAATATGACAGAGGAAATTCGGACTGTAATAATTATCACGTTTATCGCCCAAACTCTACTCATTTCTTTATATGATGCAACTCTGTTCCATTGCTATAATATTTCATTATTTAAAGAGTTTTGTTGCTTGTAATATTTTGTGAGTGAAGAAAAAATGGTCATAGTGTGAAAAATTGAGGTATTTCCCGAGAAATACGCAGGGGCCACTAGCATGAAAACGAGGTCATTGACCTAGTTATTTGAAATTGAAATTTGACACAAGAATCATGGTTGTACAATGTGCAATAGGTTGTTTTTCGTTTTTATCAGTGGAATTTTTAGTCATCTGAGTAAAGGTATACCTTAAAAGTTTTGAAAAGTTATCTGCCCTTGATGAAAAGAAAGAAAAAAATTCTCAAAATGCCTGTGGTAAATGATTCATTTTATATCATGATTTAATAAAGAGAGAGTTTATGCACATTTTCACCAGAGACGTGTCTGAGTAAAGGTATACCTTAAAAGTTTTGAAAAGTTATCTGCCCTTGATGAAAAGGAAGAAAAAAATTCTCAAAATGCCTGTGGTAAATGATTCATTTTATATCATGATTTAATAAAGAGAGAGTTTATGCACATTTTCACCAGAGACGTGTTTGAAATTCAAATTAATTTTACAAATATCTTTATAAAAAACATGCGCTGTCCATAGACTTCAACGTAAAATTCAATATGCAATTAATTGGACAGTTATGATTTTTTTTCTAAATTCACTTGGTGAAGCATTTTTATTTGATAACACCTTAAAAATGCTATTATGATTAAAAATATCGAACCATTCATTTATTAGGTACAAAATACGGTCGTTATACATTGAATACCTTAACGACGTTCGATCCTGATATTTAAAGTCTTAAACTTTTTTTGCCAAGTATATTTTTAGTTTCTACATACATAGCTTAATTAAAATTCAAATCAAAAAATGAAGGTCAATATGCTTCTTTTGGCGCTACAGTACATTGAATATGACCTTTTTGCACTGAAATTTGTGTCTTAATTAAAAAATTTAATTTTTGACATTTTCCCTCCAATATTTTTATCCAGTTAAAAGCATGAAACAAAATGAACTCTTAAGTTTGTTTAAAAAAAGACACTAAAAAATTGACTAAGAAAAAGTTTCATATTGCTTCGCATAACAAATTATTTGACCTTTCTGCACTAATAAAAAGTGATTTTTCTGGCATTGAAAATTTAATAAGCAAAAAAAATCATTTTAAAGTCTTAAACTTTTTCTGATTTTAAGCAAATAGGTCAATTTTTTCTTGAATATTTAGAAAAGAACATCAAAAGCGGGGGTACATGATGTAAATTTTCAGATATTACTAAAAAAGTGTCAATTTTACGTTAAAATTGGCTCAATTTTTTCCCGAATTTTCAGAATATATTTACTATATTTGTCACAATTTGTTGACAGAATTCATAAGAAATAATTTAATAGATATTTCAGAACCAGCATAACACATTTCACTGCAAAAAACAGCTTTGTGCGCAACCAGGATGGAAAAATAAAAATCCAAAATTAACAGTACTGTTATAGTTCAAACTGGAAAAACTGATAATTTTCGTCTAAAAAACCTTCCGCCAGAAAATATAGTCCTTAGCTTAATTCTACTTGAATGGAATTTAATCGTGGTTTTTTCATTGAATATAGTTAAATTTGCCATGTAGAATTCAGATTTAATGTTAGAATTTAAAAATGATACAGAATTTTATAAATAAAGGACCTGACCAAAATACGCTCAAAATCTCAGGATCGAACGTCCTTAACAAAAAAAATTGCAAATGACCAATGACAAGGTAAGAAGATATACGAGTTTTAATTTTATTGAAAAAGCAACTTTTTCTTACTGTCAGTAATATCAAAAAGCCTGGACTTTAGTTTATCGTGGGGAGTGGCTGTACATAAAGATGAAAAGTCGTCAGTGTTTATGTTGTTGATTTTGGTGAAATTAAGACTGCAGTCTATGGCAAGACCTTTTACTATTTATTCGTGAAATAAAAAAAATCTTTCAATAAGAGAGATATCTCTCTGGCATAGAGAAATATCTCTTTAGCTTATAGAGATATCACTTTGACTAATAGAGATATCTTTATACCAAAGAGAGATTTCTTTTTAAACAAAAGAGATATCTATTTTTGTGAGAGAGATATCTCTTTTACTTAGAGAGATATCTTTATAAGCTAGAGAGATATCTTTATAAGCTAGAGAGATATCTCTTTAAGCGAGAGAGATATCTCATATAGTTAGAGAGATATCTCTTTAACAAGGTTAAAAGAGATATCTTTCTTAGTTAGAGAGATATCTCTGTAGATTTTCAAAAAGAGATATCTTTTAAAGCTAAGGAGATATCTCTTTTAATGAAAGAGGTATCTCTTTTCCAATCCTTAAAATAAATAATTAATTCTCCCCTTTAAAACGAAAGCGAAACAGGAAGTAAAGTCTATTGAATAATTTCTCTGTTATTAGTCTCGTTCAACCAGACTCTCGGCTGTCTCCGTAAATCTCCGACCACCCTGCTGGTCGGAGTATACGGAGACAGCCGAGCGTCTGGTTGAACGAGACTACTCTGTTATAAAAAAAAAAGAAGACTGAATAATATATGTACTATATAGACAAAAATGCTATGAATCCCTTGTTGGAAACAACATATAATACATTTGTAATGACTAATTTGAAATCTAGACAACAATGAATTGCTTGCCATGTTTTATAATATAGAATACTGAGTATCATGAATAATATTATATATCGAAATGTAAAAATACTTAATGTACTTCCGTGAATAAAAAGCTTACTTCAAGAGAGAAGTCATTTCAAACGGAATTTAAATGACAATAATGAAGAGAGATATCTCTTTGCAATAAAGAGATATCTCTTTTTGCTTGAGAAATATCTCTTTTAGACCCTTTTGAAAGATATCTCTTTCACTTTGAGAGACATCTATTGAGACAAACTAAGAGAAATATCTCTTTTACTTTAAGAGATATCTCTTTAACTTGGAAAGATATCTATAAAAGTAAAAGAGATATCTCTCTAGGTGAAAGAAATATCTCTTTAACGTTCAGAGATATCTCTTTTCACGAAAGAGATATCTCTCAAGGAGAAAGAGATATCTGTTAAAGTGGAAGAGATATCTACCTTTTAAAAAGAGAATCTGTTTAAGCATAAGACATATCTCTTTTAGTTCAAGAGATATCTTTTTCTCATTAAGATATCTCTGAAAAATGAGAGATATCTCTTTAAGTTCGGAAATATCCCTATTTTTAAGAGATATCTCTCTAAAATGAGAGATATCTCTGTAATTTTAAGATAAATTTTATTTTCCGAATAAATAGTAAAAGGGCTTGCCATGGTAGTCGATGCCAAAATAAGATAATTTCTCGAATATATTGTAGCACAATACTATTGAAGTTTCCCCCTCACTACTGTTAATATTTATATACTAATAGTGAGAGGTAAAGGAAGAGGCTTGGTAGGACACTTACTGAAACTCGCTATGTATCTTTGTATGGATATTTATGACGTTTTGGAATCTAATATATAGATTTTGGTAATTCATGTTTAAGTTTTTTGTTGAGAATATTAAAAAATATTCAAAACTGTGACAAATGATTTTAAAGAATTTCCTCCTTATAAAGAGATCCATGGGTATAAGTATAAGTTGGATTACCATTTGTAAAATTAAATCCCATTTCCTCTAAAATACAATTTAAATAATGAGCCTTACAAACAAAGACAAATGTTGGTACTTGCTTTGTCAGCAAGGACCAGTACATATATATTGATCATGTAATCTGTCTAATTCTTTTAATTACCTCTGATTTATTGAACACAGAACGGAAGTTGATTTTCATTTCACCTCAGTAGTTTAATGCGGGATTTTAACATACATGATCTGATACATTTTTAAAATCCATTCTGACAAAGTGTCAACGTCTTCTTTTTCATGTCTGGCCCATCGCCTGGCGTAATCTTCAACAGAATCCATATTGTTATACCTCATTATAATTATTCTACACAACGCGTTATCTGATTGGTTCTAGATTATCACATGATCGGGCCATAAAACTTCATATTTCCCGGTCGTCGGCATGCTTTTCATCATATCCCACCTCTTCGGATACCTAGTGTATTTTCCCGCAATATAGTTATCGTTCGTTGAAAGAAAACTCCCGAGAGTAGTCAATGTCTCAATAGACTGGTGTACGTCACAAAATTGCTGATTAGAAATGTGTCCAAAGGTTTCAGGAACTTTTACGTTAAAAGTGAAAGTGAATTTGAGAGCGGTGCCGAATTTGAAAGTTTATTTTTATTTCAAAGGTTTTGCTACAATTCATTGCATGAATGTTCGGGAAACGTGAATTATACTTACTCAGCCAAGAAATATAATATGATTTTTCTTGGCTGAATAAGTATTCATATTTCCCTCACTATCATGCAATAAATGTATAATATTTATGAAATTCCGACGCCAGTTGAAGGATCGGGGTTCCCTATATTTAGGACTTTTTAAAATAGATGTAAGTGATCTGGGGTCCTCAGTATTAACTATATTTACGATAAGACTTTTAAACTTTATATGCAACCACGATAAATTAATGCCCAGACTTTTTGATATCATTTACAACTGCCTTCCCTAAAACCTGCTTGCTCTTGTTTTATTTTGGCATCGACTGCATTCTTAATTTTACCAAAATCAACAACACAAAAACTTGTGTCTTTTCAACTCAATATACAACCACTCCGCTCGACAAAAAATTTGGAATTTTCATGGGTACCAATTGCACCCCGTAATTAGCAGAACTATTTTCATATTCACATGAAGCTAGCTAGAATTTATCCAAAATCTTATGCATGAAAAAAAATAAAACACTTGTTGTGATCTTCAACTCGAGATTTAGATATATCGACGACGTAATTGTCAATTAGCAATGGTAATTTCCATTCTTATGTCGATGCGATATATCCTGGTGAACTTGAGATAAAAGATACCACAGAGTCTGACACATCCCCTTTCATATTTGGATATTTTACTTGAAAAAGACGTTAATGGTAATTTAACAACCAAGCTTTATGATAAACGTGGTGACTTTAACTTTTCAATCGTCAGCTTACCTTACTTGTGCAGCAATTTACCTTCATCACCTGCATACGGAGTTTATATCTCTCAGTTGATTCTATACGCAAGAGCATGCTCTACGTACAGTTTCTAAAATGAAGTAAGTTATTGACAAACAAGTATATGAAACTAGACAACAAATACAAATACAATTTATCATTGAGTCAAATATTGACTGAAAATTTTCATACTAATTGTTAGACAATTATTTACACACTGATCGAATTGTCAACGGATTTTCCCTTTATTTCTCGATCCTGACAAGGAGCACACGTCGGGTGTGACCGGTTGGCAGGGGATAATCAATCCTCAATGGCTTCTGACAGATGTGCAGTAAGTTTTTTTCTTTTTTTTTTTTTTGATTTTTTTTCATTTTCCTCCAGCCGAAAAGTAATGTCTTACAGTAAAATTATTTTTTGAGGATACCCACGATATAACTGCATGTTTTCCTTAACGTTTTATGATTATTTTCTTGCATAAGCACTTACTCGTATTTTGATGGAAAAAATAGAACAATATATATGGTTTCAGTACTAGTAATCAAGGTACAAACGAAAATACATACGAGGCAAACAGATATGGATATTGCTGACGTATGATAACAGTATGAAGACTTCCCCTACAAACGCAGGTATCCATGGAAACAAATGGGAACATAAATATATGGATTGTACGAACTTTTCATTTGGTTTCAATAACAGCACTAATTATATATTTTTCGTAACCTTTTCTCTGTTACAAGTATGAGAGGCCAATATTTATGTACCCTTCAGATGATTGTTATGAATAGTGTTTCACTTGTTATTGTTATACGCTATATATGGCAATTACCATTTGCTTTAACTTTTTAATTTGCCCATTTTATGACATGGATGTAGTCCGATATACTGTTTTAAAAATTGTTCAAAAAGTCTTTAAGCTCATCTACTTTTTTTCTGTTAATATTCATCAGATTTGGGGGGGGGGGGGTTGAAAATCTAAAAATGTACATTTATGAATGTTTAGATTTTTCTAAATGTCAGAACACAAAAAAATGCAAAATCCTCTTAGAAAATAGTTTTCTCACTGCCTTATTTGTTCAAGGCGGTTTTCTGGGAATATCCATTATATTTCTTTGGTCCAACTACTATGGGGAAATCGGTGAAAAAAAGAAAAGAAATTTAGACAGAACAATCCAGCGCCACATGCCTTTTTTAAAGGTCAAGCTTAAATTTCAATATGATAAAAAGTTTATTTGGCAAATTCTTAACAAATGGATGGGATGGAATATTAAATTTTGCAACATCTTAACATGGGGATTTCCTTATATATATTATATATGTATATAAATTACCGATTTTCTGCCACAATCTGTTCAGTAAAATAGATACTTTCGGTAGTAACAAAATTGATATTTCAGTTATGAAATTAAATTCAGTTTTTGAACTACGTACTTTATTTAGAGCATAGTTCCTGTGATTGAAATGTAAAAAAAAATATGACAAAACTACGGAAAGTGCGGGAAATTACTCTTGACAAATGTATAATATTTGAAATTTGACTATAAAGTTTTAATTGATGTTTACTGATATACCTAAGAAAATCATATTTTAATTAAGATTTACTTTTTTTATTTACTTATTCGTCGAATCTTATACCCCATTCATACGACGAAAATTTACTTATGTGTGCAAATTTACATATAAGTAAATCTACACACGTAAGTAAAAGTTAATTTGCTATGCGTTCAGATGAGATTTATGTGCTGTAAGTAAATCCTCATATTTTCATATAAACTAATGAGATGGACAGATTCACAATTATGATTTTATTAGAGAAAAGGGGTATTTCCTTATTGTTTGGGTATAAGACTAACTTTTAAATCTTCCTCAAAAAACTAGGGGGGGGGGGGGTCCGTTCCACTGATTTCTTGGTACAACTTAATTAATGACTTTAAGGAAAAAGAATGGTATAAGAATATAAACACGAAGAAGGTAAACTTATTAAAATTATCAATATGAGCTGCAAGATTGACATGGCAAAATTTTGTTGCAAATTTGTAGTCACCTTTTTCAATGATAGAAAAATAGAACATTTAACATTTATAAACTACAGTTGTTCATATTTGCGATGGAAGAACTTTTTATAAGCTTTAATGGAAGCAAAATGACATTATTGTCGTCCTGTGCATTATTGATTTCTTATATAATGCTGTATATTCGACTGCACAGAAACATTTCTTCTGAAATACTTTAAAACTTTCATTTTAGTTTTATCATAAGGGTTTAAATTATATATAAATTAATAATAATAACACATTTTAATAGCAAAACAATTTTCTCAAAAACACAGCTCATATATTGCTTTGTTGTTGGAAAATGTTTTGGCTTCCGTCCCAAAGATTGTAGAAGAGCCATTGGGTGTAAAGAAAACGGGATTTGCCATCTACTAGTTGACGCTTTTGGCAGAAATAGGACCATTTAAAATTTGTTTGCTGTTGGGAAATCTACAGTACATCAAGTGTGCGAGGCCATTATAAAACATCTGCTTGAATATTATACAATAATTATTTTTTTCAGTATAATGAAAAGGATGAAAAAAATCTAACATTGATCGATCTCAAAAATCTTTGAACAATACAAATATGTTAAAAGGAAATTAACATGAACCCCTGGACATTCATGATGAGATCAGGTGCCAAGTAGGTTACTTACGAATGCTTATTTTCACTAGTTAATTGAAATTCCTGAAACATTAACTTTTATATGAGTTGGAATGCATGTTCCTGTCATTGCTCCGGAACATTCCAAAGAAGAGAACTTGAATAGTAAGGACACTACTTATTGATCCTACAGGGCACTTGTTTGCGACCACAGCTACATCTTTAAAGACATAAACATAGGTTTGCCAGAAAGGGTGCAAGATGCCCTCGTTTTTGCAAATTCGAAAATTTATCTCGGAGGGGATAATGGCTCCTTGTTTAATAGTTTTGCTTTCTAGCCACCAAGTCGCCCGCGTGGCGCAGTGGTTAAAGCGTCCGCTATAGTGTCGCGAAGTAAGGAGGTGATCCTTACGTTGCGGGTTTGAATCCCATTGTTGGACGTGGAGACCGGTCCTTCGGATGAGACCGTATATAAACTGAGGTCCCTTGTCGCAGTGGGTGCTGGCATGAAAAAGACCTCTCCCTGCTCAATAGCCCTGAGTGCCGAGAATAGGACAAAATTTGCAGCTCTCCACAGACAAGTGATGAGTGAAAAATTCTCGAGAGGGACGTTAAACAATATACAATCAATCTAGCCACCATGTTTACAGACTGGTATTTTACACGCCAATGCATACACAATCGAAACGACACATAAAATGGAAATTTATAAAATAAACAAAACAAAATACATACATAAGTAAATTTGCTGCTTGTTCATACGACACAATTTACACACTTGAACTAATAATTTGCTACAAAGTGTATGCAAAAGTTAATTTGCACCTAGTCCTGACCAGGTGTAAATTTACTGAACTGTGCAGAATTTGCATATGAGTATATCAGTTCATACGACAAAATATGAGTAAATTTACTCATGTGTAAAATATACTGAGGTATGCAAATCATGTCGTATGAATGGGGTATTAGATGTTTTACTCGGCTTGTTCGCTCAACTTCTTCCCTACCAAGATGTTATAACATTTAAGATGAAAAGTGCAAGACATAATCATTTGCTGATTATACTAAAGCTTTGATACCCTCAATTTCAAAGTATCAAATCAACGAAAATAAGGTTAAGTACCATATTAAAAAGTGTAAAAATTGGATATATAAAGATATTACAATATTAACTTTAAAAAAACAGCAATATCTCCTCAAATTGAAACTGAAATACTTAATCACGGAAGTTTCTTGAATGGTGCTACTAATATGAAGACTTTGGAGTTGTGGAAGGGGGAAGATAATACAATGACCCTTATACTATCACTTGTACATCCTCTAATTACTTCCAATCTGGAATTGACACACTTAAAAATACAAAATTCATTTTCCAAATGATTAAAACTTTTTAGTTCTTTTCCTAAGTACAAGCAATTCAAGGATACTAAACATATATCAGGAAAAAAATTATTGACAGCAAAGAGTTAAGTTATTTAAGAAATAAATTGAGGTTTTGAGAATTCATGAAGAGATGAAATATAACGCTTTAAGCTGGCATATACGAGTAATATACAGGCAAGAAGCACTTTAAAATCACGTATTCACACGAAGACTCGTTAAAAATATATTAATATACAGCTGTGTATTGATTTATTTAAAATGTAATTAATAAATGTATATTAAAATGTAACGAATACTTTCTTTTCTTTTTCTTTTTTAATCTTATATCAAACTTCAGACATGATGAGTAATGAAAATATTTAACGAAAGTCTCACACCTCGAACAAAGGATTTTCGCCGATAATAACTTGGTACACTCAAAGTCCAGGATTCACGGTTGGATGACTATACCATTGTGTGTAAAATAAACAAGCTATCGTTGATTGATTGAATGTTGTTTTACATTCCGTTCGCGAGTTTTTCACTCAAATAGAGACGTCATCGTCTACAGGTAGAAAGTTCCAAAATCAATCTTTAATACTGGGCACCCAGGGTCATTTAGCAGTTAGGGTTATTTATTGTGCCAACGTTTACCGTGGTCGGTATTTTTAGGTTTAATTGAATTTTTTTTGTTTTTACGACCTACTAGTATTCCTGATATTATTACTGATAAAGACATGTTAACATACAACTGCGAAGGACCTCAAGCCTAGGCCTCTAATGGGCACCCAGACTCACAGACCATTGAGTTATCTTGATCGTGCCATCGTCTGCCGTGAAACGGGGCCTCGGTTTTTCAGATTTCATCCGAAAGACCTGCAACTTTCACGGCAAAGTACAGGGGGCTTAAATTGACAAAGGAACATTCGCTACCTACATTTATTAGTTGCAGTCGAGGTTCGAGCCAACCTTCTTATCACAGAGCGAGCGCTATACCAAGCTACCGTGACAGTTCTATCATTGTTGATGCACAAGGTAAATGTTTTTGATTTGAACATATTTTATTGTTTCGATCTTATAACAAATGGATTGGACACAAGTTCTTAAAACTTAGAACTTAGAAGGTAAATGTTCTATAATTGGATGTTGAGTCTGGGGTGCTGATAAGGTTATGATAAAATTTAATAGACTGAAACCCAAAGTGTTTAATTTCTACTGTAAAAGTTATTAAACGTTCCCCTCGCTCGCCATTGAATTCGGTCCCTCGTTTTGCTCGATACCAAATCTCATGGTACTCGGGAAAAGCTCGTTATATATGAAATTTCACGGTGTTTAAGAATAGAACTCAAGTGACAATTCAATTAGAAACCGAAACACTTGATCGCGGAAGAACCGTGCTTCTAACATCAACTTTAAGAGGAGGTGCTCTTAGAATGATCTTCAGTCGTCATTTTTATTACCCATTTCATTCCAGTCCTGTACCAAAACCTCATGTCTTTTCAGGTTATTGAATGTTCTGCCTCCTTTGAATTAGAATGTATATTTTTGACAATTCCTTGATATGACTCTCTCTCTCTCTCTCTCTCTCTCTCTCTCTCTCTCTCTCTCTCTCTCTCTCTCTCTATTGCGCATTAAATTCAATTGTCTAATATTACTTGTTTCTTAAAATACTTAATTATGACACAACCTCTGGTGAGATTTAAAATTCATTCTGATAGACTCGCATCTATCACAAAGCAATAATAGAAAGGAACCATAACCAAGCAACTGTGGTAGACTCATATTTCTATTTAAAAAAAAGACTCAAGGATATACTATCATGTAAAACTTTAGAATTTAATTTTCGTTGATTATGTAATATAAAAACCAATTCATATCCCCAAAGATAGCTTAAATTTCATGTATACAACAAAGCAACCAAGAAACCTATTGCCAACAAAACAACACTTTTTTCTCAAACTTTGATATATATTTGACTCATAAATGATTTTACAGAAGCATAATTATATATGATATGCTTTACAAAAGAGTGTTGTTAATTTACTGGTCTGGAAATTTTCAAACCCCTTAAGGTTCTCCAAATATCATTGAGATCCATATTTTTTTTTCTTTACTTAGTTTTAATTTTCACAATCGCTAAGTTATGAAGCATCAAGCCGCTCAGCAATATAAAGTCTCATACGCTCAACAATGACATGTTTTACCTTTATGTTATTATGTTTTCACAATGTCTTATGATGATATGTTACGAAAAGAAAAGGCAAAGGGAAACTCAAATAAATTGTAATATTTACACTAAACGCGTTTTTCTACCTAAATAAATTGACATGAATCTCATTTTGACGGAAGCCCATTTAGGACCTGTCAAAAATATTTTTGAATTCAATATAACGAATTGCCGAATTTGTAATAACGAATTTAATTCGTTATAACAATTTCTTTGAATTCTTTATAATGATTTTAATCTGTTATAACAATTTTATGATGAATTCAACAATTTGTTAATACGTATTAAACTCGTTTTAACAAATTCTAAAACTTGTTATAACGAATTTAATTCGTTTAAACGAATTCTTTAATTAGTTATAACGAATTGAATTCGTTTAAATCAATTCGACAAATTGTAATATCGAATTCATATACAGGCCATGATTGTTATATTCATATACTTGTATTGTTCATACATTTAAAAACTGTCTGTTATCTTAACCTTTTATAATGTTATTATTTGAATTAATATCTTATTTCTTCATGTGAGTATTCCATATAAAACAACAATTGATGTTTGTTTGCAAATTCTTCTAGTCATATTGGTATTTTTTTACTGATGTATATTTTAATATCCTTATAAAGGATATATTCAAATATGATCATATGTAACTTTTGTACATATTTGGTTAATTTGTTTGGCATTACAATAAATGCTCATTTACAACAAACATTTTGTTTTGATATTTGCAAAAAAACAGAGCAGAATAGACTCATTCATGGAGAAAGTAAATTATTTGAGGAAGGTAGAAGACGATTGTATAATAAATTCCTTATATGCTGTGAAGTAGGATTGACTTATTTGACCCTGACCAACACATTTGTGTCTGTTGATGTGTGAAAGGAAAAGAGTAGTTTACAAAAGTTTTTGTGACCTCGTTTTCATTTCTTAATATGGTTAAGATGTATCTAAAGAAACAAATTTTAATAAGGGGAAAAGCATTCACAAATGTTTTTGTTCAAGGGAGATGGGTGAACAAAGAGTGCAAAGTGCCTATAGCTTCAGATATATGAAATAAAATTAAATTTGTGAATTAAGTATGCATTTAGAATAATGTCCTCTTTATTGAAATTTTTAAATTATCAAAATCAAAACTTTTCTGAGGAATATTTTTTCGGGAAAATTGATCAAAGTGGTATGCATGAGGTTCGAACCCTAGCAATCAAGTTCCTATAAAATTTTCCTTTGAGATTAACACGCGAACCACGAAACTACACAACTCATGATACATAGAGGCATTTAATTGAATTGTGTCTTTGGTATGACCCTTCACTCTATGGACTTCAAGTAATTTAGTGTGTATAATTTTAGAAAGATTTTTCTGTCTGTAAAAATTTTATTCCAATGCAAAAAAAGTGTATAAAAATCTATCTTGTAAGCATTTCATTCTATACAATTAAAGAAAGCTTTAAGAACACGAACTCTAATTGTTCATTGAAACTCCAAATTGAGTTACATGCATATTGCACCAATTATCCATCATATGCAAAGTTAGATTGGCACTAATTGATTTCTTTCATTGGTAAATGTTTATCTAATATCATTTTGATCAGTTTATCGGGTCATAATTTTGCACTAGTATAACAGCATCGTGTGACAATATTTTCCAATTTGTATACTCTACCATACATATACGATCAAAGCTCTACGAAAAAGAAAAGAGCTGAGGACTTTCCCTCTTTTACAAGATGGACGACTGTGATTTGTTAAGATCCAGAACAATGTTTTTAAACCCGGAGAAAGTATTGTGTCAATGTACACTGTTAATTGTAGTAAGAATCAAACATTGGTATAATCCTATTAAGGTGGTATACACAAAGTAAATTAGGGACATTGGACTTGATATCGTGGACTCTATTTTTCATCAGTTTGGAAGAAAAGTGTTGTTTACTGTGTGTGTTGGCCCATATAAGTTCTGCTTCAAAATAAACAGACACTAGTATGCCACACCTTATTGACATCTTTTCACGTTGTAAGTTAATGTTGGCCTATATAAGTTCTGCTTCAAAATAAACAGACACTGGTATACCACACCTTATTGGTATCTTTTCATGTTCTTAGTTTTAATATCCCGTATACAAGACAAAGTTTATGAGAAAACATTTTTTAAACACGTTTGACTAGCTCATCTGCTCTTTCATTGTGCTTGAATATAACAATATTGCGATAACTCTTTCTATAATTCTAAATCAGATTTATTCTTCTTTTTTTTTATCAATATGTGTTACTGTATACAGGGTTATTTTCGCCCCGTGTTATTTACGCCCTTTTACACTTGCTTAAAAATTTGCCCTGTTTTAAATTCGCCCAAACCCAGTTCTGTTTAAGAATTTATACTGTGTTCTTTGAATTCCCCTAGTTTTAAATTCGCCCTCTTGTGACAAGGGCGAAAGGGGCGAAAATAAAACGGGGGCGAAAATTTCCCTGTATACAGTATTTTTTAATTAGACTATTTATTGTACTTTTTTTCTTTATCAATGATTGTAGTAGAATACGAGGTAAATGTCCCTTAAGGAATGTGTTTGTAAGAAAAAATCTACGTAATGATCTGGTGTAAATTATAATTATCGATGTACATTTTACTGCCAGCTGCTATCGTAGCTAATGAGCATGTGGCTTCGTAAATATTGCCTAGTAGATGTTATAAGAATCATTAGAATGTCTTTTTATTGTCCGTTAGATTAATTTTATACTGTTTGAATTTTCAGTCTGTTAATTGTTCTTTTAGTGTGATTTTTAATTGTTTTTAATTAAATTCATATAAAGTTTCATAGTCATCCCTTTTGTTAAAAATGTTCAGAATCAATTATCACATGAAAGATTAAATATATATTAGAAAAAATAAAATTATCTACTTAACAGCAATTAAAAATAATTTAGTCGTGACCTTTTGTTTACTGTAAACCAACTTTTATTCCCGTGCGAGAAATTTTCGCCAAGTTCGCGAGAGCCTTGTCATCGCGAATATTTCTTGCCGCGAACCGGTCCTTAAAGTGTATGTGTCTATTAACAACAGATCCAAAAAGGCTTGATCGCGAACTAGTTTATCCGTGGTAAATCGCGAAATAAAGTTGTCGCGAATAAAAGTTGGTTTACAGTATTTGGAATTCAAATATTTTTCTTGCTTATGATGTCACACATAAGGATTTCCAGTTATGTCAAAAGGGTGTGTGAAACAAGTATTGCCAGTGTACTTGAATAACATGCCTTGCATATAAAGTATGTATTACTGACGTCACAATTCATATATAAATACTTAGTATTTGTGATTGTATTTGTGTAATTTCGATCCAGCTATTTATAAAGATCTTATAGGGTTTGGGAATTTGACCAGACTACTACAAATTTCTGGTGACGTCACAATGCATATTTTCGTCTCTTTATCTCAAAATGGCAACACTTAAAAAAAATCAGATTGCAAATTTAAATACAGACAAAGTTTTTTCTTACAAAATCAAAAATGAATATAATATGTTAAAATTTGCTGATTGTTTGGAATTTCCTAAACAACTATACACATAACTATGCACAAAAAAATGAAGATTCGGGCATTCCAAGAAAACAAGCTTATTCACTTGACTAAAAAACTAAACTAAAACTAAAAACTTAAAAACAATCTGTTTGTGCAAACACATACTCTGAAGTTAATGAAGATAATAAACGCGAAAATTGCATCTTTTCATTGTCAACTTCCCCTATTTATTTAGCAATACACCCTAATCACCTACATTACTTACTTACTTATCCTCTCCGTGCCTCGGAGGACGCATGAGGCCGTTCAACAACGAACGCCACTTACGGCGGTCACTGGCAACAACCTACCCTTCCTTCCAACTGTTCCAGCCCAGTTCTTCCCTTTCTCTCTCAACAGAGCGTCGCCAGGTGTTCTTTGGCGTCCTCTTCATCTCTTTCCCTCAGAGGCCCATGTGAGAGCTGTTCTAATGTGAGAGTTCTCTTCCCTTCGGAGGATGTGGCCTATCCATCTCCATCTTTTTCTTTTGATGGTGCTTGATAGAGGTATGGATCTTGTTCTTTCATATAGTTGTTGGTTTGTTATCCTTTCAGGTCAGTGTATTTTAAGGATCCTTCTGAGGCATTTTCGGTGGAATGTATAAAGCTTTTCGTCATCTTTTTCTGTTGTTCTCCATAGTTCAGCGCAATACAGCAACTCAGGTAGAACGTTCGTGTTGAAGATCTTAAGTTTGGTCTTTGTGCTGTATTGTGCTGACTTCCATACCTTGGCAAGGGATGCAAAGGCGGTCCTGGCTAAGCCTAGCCTTCTCCCAATATTTGCCTCAGTTCCTCCGGTCTTGTCCATTGTGGCACCCAGGTAGAAAAATGTTTCGACCTCTTCTATTTCTATATCATTCAACCTGATGGCACCCTTCTTCTCCCCATTTATTCACATGCTTTTTGTTTTTTCAACATTAATTTTTAGGCCTGTATATTCCGCGACAACATGTAATCTCTTGGTCTTCTCCTGCATGTCGCTGTGTTTGCAGGAAATAGGTGCAAGGTCGTCTGCATAATCCAGATCTTCTAAAGTGGACATAAATTTCCAACGTATGTCTCTCTTCTTATTGTTGGTATTTCTCATTATCCAGTCTACCACAATGATGAACAGGAACCCAGACATAAAAGAACCTTGTCTCTCCTGTCTGTACTTTGAACCAGTCTGTAGTTCTTCCGTTCTCTATGACACAACTAGAACTTCCATCGTATAATTTCTTGATGATATCCACGTACAAGCCCGGAATTCCATACTGCCTTAGTATGTCCCACAGTTTCTCTCTTATTATGCTGTCAAAGGCTTTTTTAAAACCTATGAAACTTATGCACAGTGGTGCTTGCCATTCTATAGATTGTTCTACAATATTTCTATCACATCCAATTCTATTCGAATTGGAGGCTTTTATCGAAGAAAGTGTTAATTTCCCATATTACAAAATCCATAGATCCGCCTATAATCCCTATAATCAATTAGAGTTATTCCCCCTGAGTCAACTTCCGTTAATCCTTTTTCATTCACAGACTATATGAATGAGGTTGGTGCAATTTTAAGGGATAATTTTTTGCAAATTTAGATATTTAGAAAAATAGTTAATGGGTATAATACATATGGATGTTTTTGTTATCTATTTGGTAGTTGTTTGCTGCAATCAATTTAGGAGTATTTATTCATGATTTCCCGATGATCCTTGATTTTATAATGATAATTTTTTCTAGCGTCTGTTGTGGCCATTTTGTATTAGCCGACCACGTTGTATCTATATAAGTTTTCATTAAAACAGATTATATGATGTAAGTATGTGATAAGATATAATGATTATTAAGTCAATTATCTTAATCGTTAGGATTTATATCATATTGCTTTGGCTTAATTAAATTTTCTTTGTTTTATAAATTGATCCGACACGTTTCAGATTTCCATACCAAGGGGAGATAAAAAAAATAAATAAATAAATAAATAAATAAAAATAATAATAATAATAATAATAATAATAATGAATAAATAAATAAATAAAAAATTAGGCTAACTTTATAAAAAGAAATAATAAAGCATGTGAGAATGAGGAGATAATTAATCTAAATTTCTTCTTACAAATATAAAAAATAATATATATATATAAATAAAGAATTTTCTTTTCTTTTCTGAACACGATGCCACCGAGAGCTAAGAAGCGTAGAATGGCTCAACCAGCAGCGACTGCCACACATCAGCCAAGTGGTAGTCAGGCTACGGTGTCTGTGAATTCCCAGACGTACTCGTCGACGGCGTCGGCAGGATGTCCAGTACATGTACCAATACCACCGACCCAGGCTCCATCAACTTCCGTTGTGGCGGAAGCGCAACCCATGTTGACGACAAGTGCAGGGCCATCCTTTGCACCGACCACCTCTGGAGCAACAATCTCAACTCCAACAGATGTTGGTACCACCCCTGCTCCTGTCCCATCAATACATATGATTGGTATGAATGTTTCTAGCACAGTCAAACAACGTATTATTAGTGGGCAGTATATTGATTTGGCCACATTGGTAACACCAAAATCAGGGTCTGATGAAAAGAAATTAGTTATGAATAGTATGGGCGAGATAATTTATAAAGATGCCAACCCAAAAAAGGTAGAAAATATTGAGCAATGGACTGACCTTATGCTCATATTTGCAAGTGTGTACTTGAGTGCACATCCCGCCAAGACTCTTGACCTACTTAAGTACATACAGACCGTAAGAATGGGTGTTAGCAGGGGGGCTATATCTTGGAAAGAATATGATACGCAGTTTAGGCTGCGCAAAGAGCAAAATCCTGTGTCTTCTTGGGGTGAAATTGACTCGGAATTATGGTTGATGTATATGCATTCTGGGCCCGCTTATAACGTAACAAATGCACCCAAAACCAATAATGATAAATGCTTCAATTTCAATTACAAGGGATCTTGTGACAAATTCCCATGCATGTATAAACACAGTTGTATTCGATGTGGTAGTAACCATCCACAGATACATTGCCTTACACGAGCCTCAAACACTGGGTCCGCACAAATATTTCGCCAACAAAATTCAAGTGGTCAATTCTATGGACAGTCAAGTTTTCGTCCACAAACCACCAATGCAAATACCAACTATAAGGGGTATTCAACCAATGCAAATACCAATTATAGGGGGTATTCCAGCAGCAACACCCAGCGCCCCACCTACTCAAGACCAAGATTCCGCACCCCGCAATCTATGGCGTCTAGGTTCAACGCCTATTAATGTACACGCCCTTAAAAAATGTCTCGTCCACTATCCTAACAGAATCATAGCAAATCGCCTAATCCAAGGGTTCTCTCAAGGGTTTAAACTTCATTATCATGGGCCTAGATTACCAATTCAATGTAATAATTTGAAATCCGCGGACGATCATCCTAATGAACTTAAAGAGAAAATCGATAAAGAAATTGAAATGGGGAGGATACAGGGTCCTTTCACGAAAATACCAATTTCTAATCTTAGGTTATCTCCAATTGGGTTAGTGCCGAAGGGGGATAATTTGGGCTGGCGTCTAATAACGCACCTCTCTTTCCCGAAGTTTAGTAGTGTAAATTCATACATAGATCCTTGTGAAACTGCTGTACAATATTCATCCTTTGATTCAGTGATTCAGATGATTGCTAAATTAGGGAAGGGGGCTTTCATAGGTAAGCGAGATATAAAATCCGCATTTCGACTTCTTCCAATATTTCCCGGCGATTTTGATCTCCTGGGTTTTAAATTTCAGGGTAATTATTTCATAGACAAATGTTTACCTATGGGGTGCTCCATTTCGTGTAAGGTTTTCGAGGATTTTTCTACAATTTTGCAGTGGGCTACGATACAGCGCTCTAAAACATCAACAATGGATCATTATCTAGATGATTTTATATTTGCTGGGAGGGATGCCCATTCCTGTCAAGATCTTATGTCGAATTTTCAAGACGTCTGCGATGATATAGGTGTTCCTATTGCCGAGGACAAATCTGAAGGCCCTACTATGGTTATGACATTTTTAGGTTTTGAGATAGATACTTATCATATGCTAGTTAAGATCCCCAATTCAAAATGTTTAGAGCTACAGGGTATTTTAAACCATCTCGTTGTTCAACGCAAGATGACACTCCAACAATTACAATCTGTTTTAGGTAAACTGAATTTCTTTACAAGAGCCATAAGACCAGGTAGGGCATTTCTGCGTCGGCTTTATAATGCTACAATAGGAGTTTCAGAATTACATTATCACATAAGGATAACTCAATCAATGCGACAGGACTTGTACATGTGGATTAATTTTCTTGAATCATTTAATGGGACTGTGTATTTTTTAGATATTGAGTGGACGTCAGACAACAACATTAATTTTTACACAGATAGTTCCGGTTCGTCTTACTTGGGATGTGGTGCTTATTTCAAAGGGGAATGGTGTTTTTACCCTTGGCCAGAGACCTGGGCGTCCAATGACCTACTTAAAGACATGACCTTTTTAGAGTTAGTTCCGGTGGTCTTGGCCGTCTATTTATGGGGTAACAAACTCGCTAATAAAAAGATCATTCTCCATATAGACAATCAAGCTGTAGTCGCTATAATAAATAAACTCACTTCTAAATCAGAGCGGGTCATGAAACTACTTAGACCATTTGTCCTTGCTTCTATGAATTATAATATTCTGTTTCGTGCAGTTTACATACCAAGTAAAGACAATGTAGTTGCTGATTCAATTTCTCGTAAGCAGTGGGCCAGATTCCGACAAGCAGCTCCACATGCCAGGGAACACCCTTGCCCAGTGCCCCTATCTTTCCGCAACATCATCTCCAGCCTGAGTTTGCTAAACTTTTAGACGCCTCAGTATCTGAAAACACACATAAATCTCATCGGGCTGGAATGGCAGCTTATTACAAAGTATGTAGACTCATTGATTGCACGCCATGGCCCCCTACATTAAACTCAGTCGTGCAATTCGTTTTGCATTCATCATCATCCGGCCTCGCATATGGTACCGTGAGGTCATACTTGTCTGCCATTTCATTTTATTGTAAATTGCAGAGTGTTCACGATCCAACCCCAGAGTTCTTGGTTACAAAGTTATTGCAGGGCATGAAACGTTTGAGACATAAAGTAGATACTAGACTGCCAATAACGAAAACAATTTTGCTAAATATTATTCAAGTTCTGCCCATAATATGTACCAATGCTTTTGAAACAGCTCTTTTCTCGGCTGCATTTTCCCTGGCATTTCATGGATTTTTAAGAGTTGGCGAATTAACAGTTAATACAAGAGAAGGTGATCAACAAAACACAATTCAATTCGACAATTTGTCCATTAATCACGAAACGCAATCTCTCTTACTGACTATCCGGTATTCGAAAACGGACCAGTTAGGTAAAGGCACAGTGCTTCAAATAGATAAGCAGGGTGGTGTAGCATGTCCATATCAGCTCATTACTAAATACGTCAGCATCCGTCCAGAGGGTTCAGGTCCATTATTTCGACACTTCGATTTATCCCCACTCACACGATATCAATTTACGGGGGTACTTTGTAAGGCAGTAAAGCACCTAAATTTGCCTGGTATCTCAGGATACAAATCTCACTCTTTTCGTATCGGCGCGAGTACTGATCTCGCGTTAAAAGGATTTTCAACTCATGACATTCAGAGATCTGGTCGTTGGAAATCTGATTCTTACAAATCCTACATTCGCATACCAAAGTTTTAATTTAATTTTGGATATACAGACAATATGGTTGGTGGGTTCATCAATAATCAAGCACGCCTTTTTGGAAGCTGTATTAAGACCAGGTGGTACAAATTTGACATTAGAAAGAAAACACATCTCACTGTGGTGGCAGGGTTATAGTGGCCTCCAGTTAAGTAAAACTAAACAAAAGATTAGAACTCTTGGAAAGGTGGGCCCTGTACCTAATTTCATCCTTATACATTGTGGGGGGAATGACTTGGGCAATGTATCGATCAGAAAAATAAGGGTGGTTGCAAAGCAGTTGGTTTTATTTCTAAGGAATCACTTTCGAAACAGTAGGATTATATGGTCATTTATACTTCCGCGTCTCCAATGGCGCTATTCAGCAAATTTAAAAGCTATGGAAAATGCACGCAAACGGGTTAATTCTGGTATAGCTGCAATTGTCTTGCATTCTGGGGGCGCAATAATTCGCCATTCAGACATTAAACCTGATCCAGCTTTATTTTTACAGGATGGGGTACACTTATCCTCGTTGGGGAATAACATTTTTCTAAACTCTCTCCAGGGGGGACTTGAGGCTATCGTTGCGCATGGTCAATCCTGCTTTCCCAATTAGCAAGGGTCCTGGGTACGGCTGTTCGTATATGCCGCTCTACCCCCACCATGGTGGCGGAGTTCCCTGGATGAGTTTCATTCTGATCCTCATCTCAGGGAACTTGTGGCGTATAAGCGGCATTTTGGTAATTATATTGTAAGCTTTGACCTCTGCACCTCCCAGGGTCAATGCTTTCTATATATATATATGGTGAACTTTGAACTTTGATGTTGTGAACTTTGAACTTTTGATGTTGTATGAACTTTGACTTACCACTATATGAACTTTGACCTTTGGTAATGACCTTGATATATGATTTGCTTTGATGTTGAATGTTGTTTGTGCATTTGATTGGGGCATGCTCTTGTCTTGGCTGCCCATTGCCCATATGATATTGTTTGTTTTGCATTTGAAACTAAATAACAGCCGTGCCCATAATATCGCCACACTTTAATAAAATTAATTTCAAGTTACCATTTGTTTGAGTTACACTTTTCTGAGATAATATCACATCCAATTCTATTCGAATTGGAGGCTTTTATCGAAGAAAGTGTTAATTTCCCATATTACAAAATCCATAGATCCGCCTATAATCCCTATAATCAATTAGAGTTATTCCCCCTGAGTCAACTTCCGTTAATCCTTTTTCATTCACAGACTATATGAATGAGGTTGGTGCAATTTTAAGGGATAATTTTTTGCAAATTTAGATATTTAGAAAAATACCCTCCTCACCCAACCCTTATTCGAATAGATTTTTGCGCTGTGTTTTTCTTTCTATTGCAGCTGTCCTACAAAAGGATCACTTAATATCAAATGGTACGGCTGTTACAGGAAAAAGTCTACCTGGAGACCAACTTAGATGAACTTTTCGCAAACCTTGGCCACTGCTCCTCCCAGGGCCAATGTTTCCTAAACAGTGACTGATATATAAACGACAAGTAAAGAAGGCACATAAGCGGCATGTAATTCGTAATAAATATATCGTAAATATCACCTCTGGCGTATAAGCGGCATTTTGGTAATTATATTGTAAGCTTTGACCTCTGCACCTCCCAGGGTCAATGCTTTCTATATATATATATGGTGAACTTTGAACTTTGATGTTGTGAACTTTGAACTTTTGATGTTGTATGAACTTTGACTTACCACTATATGAACTTTGACCTTTGGTAATGACCTTGATATATGATTTGCTTTGATGTTGAATGTTGTTTGTGCATTTGATTGGGGCATGCTCTTGTCTTGGCTGCCCATTGCCCATATGATATTGTTTGTTTTGCATTTGAAACTAAATAACAGCCGTGCCCATAATATCGCCACACTTTAATAAAATTAATTTCAAGTTACCATTTGTTTGAGTTACACTTTTCTGAGATAATTAGAATGTAAATCTGTTCTGACGTTTTCTTCCTCTTCTATATGCAGCTGTTCTGGTCTTAGTCTGTCCTCTAATCCATCTTTAATTCTGTCAATCACTATTCTGCAAATACTTTAGATGGCACTGACAATAGTGATATTCCTCTAAAGTTGTCACATATTGTCATTTCTCCTTTCTAAGTTACTTTGACAATGAGCGATCTCTTCCAGTCTGTTGGTATTTCTTGCTCACTGATGATTCTGTTGAATAAATTTGTGAGCTCTGATGTTGAATATGATACGCTCTCCTTTAGTAGCTCCGCATTGATGTTATCTATGCCAAGACTCTTTCCCTTCTTCATTTTTTGGATTGCCTTTTTAACGGCCTCCTCTCTGATTTGTGTCGTGTCATTTCCTTCGATTTCCTTCTCTTGGATGGTGCATCCTTCGGGTTAATCTATTGTTTCTGTTGGGACATTAAGGACCTCCTCAAAATGCTCTTTCCATCTCTCCAATATTTTTCCATCCTTAATGATTAGTTCAGCATTCTTGGACCTTATGCCACTTGTCCTGTTTCTTTTTCTCCCACAAAGCTGCTTGGTCAGTTGGTAAACTTCACTCAGGCGGTTTGTATGTGCTGCATTCTCTGCTCGGTTAGCTACATCTTCCAGATTTTTACTTTTATCAGCTCTTGTTCTTCTTTTCACTTCTTTGTCTTTGGTCTTATATTCTTCTCTCTTAATTTCCTTTATTCCTCCAAATTTGATCTGCTTTCATCTATGGCTGTATAAGTTTCTGCAGTTAGCCAGTCTTTGTGCTTCCTTTTCTTCTGGCCCAGGATCTTTTCTGCTGTTTCATTATATGCTTCTTGTACAAGAGTCCATTTTTCATTAATTGTGTTTTCGTCATCAACCAGTTGCTGAAACCTATTCCTTAGTTCAAGTTGGAATCCTTGGCTTATTTTGGGATCTTTCAACTTTTTGACATCATACATCTTCCTGTTGCTTTCCTTTGGCTTTAAGTTTTTTGCAGAGCTTCATCTTTACTTCCTATTTCTTCCTTTAGTTTTCTGCTTTCATCTATGGCTCTATAAGTTTCTGCAGTTAGCCAGTCTTTGTGCTTCCTTTTCTTCTGGCCCAGGATCTTTTCTGCTGTTTCATTATATGCTTCTTGTACAAGAGTCCATTTTTCATTAATTGTGTTTTCGTCATCAACCAGTTGCTGAAACCTATTCCTTAGTTCAAGTTGGAATCCTTGGCTTATTTTGGGATCTTTCAACTTTTTGACATCATACATCTTCCTGTTGCTTTCCTTTGGCTTTAAGTTTCTGCAGAGCTTCATCTTTACTTTAGCCAGTACTAGATGGTGATCTGAATTGGCATCTGCATCACGCATAACCCTTACATCACATACAGACTTCTTGTATCACCTACATAATTATATATGGGGTTTATGTACCTGGACAGTTGATTCTATACGCAATTGTAGCATGCTATACGTAATATTTACATTTGTTGCATTTTTCTACTAAGCCAACTGTGAAATTGATTTGAAAACCATTTCTCACGCGTAGAAATATACACGGTGAAACTCGTCCTCGATGACGTCACAGTAAGGTTACAGGGACATTGATAAAATAATGTGACGACATAGGGCACTGAGAAATTCATATATTGAGAGAATTGTTAGTACTTTCAAAGTTGTAAAAGGTAAATATAAGTAATGTTTTTAAGTTTTGTGTGAGTTATTGGTGTGTAAATCACACAGAATTTTCACGTAGGCATATTTCATGTTTAAAGCGCGCTAGCCTACGTGCAATTCTTGTGTGATTTACACCAACACCTCCCACTAAACTAAAAAACATTCTTTACACACATGTATTTACTTTTCACATGCTTAAAAGCACCTAAAATATACTCAGTGCCTGAATTTCTCGCTGTCCTATATCGTTTTGTTTTTACTAAATCTCTGTAACCTCATTGTGACGCATGTTTCTCTGTGTATATTTCTACGCGTGAGTATTCACGAAAAAAGTATTCAAATCAATTTCACAGCTGGTTTACACACAGCAAATTTAAATATTCTCTGACGTTTTAGAGGTCCGTGTTTGCTTTGCTCATGATTTGTATTGTTTGAATGGACTTTTGAATTTGAAACTGTTCATTATTTCCATGTATCATAAAATAGATAGTTACAGGAAAAACAGATGGTTTCACGGCTCTCGAATAAGGATCGAGAGAAGTGAATGTAGAACATATTAAATGAAAAACTGGGTAATTAGTGATGTTACTGATATATGCAACCTGAAAATTGGAATTCAATGATGTAAGCTGATTATTGAAAATAATTATTGAACATGTCATGTCCTGAACCATCAAAATTTCTATCTGTAACGATCCAGAACTTTTAAAATAAAGTTGCAGGAAATTAAGATATGAACGCCATTTAAAAGGGTATATAAATACAAGGGGTGATCAATACAATTTTTTTCTGTTTTGCGTAACCACAATTAAGATCGGAATGAATTTTGGCATATATGATCTATAAATACATGTAGCATTGTTGGGGATTATCATACTCATAGACCTAAAGTAGAGGGATATTCTGTGTATGACGTCACGATGTGAAAACAACATCAATATGTAGATGACTTGTGACAAAGATGTTGACTCAGTCTTGCTCGAGCAAGGAGCAATTATATTGTGAATTTGTAAAATCCCTTGCAGAAATATATTTATATACAGTAAAACTCGGTTATAGCGAAGTCCTGGGGACCCGTGAATTTAATTCGCTATATCCGTAATTCGTAATATCCGCATAACGAATTCGTATAACCATACATAGCGAATTCACAATATGCATGTTTTCCTTCAAGTGTTTCTACCAAACATGTTAGGGAAGCAAAACTTACAAAACATACCTTCGATAATTAAGGTTTTATTACGAATTGGATTTTTATATTAAAATGCTAGAAGAATGTAAAGTCAGTTCAATTTATCAAACTTTGAGATCTTTGAAAGTTCATTATAAAAGATATAAATTTCATTATATTTAACCTCAACGGGACTCAAAATCAGTTCGCTATATCCGTAAATTCGTTATATCAGAGTTCGTTATAACCGTAAAATTTTACAAAGATTTGTTAAAAATTTTGCCGGGGTCCCTGAAAAAATTCGCTGTATCCGTGAATTCGCTATATTCGTGTTCGTACTAAACGAGTTTTACTGTATAAATTTGTATCAGCTTTATTGCTTCATCACTTGTTTGTCAATACCTAACCTTGTTTTAGAAAATGTCCGTATGTAGAACATGCTCTGCAGTATCGAATCAAGTGAGAGATATAAACTCTGCATGCAGTTGACACGGGTATATTAGAGCATAAGTAAGGGAATAAGTTTCAACATTAATATTGCAAAAACAAAGATCCTAAGAGTAAACACACCATTACAAACTTTACTGGTTATAGAAGGAAAGGAATTAGAGGAAGTAGAACATTTCACTTACATTGGAACTATAGTGGACCAAGGAGGAACGGAAGCGAACATAAAAGCAAGAATGGGAAAAGCCAGAGTAACATTCTTGCAATTTTGAAACATCTGGAAGACCAAGAGCTCTGCAACACGTACCAAAATTTGACTTAAATTAAACAGCAACATTAAGAATGTACTCCATTTTGGTTTTGAGACATGGAGGATGACTCTCACCACAACAGTGTCCAGACATTCATCAACCTTGCCAGAGACGCATCCTCCAGATAAGATGGCCCGACAAAATCAGCAACATCATAAACCAAGCACCTATAGAAGAAGAAATAATGCAGAGAAGGTGGGGGTGGATAGTGCATACTCTACGCAAGGCCCACAATAACATCACAAGGCAAGCCATATCCTGGAACCCTCAAGGCAAACGAAAGAGATTGATTGTATGCTGTTTTACGTCCCATTCGAGAATTTTACACTCATATAGAGACGTCACCATATACCGGTGAAGGGCTGGCACTCAGGGCCATAGAGCAGTGAGGGATCTCGGTGACCTCGGTTTTTAAGGTCTGATCCGAAGGACCCGCAACTTTTATTTCAAAGTGCCAAGCACATGGCGAAGGAACAGTTGCTACCTATTTTTATCGACTTAGTTCAGTAGCGGCCGAGATTCGAATTCACGGAGCGTGCGCTCTACCGACTGAGCTACCGTGAACGGTGAGAAAGCAAGCATCAAAAGACCGCTTAAGAACTGGAAAGAAATAGAAAGCAATGCACAGGATAGAGGCATAAGTAAGTAAAGTAAGTAAGGGAATATGACGATTGAAAAGTATAAGGCATGACGTTTATCATAAAGCTTTGTTGTTAGATAAATATGAAACGAAGTGTCAGACTCTGTGGTTTCTTTTATTTCAAGCTCATCGGGATATATCGTGACGTGTCGACATAAGAATGGATATAACTATTGTTTAAATTGACAATGCGTCGGTATATCTAAATAAATGTCGAGTTGAATGCCACAGCAATAGTTTCTTCTTTTCACATAAAAGAGTTTGAACAAGTTCTGCTTCATATGAATACAAAAATAGGTAAAATGGGGCACTGGGAGTTCCAGTACATCTTAGGAAGACCTGATCTCCAAAAAAACCCACATAGATATTGTCAATCAGAAACTCGAACATTCGATCCTCAGCTTTCGAGCAGATTTTTGTCTTGACCTCTATTTGAAAATTTCTATATAATATTTGAATTAACACAACGAATTTGGATTCAATAATGCAAATTAAACTATATTTAACTAAAACCCCATGATTAAATTCCATACCGAAAACATTTAGTGAGGAACTATATTTTGTGGCGGAAGCTTTTTTAGAAGAAAAAGATCAATTTTTCTCTTTGAAGTATTCAGTATTGTTTGGATTTCTATTTTTAAATTCAACGTGCACAAAACTTAATTTTGTGCAGTAAAATGTTCTATATTGGTCCTAAATTATATATTAGATTAACTGTCATGAATTATATCCTCATCATATTTGGCAATTCATCAAATTTGATATATCGTGAGAGTCCATGGAAAAAATAGCCCAAATTAAGCTTAAGATTAACACTTTTTTAGTAATATATAAAAATTAACATTACAGACCCTCACTTTTTATTTCATTTTCCTAATATATATGACAATTTTAACCACTCTGCTTAAATTCAGAAACATTCATTACTTTCGAATGATTTTATTGCTTTTTAAATTTTATACTGTACTCCAGAAAAATTAAAAAAAAAAGTTTAAGTGCAGAGAGGTCAAATAATTTATTATGCGAAGTAAACTATTTTTGTTGTCAGAAATTTCAATGTGACTATTCAAGATGAAAAAAACTGTGTTTGTTCCAATGATTCATTTGGATAAAAAATATCAAAGGAATAACTTTTAAAAAAAATATTTATGTGTTAGACGTGGTTACAGTGCACAAAGGTCATATTAATTGCTCCGTAGTGCTAAATGAAGCACACTGACCCCCATGTTTTTGAATTTTTTATTAAGCTATATGTGTAGATTCTACAACTATACTTGTCAAGTTGACAAAAAATTCTCGATACTTTTGACAACAGGTCAGCCAACCTCCTTCGTATTAATTTCAAAGTAATTATTTGTACAATCAAATTGTTTTTAACAAAGTCATTTTGCAAATGACCAATGGCAAAGTTATTAATTTATTTGTTCCGTTTATATTGAAAAAGCAGCTATCAATCATGTCGGAAAACATGGACTTATGTAGTTTCATAAGCATGGACTTACATGGTTTTATAAACTTGGAATTTTTAAGCATCCGCATCTAATTTACACACAACTTTTCAAATATATTGTTGAACTGTACTGTCTTGAATTAATATTTTAGTGAGGAGTAAAGAAAGGGATTTGGTGGAAAGTTGACTGGAACCCACTATTTATCTTCGATTGTAAGGATTCTAATGAAGTTTCGGAATCCAATACAAATGTAAATATGGTAATTCAAATTCATTTTGATTGTTTGGAATATCAAGAATATTCAAAACTGACAAATGATTTTGAAGAATGTCCTCCTTAGACAGTGAACTATGTGTTAAAGGTAGATTACAATTTGGAGAACTGTATTCTAGTTCCTCTAAAATACGTTTTATGTAATGAGCTTTACAAACAAAGACAATGTTACTTGCTTTGTCAACAGGACCAGTACATACTAATCATGTAATCTATCTAATTCTTTTTTTTTCACTTCTGGATTATTGAGTACAGAAGGAAAGATTGAAGTAATTGTTGAGTTGAGCAATTCGTAACAACAAAAGATATCCCAGTCACAGTAAGAAAAATAGTTGAAAATGTTGATGTAAATACTAGTATTAGAAATAAACCCCCTAAAATTTCACTTCCCTTACACTGCGCCCAGATCAGATACTACTAGTATAAAGAAAAAACAATACTTGATCCATATTGGCTCCATGACGCATCAGGAAGAGAGGGGAGTCGGACTGTAATTGACACTTTGCTAATTCTGGTAAAATACTAACATACATGTAGGAAAAACACTAAGATGAGGATCAGGGAATAGTTGCTCCTCCAAGGCACCTGATCCATCTGAAATATCCAGCGGTCCGTGTTTTATTCCTTTTTTACTGATTTACATTGTTCATAATTTTTGAGATAGGTAACTTTTCGCAATCTGAACCTCTTCAAAGAGTTTGAATGTTTATAAAAATGGAAGGGAAAACAGTTAATAGTTTGGTTGGAATTACCCATTTTAGATTGCGTAAGACCAACCTCAAAGTTGGAATTACCAACCTTTGTATCTTTCAAGTTGGAAAAATAATCTTTAAGGTTGAAAAAATTGGAAAGCCCAGATTGAATTTTAATAATTTTAAAACAATAAATTTAATAAATAAAATACATTTATTTAATTTTAAAAATCAAATACATTTTTTCCAAATATGTAAAAAAAAAAAAAATGTTAACTTGGGTGTTAATTCAAAAATGGCAGAATATTAATCTATTGAACACTTTTATCAAGAATGAGCATTTTGTTACATAACTTCGAAGGTACTCTCTATTAGGAAAGGGGGGTTAATTATTTGTGACGTGTTAATTAAAATATTATTAATTAAAACAATCAAATGACTACTCATGAAAATTCCAGCCGTAACCTTTTTTTTTCTTCATGGCATATAACGTCACAAAATAAACTTGTTTTAGATCTGAAAAATAAAAGTATTGCATAAAAATCAAATCAAATAGGGATGATATTGTTACCCTTCATCTGAGGTCTGGCAGTAACCAAAATTAAAGCAAATTAACATTGCTAAAGATTGGAGAGAATGCTGTCTACAAAAAACTAATAGTTCACTTTCCTTGAGTTCTTTAACAGAGAGCAGATTATGAATATATTACCAATAAGGTACGTACAACTGGAGGTTGATCCCAAAGACATTCCCTCAATTAAACCGAAAATGGGGTCCTCTAGAAACGAATTTGATTGCGGACAGGTTCGGTGCGCTGATAGACAAATACATGATCTGGACACTCAGTCGATAACCCAGTTTACGTTCCATACAAATGCATGGCTTGCAAACTGAAGAGAGATTAAAGTTAGTATCTTTCCACTACTTTTTCTCAAACAGAGATGCATTAACCTTCAGAAAGAAAAGGGATTGTTAGCAACATGGCATAAACAACCTTATTAAATTTCTGGCAGCACCTATGAGAAAGGAAACTCAATCAGCTCATGATAGCTAATGGAAACAATGGTGTTTGTAACAGCAGATAAAATCCTTTTCTCTCCTCTTTTAACATACATGCTTATATAGACTATCTTATCTGAACTGATCCAGAAAGAGTATGTGTAGACTACCATAAAAAAAGATACAGATCTGCGAGTTCAGATTTTCTTAATTTAAAAGTGCCAGAGGCAAATTGCTTCAAGGCTATTTTTTTCAATGCAATATAGGTATCGACAGTACAGTTTATATATATAGCGTACTTTCATCCATTTTATGTAGAAAGTGTGGTGATAATGAACTCTAAGCAAAGATTCCCTGTTGATGTGGTGATTGATCAGAAAGACGTAATACTCTGTAATTAAATTAAATATAAAAGCAACAATCTTACAAAACATGTCACATCTTAACGATTGAATGTTTTATAAACAGTATCCGTACGTATAAATTCGCAAAAAGGCCGTTTTAAAGGGGCAGATGAAATACTTGTAACTTCAACTTATTTATCAGTAACTTGTTTCAGTTTTAAAATAGATTGTGCTTAGATCATGCTCTCGTGTATCTAATCAGATTAGGAAAATGTGAGATCATATCCATATGATATTTGTATATATATCTAAATAATTAATGGAAGGTGAGTGTGGAGAAAGCCGAAGTCTTCCCTTTTGCCATGCAGTTAAGTTATTGGATGACGTATTTTTGTTTTGTTTATGGTCAGTAAGATATAAATTCTGAAATAGATGTGGCAAATTCTGTAGAGTATTTTCTTTTGAATTTATTTCAATATATCGAGTTGACATAAGAAAAGAAGTATCTATTTGTTGACTGATAAAAAGTCGACGAAATATCTTAATGTCAAAGCTGCACAAAAAAGATTTTTTTATCCCTCATATCTCATTCCTCACTTTCGCAAATTCTAAACCTATACAACTCAAATAAAGAGTCACGATATATACCCATCGAATTTAAACGGATTGTTGGAATACTTAGTATCCAAAGACTACCTAGATTTTGTCAATGAATAACTTCGATTTGGCATGCTAGGTATTATTTTCAGTTTCAACTTCAGAGTATATGTACTTGTTTAACGATTCAATGTGATTGATGTTGTCATTTTAAACATTTATAATAGGAATATACAAGGGTTGATCAAAACGTTTGCAAACTAATTGAATAACATCCATTAAAGAAATTCAATTAAGGTAAGTCACTCGTCAAATTTGTTAAATCAAGGATTTTTTGGAAAGTATATTTTGGATAAGTACTCATGTAGCATGACTCAAAATCGCAGAGAAAATAGGGGCTCAGTGTGCATCTTACTGAGCTATGGTACAATTAAGTTGACCTTTTTGCACTTAAATTTTAACTCTTTGATTTATTAATTTATCTCTAATTTTATTTTATCAGATGTTACTACGTTAATAAATTTAATCTTATTTTACATAAAATGGTTTGAATAATATTTACCATTGAACAAATCTTGCAAATTAATGCGCGTTTATTATTGTGTGACCTTTTTGCACTAAAAAATAACATATTTGGGGGTATTAAAAACCTAAATAGGCAATAAAATATTTTCTTATATCAAGCTTTTTAGAAAAACAGAGTTAAGTGCTGATATTGTTTCTTGAAAAACTATAACACAAGTTTATCTTGCAAAACAGTTTAAAATAATGAAAGAAAAAGTTGGGGTCAGTGATGTTAATTTTGAAATATTGGTCAAAATATGTGATTTTCAGGACAAAAAATGGTGTAAATTTTATCTTGACTTCTTTAATATATCTTCATTTCTTGGCAAAGTTTGTTGAGGTTAAACTAAAGCAGTGTAAAACTTGTTTTAAAAATATAAATTAAGACCTATATTAAATATTCCCGCAAAATCATAACGGAAATGGCGGATATTCCCGCTTCAGATTTACAAATGTTAATATCTAGAGTTCAGACAAACCAATCCTATTATCAGTCCAAAAAAAGTAAAAAATGTGAGGCTAAAGTTTCAAGACATTAAATTTAATAAATGTGCAGATTTGCAGAAATATCTGAAAGCTGAATATCCTTCCACCACAATGAAATTTCAGAAAAGTCCCTCATAAATCTTGCTTCTTTGTGAAGATTTTTAAGCAGTTTTTTCGATGAATGTTTAAAAATTTACATTGTTGAATATTATTATTTTACAAAAATTGAATTTCAATAAATATTTTTTAAGTAAGAGGTTCTGCGTGAACTTTTCTAAAAAGCTGACGAGTGACTTACCTTAAGTTGTGTGTTCATTATTTTTTTTTACAGTAGTACTCTCCAATTTTAATGAAATCTGCCGATCGCTTACGCGCGAATCACGTGATCGTAGCGTTCTGTTCGCAGAGGCTAAAAGAGTTTCTGAGTCATATATTTCTTACCATGCAAATCATGATTTAATATCAAATCTCAAAAATAGGATGGGTGGATAAGGATATAGCCTTTCTCAGAATGATCATGGTGACAATTACAATTGTTGCTGACGCAGGGGCCTAATATTCAAATTTTGCCGTCAAAAATATGAACAAAAAATTACATACATGTAACATCTTCTTTTTATAGAATCTGTGTATGACCATATCTGTACCCAATTTCATTCTGATCTGAATTGTGGCTTTGTAAATATACATGTGTAAAGACAGTTTGCGAACTTTTTTGAACACCGCTCGTATATATGTAAAACTGTGTTTATATCCCTATAATATGTTTCATTAAAATGATACATTTCTTATTTTAAAAAAAAAACTGTTTGTATGGCGACTAACGTTCGCAACCTTTGCTAGAAAGCTTTTATGTATGTACCTTTACATAGGTTTCGTATTTTATTTCTGATATTTTTTCAAACGAAAATCTCTGTATAAACAAAGATATAATTTTACTGTTAAACTAAACAAACTTAGATGAAAAACCAATCAGGTGCCAAGGAGGAGGAAGCAGCCACGGGCACGTTTATATAAAAATATACAATATACGGGGTATATTTTTTTATTAAAAGGGAAAAAAAGTCAGGTCAGGTGCATGTGGATTCAGCCCCTGGTGACCGATCCCACTCGCCATGAGTATTTTGAAAAGTCATGAATTAAAATAATATAAACTTAGGTAAAAGTTTTGAACTTTTAGGAACCAAAACCATTAGAAATATGGTGAAACCTGATCTACACGTATCTCACAACATATATAACAACAGCCAGTCTCTTTTGTATTATTTATTAGCATTAAATAGATTGAGTACAGTATAATAATGAAAGCTTGGCTTTTTCAAAGATTTGCATTGCCAGCAAAGTGGGACGGATTATAATCTAGCTATTATTTTTGAAATGGTAACCAAATCATTTCCGTTAAAGATCTATCTGAATATACTAAGCACAAGATCGGATCATCATAAAAATCAATTTTAGAGACCAAACCCTGTCATGACCTAAAACTTATAAGCAAGAGTATATAATTTGGCGTGCGGAAAGCAAAATTGAATTAATGTCCTTTGAAGAAAAAAAAAAACATAGCAACAAAGTTAAAAATCAAAATTATTTTAAAACTTTGAAAAAATGGCACATCAATGAATTATTAGTAGTTCAATACTAAATTGTGCAGAGGATAATCTTCTGTGAACACATATACTCAAGAGTTCATAAATATTACAGTACATTAATAGGTACTCAGAGTACCACTTAAATGTCAACATTACATCCTGACATTCTATAAAAAACACCATTTAATAAATATCATAGCAACATTTCTTCTACAACTACATAACAATTGTTGAACACATGTTATTGAACTATCTCCTTATTTATGTGACTAGTCTCTTTAAAAAAATATACATTTAACAAAAGTTTGAATGAAATTAATTATATCCCAGTTTTTTTTTCATTAGCAATAGCTTTAGAGATCTACAAATAAAACTTCTTGGAACAAACAGTGTCATTTCAGTTTCTTAAAACTCACTTGATAAAGGTCTATGAATGAATAAAAAGAATGTTTGCTCTAGTCTTATATAAATCTCACAAAGTATTCAAGAAAGTAAAGTAGCTTGAGACGTTTCGTTTCACATCTCTAGACTTTTCTTGTGTACATCATTGAAATCCAGGTAAACCGAATCTTTTACACTGGACTCGTCAAAATCCTAAGAAAGAAAAAAACATTTATTATAATATCAAAGATAGTAATGTTCAATTTAAGAATTGTACACTAAAAATAAAGCCTCAAATAAATGTTCAGTAAGATGCATGTAGTACTTCTTTTTTAAGTGCTACATTTGTACAGTTAAGTATCTGATCCGACGGCCCTGAAGCGAACAAACTTCAAGATACATTAAGTCAGGAAGTTTTCACAAATTTCTTATGTCTTGCTCGATACTTCTGGAGAAGAAAATTTATCAGGACAATCTACCGGGGGATTTTTGCCTTTCTTCATTTAATTCCCCTTTTAGAATTTCAACAAACTTGAACTCCATTTACCCAAGGATGCTTTTCGGCAAGTTTGATTGAAATTGGTTCTATAGAAGAAGTTTCTTTTGAATTCATTCGTTTCATAAACTTTAATCTTGCAACCTATGTGGAAAATTTAGGTTTAATACAGTATATAAAGCAAATTTAGTAGAAAACATTTCTGGTTGATTCATTCACACAATTTGGTCAGTGTATATCTAAATTATTTGGGAATCGATACGCTGAAATCCTTAGACACTCTTTTAGAAATACAGATCAGACACGGCATCCAAAGTTTATCTGAAAAGTATCCATAAATACATCGCCATTGCAAGTTTCCAAAGTATGCTAAGAACTCACTGATGTTTGAAAAAGGGCATTTTTTCCTTATATTATATTTAGATGCAGTATCCAAATCATGTATATAGTTGTAAGCAATCCTTCTTGCATATCTCTTTCTAGTTTGGTCAAGTCAGAGAGAGCTTAAATTTACTTAAGGACTTGCTAGATATAAAAAGACGTCAAAAACTAATCTATCTTTGATGACATGGTCCAAAATTTGTCAGAGCTCGATTCCTGGTAATAAGGTTTTGTTTTTAAGATTGATTAATTTATCAAGAAACATTAATCGAGAGTCAAAGATAAAATATTTGCTCTTACCTCTGGTTCTTTTTTGATAGGATCTTCCAATTCTTTTTTGATTTCTTTGGAACTGGCTGAGAAAAAGCGACCACCTTCGCCACGGAAGCGGTTCATCGCGTGCCTGTGGCGGGACTCGTGAAGATATTTCTATTTAAAGAAAAATATATTATTTAATAAATTTGAAATATTTCAACCAAATTATTTGCTTTTGAACCAAATTGAATATCTCTGTTTTAGAATTCCGTATATCAGTTTCTACTTTTAGACAAATTCTTGAAATCTTCTAATACATAAAAAAGTAATTTTTACCTTTCTCTCTTTCGGAATTTTGCCCTGGGCCTGTAGTTTTGCCCTTGCTTGTCGCCGTTTCAGAATCCTGTGGTACTGTTTGGCATTAACGTACAGTGGTTCATCCTCCTGTATGTCAGTTACTGGGAATGGACACTGCATGGGGTGCAAATTCTCTCCATTCAGAACCTAAAAGACATAAACTCACTTGAAATCGCTGAAACAATTGTTTTGAAACAAAAATCAAAGATCCTAAATACAGTTTCGTATGTTTTAATTTTTTTCAATTTAAATTTAATTTAATTTAAGTTTGCACACCATGATTTGTGGATGCTGGGGTGTGGGATATCCCTCGGGGTACTGATGTGGGTCTGAATGGGGGAGAATCGCGGGGCTGCCGGGGTCCATAGATTCTGGCATCCTATCTGGACAATGAATGGCTGGCGAATGTTGGATGTTGGCGTTTTGTTGAGAAATAGCACATGACTGTGTCGGGAAACTGAAAGTTTGTCTGCCTGCAACTGTGGGTGAAGATGGGTGAGAGGCATACATCGGAGAGGCCCTGGAGTATGGATTCACCATCGGTACCCCATTCTGGAGGTACGGGGACTGGGGTATCCCGCTATAAGCCTGGTTGGGCGAGGGAGAGGACTGGTAGTAAGGCTTACTTGGAGATGCTATGACATTACCATTGTTTGGAGAGTCAATCCGATTCACAGTATTTCGAGCCCGGACATTTTCACCATTGTTAAGACCGTTGTCGTTGTAATGGATATGACTGCGCGGGAATGCAGGATGGGGGAATCCATGCTGATTTGAATGAAATGTGGAATTTGGACTTTGCAGATGAGAGACGTTGTCATATTGTTGTGGTGACGATACCATTTCTGGAAAATGTGTTGACCTTGGGCTGCCACAACTAGAGTTTGGAGAGACTGGACAGGAGGAGGATTGGCTGTCTATAAAAATTGAATCAGGTATTAATTTAAGACAGGAATTCCATAAAATTGTGACGTAATAGCCAATGCTTTCTTTTCTTATTTAAATGCATTTGCCCATTGCTCAAAACATGCATTGCATAAGAATATTATACAAAACGAGGAAATTATTCTTATTCTTCAGAATTCACTAGAAAGGACGCTTACTTCTGTGTGACACGGGACTTTCCGGTTGCCTTAATATGCAATTGTTGTGAGAAGATGAATTGACCGGCAGTCTCAGTCTGTGAGGGTCTTCATAATGGGAGATCTTGGGGTCGTCCATGGGGTGGAGGAACGAGGCGGGGTGGCACCGCCCCTGGTAGTTCCTCATGTCGATGTGCTGATGGTGCTGTTGCTGTTGTGCAAGGTAAAGCTGGAAACAAAGAATCAGATGCGCGGTCATGTGTGAATTTCAAAATGAAAAAAGTGACAAGTTCAAAATATTCCAGAGCGTGTCAATCTCGACAGGTGCTTCTAGACAGGAACCCCCAACCCTCCATCGATTCCCGGGCCTTTCAAGCTTTCAAACGTTAATTACACATTTATGTCAAATAAATATCAAAAGATGAAAAAATATGAAAATTGATCCTTGCAGGCACGTAGCATCGTTTTTGAAAGTTGAAAAAGTTAATTACACATTTATGTCAAATAAATATCAAAAGATGAAAAAATATGAAAATTGATCCTTGTAAAAGGATCTGTCAGTATCTATTTTTGATCGTGCTAATACAAGCACCCGTAAGCTATATCTGTATGGTTTACCGGTACAATAAACAACATACTGTATATCTTTAAGTAAATAAATGTTTAATTATATCTAGTATACGATTAATAAAAAAAAGTATCCACATCTGCACATTAAGAAATACAGTATTGATTTTCAGGTTGTACTTTGTTAGAATTTTTGCAACTAGTGATAACTACGAAACTTTTCATAGACGTTTTCTGGATTTTTTAGGATTCGCTTTTTACACTCAAAAAAGATATTTTTCAAAGTATTTATAATCATCTGCATATTTCAAAAAGTTTTGCGCTTCTTACTGCAGAACAGGCTTGGTCGCTAGAGAGAAGATCCATATACATTTTGTAAGGTGCGAAGAAGGATTCGAGGACATCTTCCTTACGTACACGCACAAGTTCTTTTTTGTTCTCATCAAAATCGATTTCAAAGTGCAGCGTTTTGTTGCATAAAAATTTATCATCCACATAAAAATGATAGTAATCATCCATATTTCTATACTTCCACAATCCTTATAACATATGAATTCTCATTCGTGATTTTGTACAATGAATAGAACATATTACACAAATTAGATGTAATTAATACAAATACCCTCCAGTGATGTTATCGTAGTTTTCCTTACCCATCCCTGCTGAATATTGACAGTTCTCAATGACCTTAACATCTCTTCTGATGAAAAATATCAGTACAAAAAATGGGATCGAGAGAACTTTAGACTGTCTTTAAGACATGTGTTTGGACAATAACTGCAACTACAGAATATGAATTTGAAATTATAAGAATCTTCTTTTCGGGTGTTTGAATCTTCCTACAGAAGTATCACTGTCAGAAGTTGATGCTAGAGTGTTCGATTGGCTTGCTGTTTCAAAATCTTTCACGCAAAACATTGTTACGTCTTTTAAAAAATGGTAATCACTTAACTAAGAAAACAAGAATTAACACTGCAGACGATCAAGAGTCAATTTTTCAAATTAAAAAGTTTTGCCAGCATGCATGTGTGACATGTTAAATTTCATAGATATGCAATAATTAAATATCGAGGGAATAGGACCAGTTTTATAAAAACAGTTTCTAAATGCATTTTTTTTTAATTTAAAAAAACTTGAAAAAGATCTGTAAATACCAATACTGCATGCTCTAAGAAATTTGTTCTTATTCCCGCTTGCACCTTACTGCAAGAAAAAGAACAGCTTTTGAGCTACATTCTTACTTTTTAAAACGTGTATCTAATGTATTTTAGGAATAAAAAAGTTACCTGAGGTGGCATTGGGCCAAAGTGGCCCGGAACATGCATGTTTGATGAGCAAAAAAGTTGATTTGGCGGCAAAATTTGACGAAACAACGTTCTTCTCCTTGCAGAGTCTACTTCTGTCGGTAGTGCGTGCTCTACAATTATAAATCAGCAAATAAAAATCCAAGCATTCAGCTTTTAGCTTGCATTCAGTAATGCAATCAATAAAGAGGTCTCCTCATAGGCTTCTCATAGGCTTTTCAAATAGCACCTATCAACGTCAAAAGATTTGACGTGAATATACACTTTAGAAAAACAAGAGAGTCTTAAATATATCGTACCGTACGCAAATTTATTTCATTTCTTGCGCAAGAAATCTCTATGTTGTTATCACCTTCTTAGGGGATGATTAGTAAAGCGTTAATTTGAACTTTAACAAATAAACAACGATTTGAGACAAATGTCGAAATCCTTTAATGAAGAACGCTCTCACAGGTAGAAAAAAAGGCTGATATTAAAAGTAATAATAATTTTTCCAGAATTTATTTGTTTATTAAATAAATTAAGGATTACAGTTATCATGATGCCCAAAGATAAATGCTTGTAGAAAACATCTCCCTCTCTCTTTTTTCTCGCTCTCCCAAGGCTTCTTCTTCACTCTAACACTGCACATGTATAAATTTACATAATTTTTAAATATGTATGTATTAGAATATATGTATATATATGATATTTCAATGAAGTTGACATCTGACCCCTTCAATACTTTGTTAGCTCCTTTTTATTTTATTTGTTTTAACTGAATAAAGCATAGTGGGGTTGTTTTGACGAAAAGAAAAAAATGTATAACTTGTCATCTATAACGGGTAAAATATTAAAAAGCCATCAAAATTTCTCGAATTTACGTTGAATAAACAAAATAGTTTTGCAATCCAGAATTAATTTATTGTTTATGCTGACTTTAATATATTGATATTTTTTTTTATTCATGTAAGGCAATTAAGACTTTTATCTTCATACAAAATAGACCACTAGATGTTAATCTATAGTTAAAGTATATCATTAAGGGAGTTAGCAAGATTTTGAGTAGCTTTTGATTTATAATACATACAATATTAATATTTGTAGGTTTGTAGAATATTCCAATTTAAACATATGGTGTAAAAAAAATTGTTTTGTTATCAGAATTATTATTTTTTTTATTTGTCTTGGGGTCTGGAATCCTGCTTACTCCCTCAATGATATATTTTTCAACTGTTTTTTTTTACCTACAAAAGTAAAAAAAAAAAAAAAAAAAAAAAAAAAAAAATAGAGGATTCGAATGACGGGGAATTGGCTTCCGGACTAATGCACGGGGATTAGTCCTTAATTTATTAGACCGATACAAAAATAAATCTAGAGGATTACGGATAACCTTAGCTTCCAAGCAGGGATTAGAAGGCTATAGAGATAACGAACAGTATTCAATATCAAAGTCCATAAAACAATACAAAATAGGAGCAGAGCAAACACGGACCTCCAAAACATCAGAGGTGGGATCAGGTGCCATGGAGAAGTAAACATCCCCTGCCGACCGGTCACACCCGCCGTGTGCTCCTTGTCTAGTCAGGTAATAGCGGAAAAATCCGTCAATTCAGTGTATAAATAATGGACTAACAGTTAGTATAAAAAACGTCAGTCAGCATTTGTCTCAATGATAAATTGTATTTGCTGACAGGTTCATTGTATCGACCATAGAATTTACGAAATGATGACTTTAAACGAGACCGTTGATATTCTTGTTTCATCAACTTGCTTGTCAATAATTTACCTCGTTTTAGAAATTGTTCATAGATTAGCTCATATAACTAACACAAGGGGATTAGTCCATTCACAGAGATTTCTAGAAAAATTATTCACATTTTATAACGTTACTGTCTAAATTTTATATAGGAAGAAATCAGTATATGTTTAATAACGAGAACTAGAGGTGAGAGATTATAAAGTTCACTGACCCAAACTCGTAAATTATGTACATATCATGAAAGCATTTACTAAAGAGCTTGAGGTGTGTGTTGGTTCCGTCTCATTATCTCTGTTCATACTATCAATGTATATAAGTATTTGACAGTTTTCTTTTTAATTCTTGTCTGTTTGAATATTTAGATTTGCAAATTTTAAAAAAAATGCTCAACGTAACGTTCTTTCTGACACCCACGCACGTCTCTTGAAATTGTTTTAATTACCATCCAATGTAAGTATAAAAAATAAAAATTTTACCATCCAATGTAAATATAAAAAAAACTCAGTTATTATAATTTTTAGTTTTTGTTTCAGATATTAAAGAGCAAACATGTAAGAAAATTATCAATAATCGTGTATTACTACGTATGCTATAACTAAATATTAATCAGTGGCATTCAGAAAAGTGTTAATCTTTTTTTAAAAAATTCTTAATTATGATCTTTTTCATTATATTTCATTTCAGATTAACTGCTTTGTATTTTGGATCAAATGCAAGTCTTTGATAATTATCTTTCTTATGGGATGAATTTAAGTCAGCAAGTCCAGGGTCAATGTCTTGAGTTCAAGGTCAATGTCTCTGATATTACTCTTAAAGCATTTGTCTGAACGGAACAAAAAAATATCCTTCCTGTATATTTCATATGTTGAAATTGTAATGAATTGTGCAGAAATACTTTTACTACTACTCATCGAATAGTTATCATTTGTTACTTGTAAAATGGAGACTTTCTATAAATTACAAATTGAGCAGTACAGTTCAGATTATTTTTTTTAATTTTTGTATGTTTCATTTCTTGTCTTAAATATAAAAAGAAGTACACTATATTAAAAGACATTCTATTTGGTGATACATTTTTTTTTGTTAAAACAAGACTCTTTATAAATATAATAATAAATATTTAATTGACTCGTATCATTTGTTCTTTGTATGCAAAAGGTATCATATGACATTAATTAAGAATAATTAAGAAATATATTCTTTTTGTTTACTCTTATAAATATCAGGTTATGTAGTATCAGGAAAAAAGTCCAGCACAAAAGATGTCATTGATTAGAATTTCTTGTAGAATGCCTAAAACCATACTCAAAATTTTATACATCTTAAACATGTAATTTTTGCATTCATTACATGTACAGGTATTTAAAACAAACGGGTATGTTTATCGTTTCTATCTTAGTATAGAAATCGAACCATGCTATCGACAGTTAACCAGTTAAAGTGTTGGACGTTGTAAATTGCAAGATCTTGAATCAGTCCATTTTTGTATATTTCAAATGATAAAATGTGTGGCTGTTCAATTAAAACATAATTAAAGGAATAAATTAATGGCGAAGAAAATAATTTGTGATTAATTGCACTCACCTGTAAGATCCCAATTTCTAAGATTAATTCCAAGAGAAGCATAAAATAATGTCTCCTCACTATGTCTATTGTTTATTTAATTTGTCACAATTCGTATATGCATTCACATATTTCACAAAACACTTAATATTGTCCAAATATTAACGATGCAAAGTTGCATGTCTGTTATGTACAAAGCATCATTGAAAATAAGCTTAGAATATTTAAGTCGGGTTTTAAATACATAATGAATTTAACTGTCATGTGTACGATATTTATTTTTAAACATAGGAAGTTAAATCAAGTGGTTAAAATAAACAAATATGGGATACCACTCTTTATTGGATAAAAAAAGGAAGCAATGCACTATAGCACGAGTTGACAGGAAGTTGCGTTTTGATTGGCTAATATTATTAGAAATATAAAGGTCACATGGAATATTCAAAGCCTCGTGATACAGGTAGTATTGTCTCCATTCATATAATTCTACATGGGACGTATGTTACAGGTGAACTGATTTAGCTAGTTGTCTTCTGGAGAAAGCACAAACCGCATTGGTTTATCAAACTTCGAATGCGTTTGGCTGTCATGAGAGGCCAGTCAAGCATGCTGAAATGATATAAACCATTGCGGTAACAATCTGCAATGCTATAAATGACTGTTCTGGCTTGTAAAAATTCTAACTGCACAGACAACATAGTATCAATCAAATCTTATTATTAAGATGTCAACTATGCAGATGCAGACGTTAAACTCTTTAATTTTTTGTAGGTAAAGAGACTCGTTTCCAGGTTATGTAGCCAAATGTTGTGTAAAATTGTAGACTTAATGTTGACTTTGGAATGCAATTACCTGGTAGCACCGGTTGCACTTTTTCCAAGCTCAAGGATACATCAAAGTTAGCTCCATCAAAAAAGTAACAATGGACATATATCTTAATAACAAAATCATTCAACAAGGAATTGATATGGTCATACCTATTTTATTTTTTAGCATTTGATGCAAACAGACACTTCATGTGTAAAACATTATCATTAAATATTAAAAGAACTTAATCGGCAAAACAATGCAATTAAAGCGTTTTACACGTTGTCGGTAGGCTCTGGATGAAGAAGAAGATTCTCATTGGTGAAACGGCGGGTATCCGGAAATGCGTCGATTAACCAATAACATGATTGCATGGCAGTGTTTATCGATTGTATATTATGAAGCATTGTCGTTTGGGCATGGAACATCAAAAGGCAAACTAATGTTTTACTTCCAAATTCAATTATTTTTAATGTGCAAAGAGAATCGATTAGTATATACTACAGAAGACCATGGCGGAAACAGGGTGCTAAATGTTCATTCCTCGCCACTGAGTTTGAATGGCAAATATAGTACCAGATGTTCACTCCTTTGATGGGGTAGCCTCCATGTAATGTCTAGTCATGCACCTGTAAACGGACTAATTATATAGATAAGTCATTAATTGTATCTTACCTGAATTAATAATGAGTTTATTAAAAAATCGTTTACATATATTCTACGATGTATCATTAATTGTATCTTACCTAAATTAATAATGAGTTATTAAAAAATCGTTTACATATATTCTACGATGTATCTGTTTTGTTTTATAGATATTAACATTGTCCTGAAAAACGTATATATATTAAATGACTTTTAAGAAATTACTACATGTATACTTCCTTGTTATCAAGTTGAAATACGATTTATAATCAAAACAAAACCGTGTCGCAGTATTACACATGCTTATAAATGAAACAATGCATCCACTTAGATGAAATCATTTTTCCTTTTTATTAGAAAATTAAAGCCAGCAGTTGCCCGACTCTTTAAAAAATGCGAAGTATTGTCAGTGATAAGTATATAAACTACATCCGTGTTATGCCATTTAACCTACTTAACAGTAAGAAGATTTATATAAACAATCATAATACAGTTTAATTAAGGTTATCAAGTTTATCACGTTTTAACAAATAAAGATATATAAACATCATATCTGTCTCCTTTACGGTTTGAAATTGTCCAATCTTTATGATGCCTTAGGAAAAATACGACTTATATTATCCAGAGATTCTGCTGAGCTTGGTCGTAAATATATTTAAGAGAGCATCTCATTTTGAAAATTTATTCGTTAGCATATGTTATAAATTCATATAATAAACATGGACATATCGTTTGTCTTTTTGATTTATTCAATTTTATTCACAACCAGCCATGTGACTCAGAACAAGCAATACAAATTTCAGCCAATCAGAAGGAGCGATACTTGACATGTTCAGACTAGCCAATATTTTTTCGTTGCTGTGAAATGTTCACGCCCTCTTCATTTTACAGAATGAGGATGTATAATGCTAAAAGCTTTGTCAATTTATTAAAATTCTGGGCGACAATTGTTACTGTTTCGAGGCGAATCTACATGAAAATAATTTCGGGCGGTTACAAAAACAACATTTAAAAAAAATAACTCAGATCTATCGTGAAACCATTACTTCGACAGCAAATATGCATAAAGAACTCCAAATAGTAGTTATTTGGAAAAACCGTCTACTTAGCAAAAAAAAAAAAAAAAATCACCTTTGTTAAAACTAAGCATATTCACGGAAAATAAAGGAAATAAGTATTAAAAAAATTCACTCTGACATTTTCATCAGCTGTATTGTATTTGAAATATTCAGAATTTTTTTTTTCTTGCACTTCGTTATTTTTTAACACTTTATTATTCAACTGAAGTTAAGAAAATCACATTGAAAATTGTATGATATTTTTAAAAGGCTGTTCAACGTTCAACGGCCTTTTGTTGTTCAGCACATATGGCGCAAAGTAATAAAAACACGTTTGGTTAAAAATTTATATAAACTTTTATTTCGATGTTGGTATTCATTGAAGCTGAAGGAATAATTAAGTGTATTAATTATTTGCTGCTTATTTTAATACTTTATATAAAGCATATAACTTCCACATCTATTGAAAATGTAGTGAATTACATGCCAAATATAAATTACATCATATCCATTGTAAATTGCAAGAGAAAAATAATCTAAAGGAATGGTAAAAAATTATAAACAAAACAATTACAATTGCAAAATGCACATGAAAAATGAAAGTACTTGATGTATTTCTTGAATTGACAGCCAGGTTAATGGGTTCCTATCAAAGGATTAATTTTTGCGATGGATTTTCTTGTATCCGTTGACACAAATAACATTATTTGTGGGAAACGTTGTTGTATTGTTTCGGGTAGGTATGAAGAAAATCAGCTATATGAACATGTTTAGTAATATAACTCAGGTAATAGAAACGGAATATATGAACTTATCTTGACACATTATGAAGATGAAACGATATAGAACGTACATAAATGTTTACTAATAGAGCTGACGTTTTTTCACTCATTTCTGTTGATGTGCTATAATATTTCTGGCCGGGTTCATTTTTAATTCCTGTGGGGTCGTTCCACTCATTCCGAGCCATCAGTAGCTAATTTAGACACACCTAATTTAATCCACCACATCTAACCTTGTCTGTCAGGCTGGCGACCTCAAGATTGCTTAGCAAAGGTTCTACTAAATGACCTGATACAATATGAACTTGATGAAGATTAACACGCCAACGCAAATTCTCTTATAACCTCAAAGTTGTATATTTGTATACTAATGAGTACTTTGTTTCTTTTCTTTTCTTTCCCTTTTTTTTGCTTGTCAGATAAAGAGTGATTTCTACAAATGTGCTATGATTTATGCGTTCTGCAATTAAGAAATTGAAGTTGAAATTTGAAGCACGATTCAGGAGGTTGCAATATCAAACTAAATTGAAAAAAAAATAATAAAAAGTCATTAAATTAACGACAACCCTTTCAAAGGTCGTGTAACTTATAAGCATCTCTTTTTGGTAAGGTGAGCTTCTTTGTTATTTATTCGCCTTTCATCTGTTGTCCTTCAGGTATTGCATTCAAATTTCATGACCATAGCAAGTGTTGGAGGGACCTAAAAAGTACGAAGTAAATTGACAGGTGAAAAATCTCGGTGGAAATACCATCCTTTCACTGCCGCGAACTTAGATGAAGAGTTTTTGACCCACTTCCTTGTCGGAACAATTTGAGTATATCGATCCCTTTTAAATCCCCCCCCCATTCCATCTGAAGGGAAAAAAAATTATAGAGCCTATAAGTTAGCTTTTTAAAATTTGTTTAATTGTTTGACTGTTTATTTGTATGCTTAATAAGGCTGTGGGATGGCGTAGACTAACCGTCATGTGAAATCCTATGTATCAAGCAATCTGCAATCCAGACTCAAATGTAATACATGTATAGCCCCAAAGCCTAAATATGTGCCTTTTCAATCATTGAACAACTACGTTTACAACATTTTCCTGATAATATTGATTTATAATAAAACAATGTGGCTTTTTTCCTTTGTTATTAATATATATTTATTTATTTTATTTTATTTTATTTATTTATGTATTTATTTAATGTCAATCAGGAAAACATGTAGCACTTGATATTTCTTGCGAAGTGCGCAAAAGCAGAGAAAAGTTTTTCACGTAATTTTCATAACGTTTACATTTTACTCTACAATATACCGGTAACTCATTATTTGCCTAATATTTCCTCTTTTTTCTAACCAAACATTAAATTGACTAAATTTCAAAATACAATGGATTAATTTGCTCACATAAAATACTAAAGAGAATTCTGTTGCAATTAGTTTAAGGTTTTACAATTTTTTTGCTATTTTGACTGGACTATAAACTTCGTATAAATTGAATTTTACCCCACCCAAAGTTGCAGAACTGTAGACCCCCCCCCCCCCCAAAAAAAAAATAACACAAGGAATATATTTTTGTATTGTTACATTTTCTGTAGTTCAGATGTCTTTACTCAATGTTTTTGATACCCGACGCACTTTATGTTCAAAAAAAAAATCAGCAAAGGGTCATCAATCATATAAAAATATATCATATTGTAAATGAAAAAAATAGCTATAGTATTAAGAAATTATCATATTTGCCAACTTAAGGGTGTGTGTGTCGTTTCAAGCTTTCTAACTATTGCAATTTGTAGAAAATTTATAGAAAGTGTATGTTAATGTGAAATGAAATCCTTTTAAAAAAAAAATGATCCCGTATTTAATTTTCATTTTTGGTTGGCTTATTCGTTGCGTAACAAGCATTTTGCTCGACTTGGTCAGCTTTTTGATTTTTTTAAAATTAAATTGGAATAAATATAAAGTGCTGAGTATAATGAAAAAAAAAACAACTTTTTTTTCTACTAAAAAATGTAACGGTGTGTAACAAGAACATTTTATTTTACGAGTAGTTTTAGTTGTTTGAATTTCCATGCAAGTCTTGGATGAAAAAATGCAAGTCATATAGATTGACAACTGAAGATTCAACCCTTCAAAAGATTAGGGTGTTAGAAGACAGCTATAAGACGAAGTAGTGATCGGAACTGAAACAGGAACACATGCCATACGTTAATATGCATCGTGATTGTGAACAAACAAGGAACTGTTTTGCATCTTACACATTATATAAGTGAAACAGCGTCAACAGTGATATATTTAACTGTGGAAACAGGAAGATAAGGTATAAATTACATATATTCAGCAGCACTTTAAATACGAGTTTAACTCAAATACAGAAGGGCAGTAAAAATATATAGATTTAGGTCAGATGTACAGGGACATAGCATCGTTTTTTTAAAAAGGGGTCCGGAGGCATCCAAAAACAGTTAACTTATATAATTACATGAAAATGTTTGACAAACTCTTAAAAAGGGAAATTTTTAAAATCGTATTTCGTCGGGACGGGGGTTAGGTCGATCATAACTTTCTCAGAACCAAATTTTATTAATACATTGCCTTATTACCCAAAAAATATTGTTTGGGGAAAAGTTGGGAATAGACATCCCCCGCCTCTCTGACCTTCAGTTATTAAAAATATATTATTTCTTTATTCTTTGGATTTTTACAGCCACCGTAGAGGGCAATCCCCGCCCCACGTGTAGAGCAGTCAAATAAGGAATGACAAACCTTTAAACAAAATACATGTAACAAAATATACGTGACACTAATATTAAAACATGACTGTATACCATACATATAAACATGTAACATTTCAATTTACTGTGTGAAGATAAAAGCAAAATTTACAGTTTTAAATTTTGCATTAACCACCACCCAGGGAATTGGAAAATTCATATAACAGAAATCTTTTTATTTAATGAAAATAATGAGAAAATTATAATTACTTGCTTTTTGGTTTGTTTGTTTGTTTGTTTTTGTACTCTTAAAATTTGTTTTTAACCTTTTAATTAATATTCAGTATTTTTTTTCCTCAGGTCGACTCCTAATAACATTTTCCTTTATTATTGTAGACCCACTTACTTATTTAAAAGTTACATGTATTTTGTATAAGTTAATTATGAAAGCGTATAATCCTAATTATAGTTATAATTAATTCAAAATCGTGGATTAATTACATATGTAAACTGACTTCTTGTCCTCCCCTGCGTTTATTAAAGCTTTACTTAAAATGAAAATAAACCGCCTACACTATTTGAGCCATTTTTAAATTTCCTGATGAAAAAAAGTCGGGGGTGGGGGGTTACATTGTCATGCCTTATTATTCATTCAGTTCATTGATATTTTTTCATGCATACATGTTCATACAGAAACTTTTTTCCATAGTACCTGGGCTTATCATCTGCCCTGCAAATAAATCCCATCGTCTCTTGCTTCATATTTTAGTTTATTTCTTCACATGGTCCAAAGTACAAAATCTTTTCATTTTTTCTCCTACAAATTAGAGTGACGTTCGCCGGACAGTCTTACATAATGTGCTTTAAAAATCAATATTTAATACTCTCAAATAAATGTCCGCATAATTCTAAAACCACGTATTCAACACTGTGAAAATTGTAACAGTTTCATATATAGACTGTTTAACTTGGAACTTATTTTTCGCTTTCTTCTTTACATTATACTTTAATTAAATTGATCTATTATTTTAGTGTTTTTATTCTAAAGATTTTTTTTTAGTTTTAAAAGTTGGTCCAAAAATTACTTAGTACTTTCACCTATGTAGGCTTATTCTATGATGCTTATTATTTGAATTGGTGATTTTTTTTAATCGAATACAATACTTACAATGACGTTCAAACAAATTGTTACAGACTGAAATTTAAAAACTGCCTATTTGACTGCAACATTACTTGTTTATACAGAGTAGATAGAGGCAGCTCTTGTTCGAAATATAAATTTACAACATAAGACATACAGTAGAAACAGTCACGTAGTAAGTATGGGGAGGGGGGGGGGTAGAGGCCTGTCCCCTTTATTCAAACATAGATTTGACTACTGAAAGTTTCATTGAACCTATCCTCGTGGAACTTACCCCCCCTCCACCCCTTTCAACGTTAATGCAATAGGATTTCCGAGTTTTGACAATAATTTCTTTGTTTGTTTGTCATGTTATTTTTGAGGTTACTTGATTTTTCACCGACTGCCCCCCCCCCCCCCCTTCTATTTTCAAAAACGATGCTATACCTCCCTTAGAAAATATTGCAACAAATATAGAATCTAAGACCATTCAGGATTATCAAAAAATCCTAGTGTAGAGGGTAAAAGTACGAACAAAGACGTATGAAAAGTATACAAAATCATATATTCAATAAAATTAAACGTTTTCCATATATCCGATTGGTTTATGAAACATTTGGAGATAACGAACAGTATATTCAAGATCAAAAGTCCATAAAACAAGAGCAAACACGGACCTCCAAAATATCAGGGGTGGGATCAGGTGCCATGTAGGAGTATATATATAAATACATGTACATTGTATATATCCTAAATATTATAATGAAAATTAGATCAATTAAAAAAATGATATGTCAATTTATTATATCAGTTTTGAATTGTCTACTCTCTCAAATGAGATTCCTTGAATGCTAGGACACGGTGTGACTAATCACTTTAAAATACTTGAATGAGTAAGACCCCCCCCCCCCAAAAAAAAATGTTGAGTAAATGTACCCCCTCCCCTTTTCATAAAAAATTAGCATTATTTTGATTTTATTAAAAAATTATTTTACTTTTGTTGTTCTGGAATGTTTTATATGGAGTTGGTTGACATCATTCAGTAATTTCTTAACATTGTCATTGGATCTTCATTATATCATGCTATAATTATTTTATTTTGAAACAAAAATCTTATCCTGTTTGACCCCAAATCCCACCCCTCCCTCACGAATGCACAGATGAGTACACCGGACTCCATCATTTTTTTTTTTTTTTTTTTTTTTTTTTGTTAATTTTGAAATATCGAAACTATATTTTTGTCTTATCAAGTTATAGATAGAGCATGTAGAGAAATCATGACAATTTATCAAAAATAGCCTACGAGAGAGATGATTCCTGTGCGAAAACTCTTTTACTTATTTTTTTCTTCTACAGAAAATGATACTTTTTAAAATGATATTGAATATTAAAGATTTAATCATTGTATAAAGACACAATTTACAGATTATATATTACAGTTTTGAAAAATTACGTACATGTATTTTTCATTTTTCAACTCCGAGCAATTTAAGTAGACATCAAAATATAATGTTTTATGTATCTGAGTTTGTTGCTTAAACTCTTTATTATTAACCACTTACTTGTTTCTTTTCTTTCTTTTTTTTAAAAAAAAAAACACATTCTTGCGTTGAGGAAGAAATAATTCCCTATAAAAAATTATATAAAAATAATTCTAAAAAAGGAATCTGATACATGTATATGATATAATATTCTTTGTGCAAAAATCTTGTAATCTACTGGCAAGAATAACAGGAAACCCAATAGAAGAACTTTGTCGCGTTGATTGGTCGTGAAAATTACACATATCATATGTCAACGAATCAACTCCTCATCCAGTCAATGAGTTACGTACTATTGGAGCGTGTGTAAATACCGCCCTTGATAAGGTTTGTTGGTGCAAACCAATAGCAAATTTTTATTTCGTTTGGACATTGAAATAAATAAACAGAAAATGAAACAAAAACAAATAATAACTCTTTGTTGAAGTTTATTATGTTTTTTAAGTGAAGAATAATGAGTTTTTGATGAAGTTGGAGTAAAGAGAACGATACAAGGCACAGCCAGGCATGTAAAATTGGTTAGCCAATCAGATCACTCAAAGTCACGTGATATTATTTGGATTCCCACGATCGACACGAGGGTGAAATAATGCATCAAAACACGACATGACGGTTTATTTATATTCATGGGTGGGTATGTTGACCATCCCAAACCATATTTACCTCTAGACACTTTTTAGATCCAGGGCGTAAAACGTAAGCAATGAATGGTATCTATTTTTCTCATAGTTAACCCGAATTTTCTCTTGCTTCATTGAGAGACGGTCGAAGATGGAGGTTTTCAATGAGAGCTTAATCTATTATTTGTTTGGGAAATATATTGTCTTACTTCGTGTATGCTATTTTGCCATGAAATATCTCCCAATCTAAGTCAAAATGCATGCATTTTCTTTATTATTATTACAGTATGAATTTAAAACTTGACAGCTTATCAACAGATCAAGATACACTGCATGTACAGCACAAATGTTTAATTTACGAGGTCCAGCACAATCTCTTTAAAAAGCTATATAATGTTATATAGCTTTATTAGGCTATTCAAATTAGCTTGAAGTTTTTCATTAAACGTTTTCTGTAAGAAATAAACAAAAAGTCGCAAGTATTTGATATGTACTTTGGGCTAAGAAAATTACAACTCAAATCAGAGAAAGTTCTAACAATGCAGCTGTTGAGTAATTTTAAGCAAAAGATGAATTTCCATTGAGTAACTGGTCACAACCCTGTGTGCACTTAGGCATGGATAAGTATGATTGCTTCTCATTGTGCTGAACTGTTAACAATCAATTATCTTGTTGGCCATAACTGACCTCCTTCATAATTTCATTCAAGAAGTTACTGTCTGGTCACTCATGAATAGCCCAAAAACCTTTAGAACTTTGAATACGAAGTCTCAAAAGGAGACACACATTGGTGAGCAGTTTTTAAATGCATTGTATTCAGAAGAGTTCAAAGTTTATTATTTCTGCACTAAGGTGTGACTTTTTGTACATGCTGAGAAAATAACTCATTTGAGAAAAAAGTGAGGTAAAATAACTAAATCAAGCTATTCTGAATAGCTTAAGAAAGCTATATAGCTAAATCAAGAGATTATGCTGGACCTGTTAACAGGAGAACAATGTGTATGAGCATTGTAAATCATATATAGATAGAGAGTTTTTTGATGTTACCTTTCTCATTTCTTCTCAAATTCCCTGTGCATATAATACCATCCAATCAACCAGTGGTTCTTATTCTTTGTTCATCTTGGTATTCTCTTGAGAGAAGTGGTATTAAGTCTTTCTACTTCTCCAAAGAGATTAGCATCTTGGCTCTACTGACTCCTACTACTCCCTTCAACAGCTGTTCCACCTCTTCTGAGTCCTCTTTCTTCCCTCGCTATATTAGGGTAACGGGATGTTTCACATCTATGCATGGTTTGTGCTGCGATGTTTCGCACCAATTCTGTTTCGCGCTAAGATGGTTCGCCCCCACATTGTTGTACAAATATGTGCTAGTCTACTGAAGTTTGTTTAAAGCCGCTTAATCCAAAACAGGCACATATTATCTTACACAATAAAAGTTCGTCATTACATAGATAATAAATAAAAATAAATTATAGATTGATTTAACAGTTTATTACAACAATCCTTGCGTGGAAAACAGAGATCAAAAACCTTATTGACAAACAGAAGTTCCTGACAGGAAGTTAAGATCTGTTGTGAAGTCACCTTTGCAAAAAATAAATTTAATATCGATTTTATCTAATTATGAAGATAATTCAGACCCGAGTATTTTTTTTCCATTTAGTAGAAGCCTAAGTCATTGAATATAATCCATAGTAATTTTTATATTAATATGCATATTTAAAGAATAAAGGAAAAATCAGATATTTATTTTAAAGGAAATTTAGTAACGAAGGCTAAAATATTGTCAGTGTACAGGTATAAGTACTTTGTTGTGAAAAAATGCTCGGGTTTGTTCTTCATGAGATATACATGTAAGCGATAAATTTAATTTTTCGAAGGTGATTTCACGCGATATCAACATAGGATTATTTTTTGTGTGACCTAACAAAAATTATTTTTTTAACTTTTGAATTTTGATATCTTTTGAAAGAAAAAGACTTTGGGGATATAATTTGACAAAAAGTGAAATGTATATATTTTTTTAGCGATTAGAATCGGACCAAGCGGCTTTAACAAAGTTTTAGATTTTAAACATGTTACATGTATATCATCTGTATGATGTAAATTTTGATATTTTGTGAAACATTCTTTTTTAATTCAAGAAGATATTTGAAGCAAAGACATTTAATTATTTATGTCTATGTTTGAAGTATAGATAACATATAATTATGGATTATTTTAACACCATGATAATTATAATATCGCCATCTAATTAAGTAATAATTGATGGCTTTGACTACTGACATGTCAATTAATAAGTTATCACCTTCTGATCTCCAACTAAATACAATCAAATCCTCATGGAATTTGATGAAAACGATTCGTAATCTTTGGCAGTGCATATTATTAAGTCATGCATTTGAACACACAACATCTATATATGTATATCTTATGATTGATGAATAATTTTTAAAATGGATAAAAATGTCAGGGAATATTTAAAATAAATCGTGAGATGTTTCGCACCTAAATCGGCGCGAATCATCCGGGCACGAACCATCTCAGTGCGAAACAGAATCTGCGCAAAACATCCCGGATTCTATTTTAGAATCACCCAAAGTAGCATTTATTTCTGAAGATTTATTCCATCAATATCTAACTTATCCTTTACTATAAATACACTATACAGAACAGGAAGGCTCGTCATTGATCTTCCTGAGCTTTCAGTTTGTAATGGTTTGGGCCATGGATATCGGCCTTGGTAGCTCAGTTGATGGAGCACCTGACTAGAACTGTCTACAGCAAAACTCGTTTAGTACGAACACAGATACATGTATTGCGAATTTACAGATAAAGCGAAGTCATCTTGGATCCCCAGTTATATAAATTTAATGAATTTCTTATACGGTTATAACGAATTATGGATATGGAAAAGTAATTTCATAGGTCCCTGTGACTTCGTTTTAACCGAGTTTTAGTAGTGATGCAGGGGTCCCGGATTAGATACTTGGAGAAGCCATACATTCTCTCCTTTCCTGTTACAGATTTGGTGCTGTTAACCACCCAAGGCTCTGGACTTGCAGGTGAAAATCCTGCTAGGGGCTAAAAAGAACTTCGAGGGGGAAGACCATTTAAGGAGGGAGGAATGTAATGGTTTTGGCCATGGATATCGGCCTGGATGGCTCTGTTGGTAGAGCACCTGACTAGTAGTGATGCAGGGTGTCGGGTTCCATTCCCGTCAAGTCGTATACATTTTTTCCTTTCCTGTTACAGCTCTCTTGTAGATAGGGTACAGAGTATTACTGTGTTCTTGGGTTTCTTTCGGGAATTGTTCACCAAAACCAATCAAGGTCAATACATGTATTTGGTCATAAACTTTGCGGGCATTTTTACAAACCAGTTTTCTCTGGGAAATGTAGTAAATTTTTTCTACACTACATGGTTTTTCATTGTTTTTCTTGCTGATTTGGTATGCCCTTTCATTTGAATGTAATCCACTAATTGTTTTTCTGTTTGAATGTCATTCACTTTTCTAGATTGGTTGGTATTGAGAGATTTTGATACAAAATTATACTGTAAACCAACTTTTATTCACGTGTGAGAAATATTCGTGAGATTCATGGTCTACTTGAACTCGCGAATATTAATCGCCACGACCCATTTATTTTGCTTTTTTGTTTGTAGAGAATATTTGCTCAGTCGCGAAAATTAATTGTTGCGGATTGATTTCATACTGACAAATCGCCAATAAAAGATGACCTGAAAATAGTTGGTTTACAGTAGTTTTTTTCCTACCTGAAGTACATTAGTATTTTGTCTTTTGATATCTTATTCAAACTCGAATAAAATGATTCAGTAGACTGTACATTTTCAAGTTTAAAACTCATAATATCAAACTGAGAAAAAAATTCCTTGAACCTATCGAGGGAAGTGCTCGATTGGAAATTCTGCAATTGTGACTGCACTGGTAATGCAGTTTGTATTGCTGTTTACATGGGTATACAATATTGATTGTATGAAGTGTAGCTGATGATTGCATGGATACAATACCAAAGTCCTTTGTATTGAATGTGTTAAACAATAAAGATTCCTTGCTGATGCTCTTGAGTTGCTGCCAAATTAGTTTTCACATTCAGTTAGCCTTGCATTTATAGCTAATTTTATTGAGAGTTGCAAAAACTGTTAAAACAAAAATGTGGGGACCCTTTACCTCTGACCAGCATGACAATAACTATATTACTTATGTTGCATTGACCATGGAGATTGTGATTATAGGCATTTGTGCCAGCTACTCAATTTACTTCTTGTGTAAAGATGAAATTCAGTAAAATCTTTTTTTTTTTTTAATATAGGAGACAGTCATACATGTGTGCTACATTTTAATACTCAGCACACCTTTTTTATTATAAGTATCTGTAACATTTTGTAAGTATTTTTTTAACATTTAAAGGATGAAGTTTTGATCAAAGTGATAATTATTTAATCATTATCTACACTTGTATCATACAGTATGCTAGTTTACTACTATCAGCTGTTTTCAACAGCTGTACGTGTGTTTAAGTATCGATCATTATAAATGTCAATAGACTAATCTGGATTTTATAGTAAAACCATAGGCAATCCCCATCTTAACTTAATAATTAATGAAGATATAATTATATTCTTTTGTCAAGTGTACCATACATGTATATACTGTAGATTTTCACGTAATTTTGCGAGAAACATCACTTGCAAAATAAAAATTACTCGCTTTTTAGCTCACCTGAGCCGAAGGCTCAAGTGAGCTTTTTATCACATTTTAAAATCCATGTAAATTCATTTTCGACTTCTTCTCAAGAACCGCTGGGCCAATTTGCAACCAAACTTGCCACAAAGTATCCTTGGGTGAGGGGGATTCAAGTTTGTTCAAATGAAGGGCCACACCCTTATTCAAGGGGAGATAATTGGGAATTAATGAAAATTTAGTGGTATATTTTAAAAATCTTCTTCTCAAGAACCACTGTGCCAGGAAAGATGAAACTTATGGGGAAACATCCTCAGGTAGTGTAGATTCAAATTTGTTCAAATCATGACCCCCGGGGGTAGGGCGGGGCCAAAATGGCCAACCAAAGTTTTACATAGAAATATATAGGAAAATTCTTTAAAAATCTTCTTCTCAAGAATGACAAAGCCATAATTCATCATATTTATATGGGAGCATGCTCATGTAGTGTAGATTCAAGTTTGTTCAAATCATGACCCTAGGGGGTAGGGCGGGGCCAAAATGGCCGACCAAAGTTTTACATAGAAATATATAGGAAAATTCTTTAAAAATCTTCTTCTCAAGAATGACAAAGCCATAATTCATCATATTTATATGGAAGCATGCTCAGGTAGACTAAGTGTAGATTCAAGTTTGTTCAAATCATGACCCCCCGGGTAAGGGCGGGGCCAAAATGGCCGACCAAAGTTTTACATAGAAATATATAGGAAAATTCTTTAAAAATCTTCTCAAGAATGACAAAGCCATAATTCATCATATTTATATGGAAGCATGCTCAGGTAGACTAAGTGTAGATTCAAGTTTGTTCAAATCATGACCCCTGGGGGTAGGGCTCCCCTGTCTTGAGTGATTGACTGACCTGGTAAAATTTGGCAGCTGGAACATGCACAGTCACTACATTGAGCCCAAATGGATCATGCATGTCTTTGATGTTTGTATCTCTCCAAGTTCAGTGAATATTTTAATTTCTGAAAGATTTTACATTAAAAAAGGAGAATTGATTACAGAAGGGTGAAGGTTCAAGGTGTTTCCCCATTAATATGTAGCAACCCTGTTATTCTTAATTGAAGAGCGTGCACAATGGACAGCATGGAACACCTTGATCCTATCCAGAAATATTCCAATAAGCAACGCTTCCCTCTGTGTGTATAGAATATGTAGAGAGAAAGAGCAAGGAGAAGGAAGTATTCCTATAGGCTGTATGTTGTATGAGGCTTTAATGTGTTGCTCATTGGTTGCTTGTTTTCCTGTCTTAGCCTGAGTGTCTGCACCATACTCAGATTACTCAGCATAAACACTGTCTTAGATACCCTTAATATAACCTTCCATGTACACAAAGAGTGATAAAAGGTGTTCGCATATTGTGAAATTTAATAAATCACAGAATTTCCAATATGGAAGGACGTGTGAAGTGTTTGTAATTCATTGGTCATGAATTAGTTTTATATTTAAAAAAAATGGTTTGTGCTTTATTTGGCTAACACCAAAAGGGGTTAGGATTTGTCCATTGTTTATCTGTTTTTCTTTTAGTTTACCTGTTAGCAATCCTTGGAACTTAAACAGATTTAAGGTGTCTGCCTGTCTGTCAGTAAAAGAAACTTTCAAATCCTACTTCTACAAGTTTGGTCTCTTTTCAGTTGGACTTCAAACACAAATAGATTCTCCTATGATGCATATTTCTAACTGAAATTTCTGATTTACAAAAAAAAGTACTCCTACAGTTTTTGACTAATGTAATCAAGATAGAAATTTAACTTTTATACGGTATTTCTAGGATATTTTTTTTAAAACTTAGCATGAGATCTCTAAATATGCCTTTTAGCCAGACAGTGATTAATCTTTATGAACACATGATGAAGAAAGAAAAGAACAGAAGAAAACAATTTATTGATTGTCAAATTCAATTTATATTAAAATTTTATAAATCTTATTTAGAATCTGTGAATTAATTATATTGTGGTAGAAATTATTGACATTCATAAAAATACCACAGACTATGAAATTGAAGACTTTTTAAAGATATAATTATGTGATATATTGTGGTAGAAATTGTTGACTTTTAATTAGAAGATACATTTAGTTATATGATATATTGTGGCAAAATGGGAGGTCAACATTACCGCTACATTACGAAAAATTTCATCTCACTACCACTACATGTTCTCAAATTTTCAGGCATTGCCAATCGTTACCGCTACATTTTATCAAAAGGATCAAAGCCTTTGATCTAAGGACTGAGATTGATTTTAAACATCTCCCATTTTATATTCATTGTAGAACTTTCAGAGAAAAGGGGGGAGGGGGTATTTCATTGCATCTTAACATCAGTTGTCTGTGAACATTGTCCTGATTTTTATCAGAATTAATATCATTTTTTAAAGGGAGCAAACAGTTATGGACAGTTAGGACTTGGAACTCGAGATGACCAGCTGCTTCCTCAGAGAGTCCCCCTCCCTGACCTCTATGATGCCTCTCCCCCACTGACGCTGGTTAACAGGATTCGGTCAGTCACAGGCGGGGGCGGTCATTCCATTATAGTAAAGGGTAAGCAACAACAGATATTTATGTTTTCAGAAATGCTGTGAGGACAAGAGCAATTACTTCCCAAGTTGGGGTGTGTCCAATGAAAAAAGTTGCCAAGGAGAATGGTAATGAACATGCAAAATGGCTTAAAGTTTATATTACATGTGATATTTTTATCAGAGAAAAAATACACAGATATAAATTCAACTAAGCAGTTGCAGGCAACTTCAAGCATTTTGGTGCATACATCTAGATATACATGGCATTTTAAAAATTTTCTTTCGAGAATTAAGACTTTTCAGGGCATGGGTCATTTCTTTTGTATAGACACTAATATTGATTTTAGATTTACTGAAAACATAGTTTTGCTTTCCCCAGCTTTGGCAAGATTTTGTTTGAAATAGGCATTTTAATTTTCTCCTCTTTAGATGATGGTAGTCTCTTTGTCTGTGGCTCTAACTGTAAAGGTCAGCTTGGATTGAATCACTGTAATGACGTGCCAAGTTTCACCAAAGTTGATTTAGCAGAGGCGGTTCAGAAGGTGTCAGCTGGCTGGGACTTCACAGTAATTCTTACAGGTAGGTAAACTGATTGTCCTATACAGATTACACAAGTTGTAATATGCAATAGATTTAAATGTAAATTGTTGAAAATTGATTTGTTGTTAATTTTAATCCGCAACGGTTTACATGTGAGTCAGACCATTTCAGGAGTTTCAATCCCTAAATTTTTGGACATTCTGTTGAATTATCTCCATTAAGATTACCTACTTGTATATGTATTTGCATAAAATTTCTATCAAAACGAAAACCCAAAAAGGATGTTTTTAGATCCTTCCATGTGTAGTAATCAACAGATCATGACCCCCTGGGATAGGGCAACATCACAATAGCAGATCAAAGTTTTACAAAAGAATACATTAGAGAAAATCTTTAAAAATTCTTTTTAAGCCATATACTGTGAAATCACATATTTCCGTGGGGGTTTAATTTTCGTTGTTTTCAAGGTATGAAGAGACCCTTGAATTTATGTTCACCTCGAAATGTAAAATGTTTCATGCATAACCACTAAAAAGTTTTCCATCCACGAAATCAAATCCCCATGAACAAAGATTCTTTTTCCTCAAACCACGAAAATTCGACCCCACGAAAATATGTGATTTTACAGTAATTGAATTGTCATTATGTATGGAAGCATCCTCAGTTACTTTAGATTCAAGAAAGTACAAATCATGTCCCCATTCTTACTCCTCCCAGTATAGGGAGGGGTAGGTGGGGGCCACTATTTAATCTTTTCAATTGTAATTGATTTCTGCTCTAGCCAAAAACATCAGGTGAGACATGTGACCCATTGAACCTTTTTTGTTGCATGCTGCAGACAATCCAGGAATTAATAATATTTTCCAAAGGGGTATGTATGATGTATGAAACAAATTTATATTTAATTAATAAATTTATAGTTTTTTTTCATTTGTAGAAAAAGGAGACATTTTTGTATGTGGCTCAAATGAGTTTGGACAGCTGGGTTTTCACCCAGGGAGACTTCCTCAAACCTTAACACCTGTAGGTAGGACTGAATTACTCAAACCTTAACACCTGTAGGTAGGACTGAATTACTCAAACCTTAACACCTGTAGGTAGGACTGAATAGCTCAAACCTTAACACCTGTAGGTAGGACTGTATTACTCAAATCTTAACACCTGTAGGTAGGACTGTATTACTCAAACCTTAACACCTGTAGGTAGGACTGAATTACTCAATCCTTAACACCTGTAGGTAGGACTGAATTACTCAAACCTTAACACCTGTAGGTAGGACTGAATTACTCAAACCTTAACACCTGTAGGTAGGACTGAATAACTCAAACCTTAACACCTGTAGGTAGGACTGAATTACTCAAACCTTAACACCTGTAGGTAGGACTGAATAGCTCAAACCTTAACACCTGTAGGTAGGACTGAATAGCTCAGACCTTAACACCTGTAGGTAGGACTGAATAGCTCAAACCTTTGCTCTTGTAGGTAGGACTGAATTACTCAAACCTTAACACCTGTAGGTAGGACTGAATAGCTCAAACCTTAACACCTGTAGGTAGGACTGAATAGCTCAGACCTTAACACCTGTAGGTAGGACTGAATAGCTCAAACCTTTGCTCTTGTAGGTAGGACTGAATAGCTCAAACCTTAATACTTGTAGGTAGAACTGAATTACTCAAATCTTAACACCTGTAGGTAGGACTGAATAGCTCAGACCTTAACACCTGTAGGTAGGACTGAATAGCTCAAACCTTAACACCTGTAGGTAGGACTGAATAGCTCAAACCTTAACACCTGTAGGTAGGACTGAATTGCAAATCTATATTCTATATACAATAGCAAATCTATATACAAAACTTTCTTAAACCTTAACACCTGTAGGTAGGACTGAATAGCAAATTTATATTCTGTACACAATAGCAAATTTTTGTACAAAAACATGTATATGTAGGTACGGTATATACTCGCCTATAAGTCGGTCCGCCTATAAGTCGGTTGTATATTTTGACATAATTTTGGTGGGATTTGCCATTGACGCGCTTATAAGTCGGTACGATTTTTTTGCCCAAATCTGGTAATAATTGCAAGTAAATCCATCGATGTTTTAACCTGGTTTCAATTAATATTTTTCGAAATGACACTGATATTTAATCTTAAATTATTTTTAAAAAAGGCAATGCTCACTTAAAATACAAATAAAATTATTAAAATATGTAAATACTTGTACTTTATATATATAATCTAAGAATACATAAATTATCTTCCATACTCCCAGATGCTTTCTTTGATAATCGTCGGAAATGCAAATGAGATACTACCTTTCAGCCTCCAGAAAAATACCAATCTTTTTATGACTCGCCTATAAGTCGGACATAGAGTTTTAGACCAATATTTAACTCCCAAAATACTGACTTATAGCATACATGTTAACCTATTGTGATGAAAAAGAGGGAGATTCAGACCTCAAAAGCGGTAGCATTGCGCGCGTGTTGTTTAACGCTTGGATTATCGATATCTTTCATGTAATATAAATGTATATTATAAGCCTTAAATGAAATCAGGTACCTACACTAATTAATCTTAAATATCAACAGCAAAGAAGAAGACAGAAACACCTTAAGTTTGACATAAATTGTACAAATTCAAATATTTTTCATGCTCATCATTTTGCTTGGATTGGCTGCTTTACTTAGCCTTTTGAAGAGTGATCTTTGCTGAAATAGCCTAGAAGCAATAATTCTGAATGTTCATTCAGTTTTTAAACAAAACAAATGATGGCATGGTTTAATCTAGATCTAAAACAAGTTCGTATCAATCAGGTTTCCCGCGATGATCGAAAACGAAAGTAGAGATGTGCCACATGGCTTGGTCAATCGAGTGATTTCTATTGCCTTTATTGATAAAGTTGTGAGCTTCTGTGCTTTTAAAGACGATGTCAAATGTTTTCATCTAATTCTTAAAAGCTGTATCTCCTTTTTCATGGCAGGGATGTTGATTAATTTATCGTAACCAATGTAATCACTGGTAGTCTTATGTTGTTGTCGTTGTCAAATCCATGCTTGAAATCTATGTACAAAAAAAGCGTTTGTATGATTCCGAGTCAAATCACGCGATATCTAGCGAGATTTTATGAGAGTGGCCTCAAAAATGGATACCCAAGCGAACAAAAAATACTTTAGACGCAGCTTTTGTAGAAAAGCGGTAGATTTCTGAATAAAATCGGTAGGCGGGAGATGGAGTGAAAAAGCGGTAGACTCCCGCCTAAATCGGGAGAGTTAACATGTATGCTTATAGGCGAGTATATACTGTACTTGGGCCAGAAAACTATTTTACTTTTTATGTTAACAGGTTTACAGATTTAAAAGCAATTTAAATAAAATTAATAATTTTATAGGATATTTTTGATTGCACAATACTTCTTTGTATTCACATTGTGAAGAAACACCTTTTATACAAAAACAGATTGCATGTATACTCTTACGGAAAAGTTTTATTATAGATGAAAGTGCCACTACCAGAAAACTATTGGAAAATAATTGATATTGCTGCAGGTTTGAGACACACATCAGTTTTGACAGGTATGTTTATTTAACACAATTTATCATTGGTGCATGTATCTTGAACATTGATGTATTAAATACCATGGAAGTCCCAACCCACTTTATATTCTTAGTATTTTTCTCTGAACATCTTGAACACTTTGATATCTCAATGTTTTTCATCAGACCTACAGGCAGATATCAAATCTAATTTTTCAGAGGTCTTGTTTTACCTAAAGGAATTTTTTATGCTTCCGTAATAAATTCAGCAAATTAAGTTTTGAATTCTCAAACCTTATCTTGATCTATTGATTTTTATCCCCCCCCCCCACCCCATTGAAGAAAGGAGGGCATATTGCTTTGCTGCTGTCTGTCGGTCGGTCTGTCAGTCCATTTAGTTTCTATTCATTTTTTTCACAACCATTGCACATACTGAAATGAAATTTGGTGTACAGGTATATCAGATGAATATGTAGGTCAAGTTATGTTTTGAGTACGATAGCACCATAATTGACAGAGTTATGCCCCTTGAACTTAGAAAAATTCCAATTATTTGAAGTTTCCGTTCATTTTCTTCGGAGAGGTTGCACATGTTGAAATGGAATTTAGGATACAGATTAGTCAGATGAATATCTAGGTCAAGTTCTGTTCTGGGTATGCTCCCAACATTTTTGACAGAGTTGTGCCCTTTTGGACTTAGAAAAATTCCAGTTTGTGGGGGAGGGGGGCATAAGTGTTTTACAAACATCTCTTGTTTTTTTTCCCCACATTTCAACTTTCAAATAACAGTATATATATGTCATATAATCATTGTGTATCTTTATTAAGCATTCACTCACTGATTCTTTCACCTCACTCATCCATTTTAGTATCACCTACATATCTAGGATCTATTGATTTTTTTTTTTATCAGTAAGCCCATTACATAAAAACACACATGTGATGCACTTAATAGCTTGGACTTCTCCAATATGATTTTGATGACGCTACACAATTCTAATTTAGAATGTAAAAATTCCAGCCTGGGTGTTTTATGGACTGTGTTTTTTGTTGTTGTAATTTTTTTATTTATATAAGTATCCTTTTAAGGATGGAATCTAATTCCTGTAAATTTTTTCTTTGAAAATTTAAGATATAATGTATTTGGAAACTTATGCTTCACCCAGCACACTGGTTAAAGAAACTAAATACACTAAGATTTTGATCACATGACCTTGAAGTTTGACCTAGATTTTTAGCTCACCTGAGCCAAAAGCTCAAGGGAGCTTTTCTGATCACAATTTGTCTGTTGTCTGTTGTCTTGTCGTCGTAGTCATCGTTGTAAACTTTTCACATTTTTGACTTCTTCTCAAGAACCGCAGGGCCAGTTTCAATCAAACTTGCCACAAAGCATCCTTTGGTGAGGGGGATTCAAGTTTGTTCAAATGAAGGGCCATGCCCTCATTCAAGGTGAGATAATTGGGGATTAATGAAAATTTAGTGGTATCTTTTAAAAATCTTCTTCTGAAGAACCACTGTGCCAGGAAAGATGAAACTTATGGGGAAACATCCTTAGGTAGTGTAGATTCAAATTTTTTCAAATCATGACCCCCAGGGGTAAGGGTGGGGCCACAATGGCCGACCAAAGTTTTACATAGAAATATATAGGAAAATTCTTTAAAAATTTTCTTCTCAAGAAAACCAAAGCCATAATTGATCATATTTATATGGAAGCATTCTCAGGTAGTGTAGATTCAAATCTGTTGAAATCATGACCCCCGGGGGTAGGGCAGGGCCAAAATGGCCAACCAAAGTTTGACATAGAAATATATAGGAAAATTCTTTAAAAATCTTCTCCTCAAGAATAGCAAAGCCATAATTGATCATATTTATATGAAAGTATCCTCAGGTAGTGTAGATTCAAATTTGTTCAAATAATGACCCCCGGGAGTTTGGCGGGGCCAAAATGGCCAATCAAAGTTTGACATAGAAATATATAGGAAAATTCTTTAAAAATCTTCTCCTCAAGAATAGCAAAGCCATAATTGATCATATTTATATGAAAGTATCCTCAGGTAGTGTAGATTCAAATTTGTTCAAATCATGACCCCCGGGGGTAGGGCAGGGCCAAAATGGCCAACCAAAGTTTGACGTAGAAATATATAGGAAAATTCTTTAAATATCTTCTTCTCAAGAATAGCAAAGCCATAATTGATCATATTTATATGGAAGTATCCTCAGGTAGTGTAGATTCAAATTTGTTCAAATCATGACCCCCGGGGGTAGGGCGGGGCCACAAGGGCCGACAAATTTTTACATAGACATATAGGAAAAAATTTTTTTTCCTCCTATCAAGAATAACAAAGCCATGATTGGTCATGGGACTACTTTTGGATATAAACTATTCAATAATAAACCAATTTCTACTTTTTCCTAGCCACAGTGCTCAGGTAAGCGATGTGGCCCATGGGCCTCTTGTTAAAAATATTATCTTTCCTTATAACTTTTGATAGAGAATAGATCATGGAGATAGGGCTTCCATCTTTGACATGTGCATTGCATAAGATGTTTCCGAACATGCTATAATTTTTTACCCTTTGACCTTGACCTTCATGTTTGACCTAATTTTCAAAATCTTAAATTTGTGTTAATTTGGTATGACATAAGATATGGCTTATATATTTGACAAAATATGGCATAAATAATGGCATCCCATCCACTAAGACACTGAAAGTGGGGGATCACAATTCTTTGAACATAATTATTTTTTGAAAGCTTAGTATTCTTAATTCCTTATACCTGTATAAAGAATTTGTGTAACTCTATTTATCAAATTTGTAATACGGTACACAGGTACAGTGGAACCTCATTTACCTGGATGCTTTGGTTCCTAGTCAATTTGTCCGGATATGTGAAGCGTCCAGATACGTGAATCACCAGTTAAACAAGACAATATAACATTTAAAAATTCCGTCGTGATGAAAAATCATCCGGATGCTGAAACAGCCGGATATCTGGGGTCTGGATATTTGAAGGTCCACTGTATACAAGTTTTTGTTCAAGACTATCACTAACAAATATGTTAAGGAAGAAATTCTTACAAAACATTATGTTTCAAATATATACAAAAAACGACAAAAGTGTTTATTTTTTCAGCGATTTCCAAGTGGTTTACAACTGAAACATTCTAATTTACTAATATATATGATGACTTTTATATGCATAAAATATAAGAAAAGATTTAAGAAACATTTATTCACATCCAAGACTATTTTAGAAAATGGTGATGGTTTATAGCCCGACTTCAGTGGAAAATAGCATCTAACCCCCCCCCCCCCCCCCTCCCCTTATTTCAAGAGCTGAAATTAAGAATATTTTACTATTTAGCACTGGTATTAAAATAACTAATCAACTACCATTGAATTGTTCTATTTATTAAACAAAGATTTTATAGTCAAATTTTCTTTAATATTTAATTAAATGGTTGTAAAATGTAGGCAGGAAACGGGAATTAGCGTGAGTAGTTCTTTTGATATCTTTAAAAATTTGTTATAAAAGATGTTATAATTTCATTATTTTTAAACTCTATGGGACTCAAAATCAGTTTGCTACATCCATAAATTCATGATTTCAGAGTTATATTGTTATAACTATAAAATTTTAGAAATAAATGTTAAGAATATTGTCAGGAAAAACTTTGCTATATCTGTGAATTTGGTATGTTCATGTTTGTACTAAAAGAGATTTACTGTATACATCTAGTACCCAGTACATTTAAATTGACCAGAAAAAAATAGTAAGTTTAACTATGCATGATTATAATTTCCATTATTTGTATTTTAGCATGGGTTGGCGCAATTGCTTTGAGAACTTTGATTAAACACATGTTTGCTTTTAAGATAAAGTAGTTTTCAAGTGGAATATTTAGCTTTTCACCTGTCAGTAATGACCATAATTTTCAAAAACAGACCCCCATATTCTTAATATGTTCTAGTAGATAACAAACATCCTCTTTGTTATTAGTTTAAATTGTCATGTAAATTTGTCAATAAGGTTAATTCTATTGTACAAGTGTTTAATTAAACCTAATGCTGAGTTCCTGTCTCTTCCTTGTACCAAGTGCTGTAACTATTATTAAGGATTTAAGTATTGTATTGAATCTACTTGATGGCATATCAATGCCATAGTGAAATCAATAAGTTAAGAACTAATCCAGACATTCAAATGAATAAACTTACTGTGAAAGTTTGATTAAACCATATTTTCCCAAGCAAAGGGTTCGTGGTCAGCTTACATTTACAGACAGAGAACCCTTGGCTTGCAAACTTGACTTTAGTCTATTGGAAGATTTTTTATTGTCTCAATATGGTTATTAAAGAAAAAATGTTCAATACATGACAATCATGATAACTTGTCCAATGGAAACTTTGATGGGAAAATATACATTGTTTTGACACTTTGATGGACACTTTGCATATTTACAATACAACCACAGAGGGGTAAAACACAGATAAGGGCATTTTTTCATTGGTTATATTCTTCTCAAAACTGACCATCTCAGATTTTCAAAAATTTGTGAAAAAATAAAACTGATTTGTTTTTCAGTAATCAATCTTTTTTTTAGTGTAATTTTATTATATAAGCTTTTTATATTCTTTTTATACCCATATTAAATGGATGCTAAAAACTTTGACTATTAATATTGGAATTTATCAATATAAACTAGCATGCACATACTGAAATGAAATTTGGTATTTGGTCTATCATGTGAATATCTAGGGCAAGTACTGTTTTGGGTACAATTGAGCTATTTGGGACAGATATATGCCCCTTGGACTTAGAAAAATTCCAATTAATATGGGGAAGGGGGGCATAAGTGTTTTGCATATAAACATCTCTTGTTTCTTTTTTTCTTTTTTTTTAGATACTTATGCAGTTATGGTCTTAAAATCCACAACCTTAGAAATTTCATTATCAACACTTAATTTAATTGACAGTTTAAATATCTATTGCTGAAAATTCTTTTAATCTTGAATGCCAATTGGTCACGAAAGGGCAGACAAACATTTTTATACAGATGGCCTAAAGTGTATTTCAAAAATAACAAAAATTTCAAAGGGAAATGAATGGGTAGCAGCAATTTTGATGAATTGATTGGGGATCGTATATTACATCAAACAATTCATTTTTATTATTGACCCCATTAGATTTATTAAATTATACAGTTGTATAATTACATAAGACATACACTTTATGATTATGTACACAGTTCCTTGTAAATCATTAATCCTTGAACCATGAATAATTAATTACTTTAGTTTTGTTCGAATAAACATAACAATTATTGGATATGACCACCATCACCTGACCTCTAACAAATTCAGCATAGCCTACTTTTTTGATGTGTTAGTACATCTTGGACTGAACATATTAAAAGTTACTGTTTTCATCACATACTCTTTATGAAATTGAAAATGTGTGAAGAATTAAAATCTGTTCATTTTGCAATTGACCGAGTTTTGGAGGTGACATATGCAGGATTTTAGGTCATGTCAATGAATGACAGATATATTTATTATATTATCTTTTTACCTGAACAAGCAATATATGTTATATTTTGACGTATGTTAATTTTAGCACAATTTATGGGATAGCACATGCAGTAAAATGTAGAGCTTTAAATTCATTGGATGAATGCAATAATTGACTTGTTACTTCTTATTTTAATTTTTTTTTACATTCTTTCAATAATTTAAGATTACTTTTGAATGTTTTTTTAAGAACTTTTCCTGGACTGTAATGAAAATGTTCTATTTTTAATATCTCCCTATAATAAAATATTTGAGGCAAAAGGTTTTAACTCTGACAAATTTTTTTTTTTTTTCAAAGTTTTATTCTCCAATAGCTCCCTATTAAAAATACTGGAAAAACAAGGAACTTTGCATATTAATTTGATCTCCAGAATTAGAAAGTTATTAATAACAATGATAAGTATTTACCATATTTTGATTGGATCTCGACCTTTACAGCTGAAGGAAAAGTCTACAGTTGGGGGATCAAAAGAAAAATCAAGGATGAAGATCTACTGAATGAAGCAGTGAAGAAATCCATAGAGATACCAGTACTAGGAAAAGGTATTGTATTCCAGCACTGGGAAAGGGTATTGTTTCCCAGAGTACTAGACATCTGTAGAGATCCCAGTACTAGGGAAAAGGTAGTGTATCCCAGTAAATGTACTAAAAACAGTAGAAATTGCAGTTCTAGGAAAACGTACTGCAGAATGTGAGGCCCATTTTAAAATATCCAATTAAAGCTTAACTTGTACCAAAATCTCCAGTAAGATATATCAAAAAATGTATATCTGTACCTGTAACACTGTATGCAAGGGATAAAATTGATCCCACAAAATATGGAAAAAGGAAGACATCTCCAGAAAGAGGAAATTTCAATAGATTAAGTGAAAAGAAGACGGGAATAGTAAAGATGCATACATTTTGAGTGATGGCTATCAATAGTGGATTTTATTTTTTGTCTTCTTTACAGAGATGCCTGTTGGAGACAAGATTGTGAAGCTGTGTGCTGGTTCATTTCATACCTTAGTTCTCACAGGTAATGTTTTTTCCACCAAACACATAGTGAATTTATGTTGTTTAATTTAATACCAGTACTGAGATCAGTGAGATGCCACCACTTGCCCATGGAGAGCTACAAATTAATGTAGACCTGTCATCGGCACTTACAGCCTTTGAGCACTGAAGGGTCTTAGCACATACTTCAACTTAAATTATTAGTATTTCAAAAAATTATAAAGAGTAATAACCACAATTCATGAAAATTTTGTCTCACTAATAAAAAGTAAAATGGAAATATTGTGAAAATAAGGTGGCACAAAAATTTATTGATCTACAGCAATTGTATTTTCTTCAGAAAACGGGAATCTGTTGATTTTTGGAACTTTGAAATATGGAACATCCACACAGGAGAGTTTGTCCAAAGGGGATTCCATACAAATAGCTTCCATTCCCAACTCTCTATTTGATAGTCCCATAATAAAAATTGCAAGTGGTTGGACACATTGTCTAGTAGAATCAGGTTTGTAGCCCTAAAAACTTTAGGTAGATGAAATGCTTTCATTCAATCTATTTGTTTAGTCTATTCTACAATACATTTATAAATAAAGTGCAGTTAATGCTGATTTTAAATGTAATTCACTAGAAAATCGGGGGGTTTTATAAACTATGAATTCACAATAGAACTAAATCACAGAGCTACAGAGTCATTCTCAGTGAGAATTAAAGAAATTGGCTTATGAGTCATGATTTAATTTTTTTATTTAATGTAATTATTTCACCAAGTTTCAACAAAATTGATGAGAGTCAATTTCCATCCCATTTTGATGCTAACAGAGAATGACTCCGAATTATCCACCTTCCAAAAAGAAATAAAGACAAGTATGCCATATATATAATTGTATACGTAAATTATCATAGAAGACATAGGTATAAACAGTTTATTAGTATATTTCCTCTTCAAGTGTAAATGAGTGCAATTCTGGGAGAGGGAGTACTCTGTGTAATTCGGAGTTGGTCACCTTGTGTTTATTATTTACTATGGGTCAAAAATTTATTACTGAAACAAGTACCTGCATGTGTATCAGAGACTTTACTTGTACATCTCCTATATAAAGACGATTGTCTTGCAGGTCTCTGTAAACCTTGCTAAAAAATGATACATGTAGGTAATTACAATATTCTTTATTATATAAAAAGATGCTTTTATTTTTGTATTCTTTTTTATTAGCAAGTGGAAAAGTATATTCCTGGGGCAGAGGAAATTATGGTCAGCTTGGTCGATCATGTGACCACTCACATGACAGTAAACCACAACAAATACAAGAGTTACATGGAATAAAGTCACTAGAATGTGGTTCTGAGCATAGCTTAGTCACAACAGGTAAAATGATTTCAAATAAATTTTACACTCTTTCTTATGAAAATTGTGGGTGTTTTCATTGTTATCCCTTTCTGTCTGTAATAATCAATTTGTGTCCTAACCTTCCACAGACTTTTTGCACATGATTGATTTGGTTAATAATGTAAATTTGTTTTCTGGAGGGAGCAAAATTTTAACAGCTATTTTTGCAGTGTGTATGCTTATTAAGACAGTGACTATTAACTTCGTTGTTTGGAATTCATTTCATCCCACAATATTTTGTCAGTATTCAAAATTATTTGCATTTTTCAGCTTATTTTACTTGATGAATGAGACTGATGGCTGCAATGGTTTGCTTTGGTTGTAGTTGATGGGAGATTGCTTGCTTGGGGTTGGAATGAACATGGGATGTGTGCCACGGGAAATGAGGACAACGTACAGACCCCCACAGCAGTTAAAGCCCTGTCTGATTTCTTGTGTCTGGACTGTGGATCTGGTGCTGGTCACTGTTTTGCCCTGTGTAAAGATAAAACTTGATCCAGAATCTTCACTGAAATGCCTTTGTAATAAATGTAACACAATATTGTATAGGGTATAAATTATTGTCTGTGTCCTTGTAAATATATCTACATATTGATGAGATGCATTTTTATTAAATACATTATCCCACCTCATGTATTGTGGATTCTTGTCTGCTTAGGTCATGGCCCTTAGTGGTAAGGGTGGATCACGATGTTTTTTTCTTATTAGGTTTGTTACTGAGTGTTTACAGAAATAAATTGGTTTGATCAATCTCATAGATGAAGAGGCAGAACAGAAAAGCAATAATTACCTGGTACTTTAGTTATATACTGAATCATCCTCAGGTTGTATAGATTCTAGTTTGTTCAAATCATGACCCATAGGGTTAGGATAGGCCCACAGTGGGTAGTCAAAATTTTACACATATAGGAACCAAATTAATAAAATGTGTTTGTGAAACACTTATGCCCCTGTATGGCAGCTTATGGCAATGCAACTTAATGCAGCTTATGGAAATGCCCAAATACCAGACATATAACAGTTCTTGCATTAAAGGTTTTATAAAGTGGGCCAAACTCTTACGTCAATTAAGGCAAAGGAGTCAAAATAAATGGTTCCCAGGATAAGGCTTTCTTAAAAGAAATACACTAGATGTCTAATATAAAAGCCCTAGTACCAACTGCTCAAAAGTTGTAGGCAAAATCAAAGTTTTTTCATAAAAGGTCATCAAACTTGGTATCCAAAGGAAGGTCTTGTCACAAGGAGTTCATCTTTGATATATTGGTATGAAATATGTCCAGTTAAAGTTCAAAAATGGGTTAAACTAAGGTCAAGGTCATAAACAATTATAGCCATGCATGTAAAGGTCTTGTCACAATGAATACAGAGGCCAAATATGAAAGGCATAGCACCAACTGTTCAAAAGTTATGGCCAAGGTTAAAGCTTTAAAATGGCTTCAAGTCTAAGCTAGGGTTGAAGTCAAATATATATACATGTATATCATGAAGAAAAGGACTCATCAAAGAGAAATATACTGGCGAAATATAAATGCCTTTGCACCACCGTTCATACGTTATACTCATGGTAAAAAAATTTTGAAATAGGTCAAGGTCAAAATTGTCTGTATCCAAAGGAAGGTCTTGTCATAAAGAACACACCTGTGAAATATAAGAGCCCTGGGTCGTGTGCAGTGTTATTGTTCAAAAATTAAGTCTAAGGGTATTTTTCAGTGGGTCAAACTCTTAAGGTCAAGGTCAAAACAACTATAGATACCCAAGGAAATGACTTGTCACATTGAATACATTATACATGGGAAGTATGACAGCTCTAGTAGTTACTATTCAAAATTTATTAACAAGGTTAAAATTTCATAATATTTTGCCAAAGTGGGTAAAACTCCAAGGTCAAGAAGTCAAACCCCTTATTCATACAGTGAGGTTGCCAATAACGAATCGCACCCGTTAACGAATCACTTTCAGATGAAAATTCTGTATTTTTCTTATCAAAGTCCAATACTTAGCTTAACCTACCCTGTCATGCTGAATTATTCTTGCTGTTATCATTTATCATGAAATTATTAAATTCAACTCGTTCTATGTCTTAATTTTTAAATAAACATGAACAAGCTTTTTTGTGACGCTGACCAGAAGCGTACATGCAAGCAGACTACTTTCACTTTTCGGTACCGCTCCAATGTGAATCGTACATTCTAGGTAAACAAATTTGGTGCAGATGTTTAATAAAACTATGTGTCTAAAAGCACTGAAAGCGTCATACAATTTCTAAATCAGAAATTAATAGTATTCGCTTTAAAGTTGGGGGTATTTAGGTTTCCAATAACGAATCGCTGTTTCAAAAAATATGAGCTGCAGGGATCCTGTCCAAATTATAATTTTTCGTATGCGTTTTTTTTTTGCACACCAGTTACAATAAAAAAAACAACAGAAGATGTCTACCAAAAGCGTACAATAAAGGTGGTTGAAATACACATAAACAAAATCAGCAGCCAAAATCAGTAAGAAGTGTAATCCGAGATTCCTCTGACTCTAACCCCCGCTTTTATATTATGACTTGTGCGGGGGAGAGTCAGAGCGGACTCCATATTGAAAACTGGGAATTTCAGCTGGTGTCGCGACTCTGCCTACCTTTTACAACTTTATTTCGCGGAGCTAACTCCCGAGAAGCGAGAAATCAGTAAAATGATTATTACTCTACTTGTTAATCGTCATTACAATGATGCTACCGCCGTTTAAACTGTCCTATCACCGACAAATGAAGCATCACTTGAATAAGGTCGCCTTCTCGCCATTCGACTTCTTTGCGCATGACGTCAAAACGTGCTCAAAACACGTGTTGACCTTTCGGAAAAATATGAAAGTGTTGTGAAAAAATACATAAAACAATATAATGATGTTTCATTTATTTATTTATAAGGAAAGCAACTGTCAAAAACGACTTCTATGCTAAAATTAGGTTAAAAACAGCATTAACACCAAACATATATATGTTTGTGTATTTGTGTGTACGTCATGCGCATGAGGCGAATTCAAGTGATGCTTCATTTGTCGGTGATAGGACCGTTCAAACGGCGGTAGCATCCTTTTAATGACGATTAACAAGTAGAATAATAATTATTTTACTGATTTCTCGCGTCTCGGGAGTTAGCTCAGCGAAATAAAGTTGTAAAAGGTAGGCAGAGACACCAGCTAGCCAAATTCCCAAATATACTCTCCCCCGCACAAGTCATAATATAAAAGCGGGGGTTAGAGTCAGAGGAATCTCGGATTATAAGAAGTGCAGAGCATGTGGATTCGAGAATGTCTCCCGGTGGTATAGGCTATATGCCTGTCGTAAGCTATTGTGAAGACATCGACGATAGCGAAATAAAAATCGTCATGATTACCAAACAAAATTAAGATTTAGAAATTTTATTTATTAATCCCTTTGCAAAATAAACTTCCCTACTAAATCCTTATTTCCAACAATACCCCGTTTGCAGTTTTCCTATTCCCTAAAAAAATTATTTCCAATAATCAATTTTTATTTCTTGTCATGATCAAGATCAAGCTCGTATAATATAAAATACATATTGCTAACAATACTTTTTCAAATCAACATCAAGCTAAATAAATTATAAACAGAGTATTATGATACCCCCCCCCTTTTTTTCAACATATACTAGTTAGTAATGATTTGATTTAAATTACACATTGAGAAAATGATATGCAGACTGCAGCCTTTTGCCTATATGGAATATACGCCACCACTGTCTTCACGTAAAAGGGAGAAAGAGCACTATGAAAGCAGCTAGAGGAGAATGAGCTGTCTTATTCATTTCTATAGAGACGATGGACAGACCCATATAAAGTAAAAGAACAGTATTTAATAAATCGGAATACTGGTATTTAGTCTACTGTGGATGTTGGAATGGAGAAATCCAGCAAATGAATCACAGCATCATTATTTGTAAAGTTGTCTCTGCTCAAGGAAATTTAGGTGTTGGGTCTCGACATTTTGAAAATATAATTGTTCCTTTCAGCTTTAGGTATCTCTGAAGCCAGGCTCGTAGGAAGCAATTTCAGTTGGTGGGGGAGGGGTGCAGAGCCATACATTTGCAGTTGAAGAGGCACTATCAACCACCAACATTCCTTGACAATTAATTAATCAAGCATGAAAAGGTCATCTGACATTTTTTTTTTTTTTTTTGAGGGACACAATCATAATATCTACTAGCGATATATTTTCTATCCAAATAGTGACAAAATTATGGGAAGGGGTGTGGTAGCTCAATGAGTACAATTTTTGAATAAAAAATAAATTCTTCGGCTGTTTCCAGTTCATCACATATAAGTTTTACGTCCTCTTATATCAACTATAGTCATTTGTTTTCCCTATGATTTCATTGTTGTTGTTTTAACATTAATTGTCGGATGCAAACAACTCAAAAAATTCCTAGCTTTTCTACTTTTTTGGGGGGTGGGTGGGGTTTGAAATATTTTAAGGCATAGTAAAACGTTACGTAAGAAGGGTATTTTTAGATTTACACGGTCCCGAACCAGAATAATCAGCTTTATGTCACGTGATTCGGTAATGGAGAAAATGATCCGGTAAAGGAGAAAACATCATTCATACAAGTAAAGCGATAATTTTTTATTTATTCAGTGGTTATTGGGAAAATATATATGATGTTATAAGTAAAACATAGTACCACCAAACAATGTTGTAAAATGAATTTAACTCAAACTCAGGTACGAAATATCCAAGCAAATTTACTAAGTGATTCGATAACGGCAACCTCACTGTACCCAAAGAAATGTCTTGTGTAAACACTGTCACATATAAGAATATTAAATCCATTACTAAGCAATCAGCAATTTGGGGAAAGGTTAAACTTTTGTGGACAAACAAACTAAAAGACATACAATCACACAGAAGGACAAAAACTGTATATCCGAATCATTACTCTTATAAAAGATTGAGTTACGGTGCGTCGATTTACCCAAAAGGACCCAAAAGGAACCCAAAAGGAAATTAAGAACGACCCAAAAGGACTTCAAATAAAGAGAATAAATGGATATATAATAAACACTTTCATATTTTATTAAACCTAAAACTAGTTTTTTGAGGGGAAAAGGTCCCCCACACCCCCACCCCACCCATCCCCGATACGATATGCCTGGAACATGTCATAAAATAAAACTTATTTCTTCATTTATGAAATATCATATATTAAGATATGGTAAAATAGAAGGAGAAATAGAATAATTGTTAATTTCAGCTAAAAGAAATCAAAGCATATCTGACCAGATTTAGTGTTTGATGTGTTATAAAAGTTATTTTATTTCTTTGAGAAAAGTTGCAACAATATTATTGTATGTTTTTGCCAACTTGTAGGTAAACTTATAATATAAAATTCATAATTTAATTCAAATCATTCATTTTCAATGTATCATAATATATTTATTTTAGTCCTTTTGATTCCCTTTTGGATCCATTTGGATTCTTTTGGATCCTTTTGGGTAAATTAACGCACCCTTGAGTTATGGTACGATTTATCTAATTCTTGCACAACCCCAGAAATAATGACGTTTTACTCAAAATAAACTTAAACGATGTCTTCTCATATTAGAAGCTCATTGGGACAAGGAAAGAAAAAAGTACAGGTAGTATTTAAAAGCATTCTGTATAGTTAATTTTGGGTAAGTGGTGTCTGAATTGCTTTAAAAGAAATAATGTCAATGGTGTATGTTTCTTATTGCGTTCGAATTTCCTCTAAATTTCAGGTGTCGTTTGTAATAAGAGATGAAGTTGAAAAATACAATCGATCAGGTGTAAATGCTCTTCAATATGATCCAGCCTTAAGAAGACTATATTCTGCAGGAAGAGATTCCATCATAAGGATATGGAATACCCAGACAAACAAGGTTTGTGCAAAGTTTCTTTCACAGTAGAACAATGTAGAACCTAACGACTGAACAAGAAACTCTTGTCTCTGTTTGTCTGTTTTTTTTAAGCGTCCCTCTCAAGATTTTTTTTTACTCATATGGATACCCCATCATTAGCCAGGTGATGGCTGCAAATTTATACAGAATATCCTGGCACCGAGGGCTATTGAGCATGAACAGTGAGGGATCATTTTCGTGGCAAGACCTACTGTGACATTGGACCTCGGTTTATTTAAGAAATAGGGTATCATTTTTGAACATCTATGGGGATACAAATACGGGCTGGTCACAAGATCAAATTTTATGAAGCCTGAATGACCAACTCGTATTTATAACCCAATAGATGTTTTAAAATGATACCTTATTACTTATATTTACATTTGTGACTTATTTGTATTTTATATTTGCCTGATTATGACTTTTAATGTGTGAAAGTTTTATTTTTTAAACACAACTGCATGTATGTAATCCATTGATTGTGTGTCGAATGTTTATGACTTCACAGAGAAATTACGTTGAACGTTTATGACATTTGAGGAACCTGTATTTATACAGTTATAGATATGCATTGCTTTCAGTAGCGTAATATAAAGGGGATCTTTTGCAAATGTAAATATACTTATCCCAAGGGTTGACATCCCTTAGTTGATTTAAACCCTCAACATAAGGATCAGTTCCTTGCTCTTCAACGCTAGAGCAGATTTGCTAAGCCTAACAACTGTGCTGCTCAGGCAACAATACAGTAAAACTCAGTTATAATCATAATGCAATTGAAGTCACTGTGACCTATGAAATTATTTGGTTATATCCGTATGAAGAATATGTGACATTTATACAGTCAGCCAGGAATCCAAGATAACTACACTATATCTGTGAATTTGTAATATCCGTGTTTGTACTAAATGAGTACTGTATAAGCATATATATTTTTAACTATTTCACTGTAGATATTGTCCTGTGTGCAATATGTGGGATGTTAGTGGCATTGCAGATGTACATGATGATGTACTTAAATTTGATGACCAAACTTACGAAAACAAACTATTATTACAATTCATGTAAAAAGTATTGCATAAATTTTATATTGACTATTTGTCATTTCAAGAATTGTCTTTCTCTCAGACACATGTTGTGTTTGTGAGTTTTACTTTTTTTATACTGTGTATATGCGGGGTGTATACTATGTTGTGCGCAGGGTGTAAAATTTTGAAGTGAGAGATAGGGGGTTGAGGTACGTTTTATGTCCATTTTCTCAATTTTCTCTGGCACAACATTGATTTTTCATCAATATCTTTAAGTACTAACTGTACAAACTGTTTTATTTACAGACAATTTGTACTAATACCCCCAGTATATAAATACCAAGTATTTAACAGTAATATAAAAGTGATGATAAAGCAAAGCTTTGATCTGATATTTGATTACAGTGTAGCGTCAATCTTGCTCTGATCCTCGGTTGAAGTGTTTGATAAAACTAGAAAGTGTACATTGGATTCATAGGTATCCATATAACCAGGTACTCCTTTATAGATAATGCTTTCTTCCATGGGCAAATGCTTTATGGCAAAAAATATCCGTAAATTGAGAAAAAGGACAAAAAACATACCTTGACCCCCCTTCCTCTTGCAACACCCCGCGCACAACATAGTATACACCCCCACGTGTTGAGATATATATGGTGCTTTTGATCCTCACAGTTGAATTTTGATGAGTTATTGAATTCAAAGCATTGTCTTTTGCCAAGGTGACTTATACCACAATGGCTGTTATGCTAAAGATTGGATTAGTTACCCTGAAAAAATTATCTTCCTTTATTGCATTCAGCACTGTTGACATCATGAATATCTTTTGCACAAACAATTTCATGACCAGTTACTTGTTTTCAGGATCCCTATATCCTATCAATGGAACATCACAATGACTGGGTGAATGACATCATCTTATGCTGCGGAGGAAGAACTCGTAAGTAGGATAAACAATTAGTGCTATCTGGATTAAATCTAAATTCATGCAGTTGCAAAATATTTAAAAATCTTTAAAATAATATTATTTTGGATAAAGTGAAACTTGAAGTATTTATTATGACATAATAATTTTATTTTTCAAGTAATATCTGCATCCAGTGACACCACAGTCAAAGTATGGAATGCTCACAGAGGATTTTGTATGTCAACACTCAGAACACATAACGTAAGTCACTCTTAGGGTAAATGCTGTAAAAATCTTAAAGTATAATTAATAGTTGAGATGTGGGCTTGTATTTTATATGAAAAAAAAATCACATACAGTAAATTAAAGAGCTTAATAATATAGGAAATTTATGTTAAAAGGAACTTTTTTCCAACCTTTAGAAGACTATATTTCTTTAATGGATGTGAAGAATCTCAGATATAACTAAGTTTTATAGTACATTGTAGTACATACTAGTAAGTTTTATAGTACATTGTAGTACATACTAGTAAGTTTTACAGTACATTGTAGTAACCTACAAAGGTGAGTTTACAGTGTTAATTATTTTTTTTTCTTGTTTCCTTTTGGATGACATTAAGATTATTATTTTTTTTCTACCATTTCCTCAGGATTACGTGAAATGTCTTGCCTATGCTAAAGACAAGGAGCAGGCAGCTTCAGCAGGCCTAGACAGTGCAATATTTCTGTGGGACGTCAACACCCTAACAGCACTAACCACCTCTAACAACACAGTCACAAGTAAGAGGAAATCGTAATACATGTAAAGTCAAATCACATATTTTCATGGGGTCAAATTTTCAAGGATTGAGGAATAAAATATTATTTTATGGGGACTTTTTCATGGTTGGAGAATGTTGAGTAGTTGTGCATATGGTATTTTAAATTTTTTGGGTGGTCATAAATTTATGGGTCTCTCCATTCCCCCCAAAACAACAAAAATGACCCCCACGAAAATTAGTGTTTTACAATATGTCTAAAAACTTTGTAACAAGTTAACATATATTTCTTTACTTCCACCACCAAAGTAGTGTAAGAAATGTCATTATCTCCAATAAAAAAGTAAGTCACATAGAAGTAAGTGAATTTTAAATTACCAGAAGTGTTGAACTTCATAACATGTAGTGGATCTTACCACTACTTAAAACACAGTCTCATATATACATGTACTAGTAATGGACATTTTATTTAACAAGCACATAGAAAGGAAAGTTAAAAAAAAATGTTCCTCCTGTCAGCATAAAATTTGGGTTATATTGTGTATAAGTAAAACATTGAGTCTTCATTGTAACTCTCCCTCAAGGTGTCTAAATGAAACCAACATTTTGAAAATAAGAATTATTTGAAAGCACCAAACTAGATCTGAGATGTTTATAAGTGGATTTAAAAAGTGTTTTTCACATTTAGTTCCCCTTATAAAGCATGGTTTTCTCCATTCTAGCCTCCAATCTTCATGAGAACAAACACTCCATCTACAGTTTGGCCATGAACCCTCCGGGGACGGTTATTGTGTCGGGATCAACAGAGAAAGCCCTGAGGGTCTGGGACCCCAGGACATGTCAGAAGATAATGAAGCTGAAAGGACACACTGACAATGTCAAAGCTCTGGTATTGAATAGGGATGGAACACAGGTACACACTCTAGAAGGGATATTTAGGATAAAAATAAAGGGTACAAGTTAAAGGAATCTGAAAAAATGGTTCAGTAAAATTAAATTTTCTGTAATATTGAGTGAAGGGCATGAGTTATTTATGAGAGTACATTTGCTGTATGTTAATTTGTTAAGATGTTTAGGTCCTGTAAATATTAAATTTTCTGAAGAAAGGATGTTTTAGCAATTGGTGAATAATTCTTTTCCAGTGTTTATCTGGTAGTTCTGATGGAACCATACGTCTCTGGTCACTGGGACAACAAAGATGTGTGGCAACCTTTCGAGTTCATGATGAGGGTGTGTGGGCGTTACAAGCAAACGAGGCCTTCACCACCGTCTACTCTGGGGGTCGGGACCGGCGAATCTGGGCCACAGACATACGCAATCCAGACTACAGGACACTTATATGTGAGGAGAAAGCCCCGGTTCTGAAGGTGAGTACCTAGTTGTGGTAGATTTAAAGTCATGGCTGATACTGAGTGGTTCATTATACTTGTATTTAACATTTGTACAAATTTAACTTCAGAAGCTACATGCATATAATAACCATGGCTTTGACACTGAATAATCTAGCTTACACCCAGCTATTGAAAATGTTAATTTTATTTGACATTTACTGATCTTTAAAATGATTTTTTTTCTTCAGTTGGAATTAAAATGATTTTATTTTTCAGCTGGAATTGACACAGGGAAATACCGAGAATGCTTCATTATGGGTGGCCACAACAGATTCCTGTATCAGGAACTGGGTTTGTTGTTAATTTTTATTTACGCGTTTGAATTTCATAAAGAGCATTGAGACATTTTGACCTGAGAAGTAGAGCATTTATATTAATGATTTTGTACTTTTTTTGGTCCAGATATCGATTTGTAGTATGCAATTTTAAGTAGAGAATAAGACTTTTCAGAATTTCTGAATGTTAACAGATATTCTTAAGTAAAATGGATGGGATTTAACATTTTGCATGGTATATTCTTAAGGCATTGGACTACCAGGAATTTATTCACAATAACCTATTCTAATAGGACAGTTTGGTTTTTTTTAAACTTGGTGTTGTTTGTTTAAAGCAACTTTGAAAAGTTGATTTTTTTGTTTTACATAATATAAATGAAATAAGATGGTACACATTTAGGTAACATATGTGTGTAATTTTCATATTCTTTGCAGTCTTTACAAAAAGTACAGAACAGAATGTCAGGGGACTATGACAATGATAATATTAAGCCAGTGTACACACAGCCCGATTATACAATCAAAGGTGAGGCTTTTCATAAGTACACATTAATTAACAGGTAGACTTATTTGTTTACAGGTACACTTCAGTTTGTAATTATCTGTTTACAGATACACTTCAGTTTGTTTACGTGTACACTTTAATATTTGTTTACATGTAGACTTCACTGTTTACATGTAGACTTCACTGTTTAAATGTACACTTATCTGTTTACAGCTACAGTCATCTGTTTACAGCTACACTTATCTGTTTACATCTACACTCATCTGTTTACAGCTTATCTGTTTACATCTACACTCATCTGTTTACATTTACTCATCTGTTTACAGCTACACTTATCTGTTTACAGTTACACTCATCTGTTTACATGTACACTAATCTGTTTACATCTACACTTATCTGTTTACATCTACACTTATCTTTTTACATCTACACTCATCTGTTTACAGCTACACTTATCTGTTCACATCTACATTATCTGTTTACAGTTACACTCATCTGTTTACATCTACACTCATCTGTTTACAGCTACACTTATCTGTTTACATCTACATTATCTGTTTACAGTTACACTCATCTGTTTACATGTACACTTATCTGTTTACAGCTACACTTATCTGTTTACAGCTACATTTACTCATCTGTTTACAGCTACACTTATCTGTTTCCATGTACACTTATCTGTTTACAGCTACACTTATCTGTTAACAGGTACACTCATCTGTTTACATTTACTCTTATCTGTTTACATTTACTCTTATCTGTTTACATGTACACTTATCTGTTTACAGTTACAGTCATCTGTTTACATGTACACTTATCTTTTTACATCTACACCTATCTGTTTACATGTACACTTATCTGTTTACAGCTACACTTATCTGTTAACAGGTACACTCATCTGTTTACATTTACTTTATCTGTTTACATGTACACTTATCTGTTTACATGTATACTTATCTGTTTACATTTACTCTTCTGTTTACATGTACACTTATCTGTTTACATTTACTCTTATCTGTTAACAGCTACATCTATCTGTTTACAGCTACACTTATCTGTTTACAGCTACATTTATTTGTTTACTTCATTTTGTTGCAGCTCATACATTTAAAGATATTTTCACTACAAGACAAATGCAATTCTTTTTATTGTACATTCAAATACATTTTTCTTTTGAAAGATATTTTCTTGGAGATAAAGTTGAATTAAAGCTGTGTTGTGTTATGGAAGTAATTTTTTATTTTTTCCGCAGGTGGTCCAAGTATTAGACAGTATTATGTTTTAAATGACAAGTGTCACATACTGACCAAAGATACAGATGATAATGTGGCTCTATGGAATGTACTGAGTGTAAGTCTGTAACTTGTTCAGTGAAAGTTAAGTAACTCAGTCAAGATAAGGTCTATACCTTGTTCAGTGAAAATAAGTAACTTTCTATAAAAAATACATGAACATGAAATTGGCAAAGAAGTTTACTTTTTCAGTGATAAGAAATTTATAGTATACTTGAATTTTCAGGCTAGATTGGTTGAAAATCTGGGTAAAGTCAACTTTGAGGATGAAATAAAGAAGAGATTTAAGATGATTTATGTTCCGAATTGGTTCACGGTTGATCTTAAAACAGGGGTAAGTAATGTCATTCCTGATTGGTTCAAATCAAAATTTATTTTAGCTTAAGTGTAATGTCATTCCTGATTGGTTCAAATCAAAATTTATTTTAGCTTAAGTGTAATGTCATTCCTGATTGGTTCAAATCAAAATTTATTTTAACTTAAGTGTAATGTCATTCCTGATTAGTTCAAATCAAAATTTATTTTAGCTCAAGTTTTGGCCTTGCTTGAATATTGTATTTCAATATAGTAGAATACATTGAAGTACATATAATGGTTTGTTTTGGATTTTAATGGTGTTTTTAAAAACTGGTAACCATATTTTTTCATGCTTTTGAATTATGGACTACAGTAAAACATGCTTATAGAGAACATACTTATGATGAATTGGTGCTTACAAGGAAGCAATTCTCATTCCCTGTGAGTTTAAAATGTAAAATTAATGGAAATAATGAATTACATTTATAATGAAGCAAAAACTTTTGTCTGTGGCACTTCGCTATAAATGTCTTTTACTGTATATAGTAATTGCCTGACCTGCTGACTCTTAGGGTGTGAATTGCTATTCCCAAACAGTTTTGGAGATAGAAGCATTAAAGTTTGTTGAACAAATCAAACAAATCAACAAATAAAAAGTTTTAAATTCTTTTTATTAGTGCATCTTTTTCTTTTTCAGCTGTTAACCATCCATTTAGATGAATCAGACTGTTTTTCTGCCTGGGTATCAGCAAAGGAGCTGGGCATAAAACCTTCAGCAGAGGGGGTGGATAACAAATGTAAGATTAAATGATATCAAAGTTTTGAGAGAGAGCATTATTTTCATGAACTGAATTGCATCATATTTCTACCTCAGCTTGATTACAGAAGTTTGATAAACACAAAGTGTGAAGAAATTTTACTTTGTTTTGTTTTTCATTTAATTGCAGTAAATATAGGTCAACAACTTTTACAAGCACTATTGGAACACTGGCCAAAGGCACATATGTATGAAAATCAAGGTAAAGTTGTGTTATTAAATGCTAGCATTTCCTAATACTAGAGACAAAAAGATAATACCACAGCTTACATTATGCTTTAAATGTCAAAAATGAATATTTCAGAGGGAATGATGGAGGGAGCTGACACACAACTGTTTTCTGTCCCTGATCATACACCTGTGATATTCTGGTATGTACCTGATCATACCCCTGTAATATATGATCATACCCCTGTAATAGTATACACTTATGTCAAAAATGAATATTTCACAAGGTTTTATTATACTGATGTATAATATAATTTCTGAGGTTTGAATTTTTTTTGAGTAAGCTGCAAGAATAATCTGAAATCCTGATGACGTCACAATGCTACTGAAGTCATTATGACATCATCAGCTTAAAGATTTATCGCTGGAAATCACAATTGGCGGCAACAATTGCATGAAAATTTTCCGAGGGTGGATAGCAAAAACTATACCCCGGGGTATAGCTTTGCTATGCGTGGTCTTTAAAGGATAGTTATTTTACCTTCTGAACTTTATATAGTATAATAATCTGGTATGTACCTGATCATACCCCTGTAATAGTCTGGTATGTACCTGATCATACCCCTGTAATAGTCTGGTATGTACCTGATCATACACCTGTAACATTCTGGTATGTACCTGATGATAAACCTGTAATATTCTAGATGTACCTGATCATACACCTGCAATGTTTTGGTATGTACCTGATCATACACTTGTAATATTCTGGTATGTACCTGATCATACACTTGTAATATTCTGGTATGTGCCTGATCATACACCTGTAATATTCTGGTATGTACTTGATCGTACACCTGTAATATACTGAACCTGATCATAAAACATGATCATATACATTTGTACCTGTTACGTGATTATAAACATCAGTTAAATGTAAAACCCCCAGAATATTCTGTTGTAATATTTTGGTAAATTTTATGCATATGATCACATACCTGTAATGTTCTAGTATGAATCTTTGATCATATACCTTGGGTGTTAGTTTAAAACTTGTCTACTGAATGTTCATCTCTTATGAAAGGGAGGCAACTTCCAACCAGAAAAAAATTATATTGCATGTCTTGCCATTTATTCTGTGAAACAGAAAACAGTACAGTATATTTTTAACTCAATGGAACCAAGAAAACTTGAAGAGATCTGATAATTTGAGATGAAGTAAGGTTAAGACATACAGAGAGAGGTTGAGACTTCGAATTCTGACTCATTTCAATCCATTCATGGTGTTCAAGATATCAGTCTTCAAGATACCCAAGTGCTACTGTATAGAAGATATAAAATTTAAAAAAAAGATTCCTTTCAGAATATCTTCAAGTGTAATTTTAATTTTTTTTAAGCGAGTCTGATGGTCGGGCTTTATACAGATTCCTCTGTCGAGATGCAGCTGGTGAGACGGAACAAAATTATCTCAACGAACTTGTGCCATCTTGGGCGGTGGAAGTCGTTGTTCATGTACGTTAAGTGCAGAGTGTATCTTTGTTATAAAAATAAGTAGTTTTTTAGCTCACCTGAGCTGAAGGCTCAAGTGAGCTTTTCTGATCACATTTTGTCCGGCGTCTGTCTGCCTGTCTGTCTAGCTGTCTGTCTGTAAACTTTTCACATTTTCGACTTCTTCTCAAGAACCGCTGGGCCAATTTCAACCAAACTTGCCACAAAGCATCCTTGGGTGAAGGGGATTCAAATTTGTTCAAATGAAAGGCCATGCCCTCATTCAAGAGGAGATAATTGGGAATTAGTGAAAATTTGGTGGCATGTTTTAAGAATCTTCTCAAGAACCACTGTGCCAGGAAAGATTAAGCTTATGGGAAAAGATCCCAGGTAGTGTAGATTCAAGTTTGTTCAAATTATGACCCCTGGGAGTAGGGCGGTCCCACAATGGCCGATCTATATTTTACATAGAAATATATAGGAAAATTCTTTAAAAATCTTCTTAAGAATAACAAAGCCATGACTGATCATATTTATATGGAAGCTTCCTCAGGTAGTATAGATTCAAGTTTGTTCAAATCATGACCCGGGGGGTAAGGCAGGGCAACAATGACGGACCAAAATTTTACATAGAAATATACAGGGAAATTCTTAAAAAATTTTCTTCTTAAGAATTACAAAGCCATGATTTATCATATTTATATGGAAGCATCCTCCAATAATGTAGATTCAAGTTTGTTCAAATCATGACCCCCGGGGTAGGGCGGGGCCACAATGGCCAACCCAAAGTTTTAGATAGAAATATATAGGAAAATTCTTTAAAAATCTTCTTCTCAAGAATAGCAAAGGCATAATTGTTCATATTTATATGGAAGCATCCTCACATAGTGTAGATTCAAGTTTGTTCAAATCATGACCCCTGGGAGTAGGGCGGGCCCACAATGGCTGATCAAAGTTTTACATAAAAATATATAGGAAAATTCTTTTAAAAATCTTCTTCTCAAGAAGAGCAAAGGCATAGTTGTTCATATTAATATGGAAGCATCCTCACGTAGTGTAGATTCAAGTTTGTTCAAATCATGACCCAGGGGGTAGGGCGGGGCCAAAATGGCCAATCAAAGTTTTACATAGAAATTTTGAAAATCTTCTTCTCAAGAATAACACAGCCATAATTGATCATATTTATATGGAAGCATCCTCAGGTTGTGTAGATTCAGTTTTGTTCAAATCATCACCCTCGGGGGTAGGGCGGGGCCACAATGGCCGATCAAAGTTTTACATGGACATATATAGGAAAATTCTTTAAAAATGATCTTCTCAAGAATAGCAAAGCCATGATTGGTCATGGAACTACTTTTGGATGTAAACTTTTCAATAATAAACCAATTTCTACTTTTTCCTAGCCACAATGCTCAGGTGAGTGATGTGGCCCATGGGCCTTTTGTGATTTTTTACCAATCATCACTTCATTACAAGTGAAGTGCCTAATAAAATTGTTCTTTTTTCTCCAGAGGAACACACCAAAATCCAACAAGATAGCATTCTTTCTTCAACCCCATCCAAGTACAGGCATCAAAATGATTAAAAAGTAAGAATTAAAGAGGGGGAGGGGCCAGACTAGAACAATCTTTGAATATACTTTAAATAAATGACAAAGAAATATTAGATCTGTGATATTATATTTCGTTAATTTAATTAGGGATCGTTTATCAGCGAGTGATATGATACAAGTGAAGAAGGTGATTGAGCATGTCTATGAGAGAATTCTGGGGCAGGGAACAGAGAATGGGCACCAGACAAATGAGGGTGGTGACCACGAAAAGGAGCACCATGATGTCAGTTCTATAGCTGCAGAAAAAGTGGAGCTTCTGTGCAATGATCAGGTTTGTAATCAACATATTTTATTAGCTAATAGCATATATTGTTTTGTCCATGATTAATTATAAAAGTAGACTAAGAGTAATAAAATCCTTTAATTTATACAGTTGTTTTTTAGGCTAAATAAATATGTTTCAAACACATCTTTCCATTCATTTAAAGTGAGTTATCCTTATTTTGTACAGAGAAAAAAATTATTAAGTACAGGTTCATCAGTCCATTTATTTTTTTCAGACACTTGATGCTAATATGGATCTAAGAACAGTGAAACATTTCATTTGGAAACAAAGTGGAGACTTGACATTACATTATAGACTACTAACTAGATGATCAGTGTTTCTATAAAGAAAGAAAGCATTTATCATAACTCGTAAATACATGGAGTAGTTCTCTTCCTCGAGATGGAGTCTAGTTCCCTGATAATTCCACACTGAACACAGCTGGTGGCCTCTATGAAGTCTGATGGTCTAGGGACCACGTGTCTAGAGATCTGAAACTCACAAATCTTTTATTTATTTTTGAAAGAAAACTTTTGTTTATTTATTTTATCAACACACAGAACCAAATTGATGCATTTGAATGATTTTACACTGTATTATATAATTACAAGTGCCAGGGGATGGTTGTTAAGTTTGTGTTGACTGGTTGTATGAGTTGTCTATGTGACTTTTGTGCTGTAACTTCTATTCACATACTGTGTAATGTTGCAATGAATCTACATGCCGTTATACATATCGTAGTGATTGCATTTTGTTACATTCTCATCAGATCACTGTTAAAATACTGTATTGGATCATGTCATAAAAAATCCACTGGTCTGATGCTCATGTCAGAAAATAAATGTATAATAAATAAAGAAATGTAAAATCAATTATTATATTTCGATTTTCAGCTCACCTCTACAAAGATTGGGGAAGTTTATGAAATACCCTCGGCATGGGTGTCGGCGGCCTGGTTTAGTATTTTGAGAGCAGATTTCTAATTTTTTTTTGTATTTTCTTCTATGCCCTATTTTAATCAGGGATGCATAGAGGATGCTTCTAGCTTCTAGTACGTTACATTGTGCCACTCAGTTTCAGTTGCCGCAATTCTAGCTTAAAAATGGCTGCTGAGGATAATTTTTTTTAAGTTAACGTTATTGCGACATTAGTATTAAAATTAATTAGAATTTTTTAAAGCATTCATTGACAATATTCAATACTTTTTGTTTTTTAAATACAATTTTGATTTTGATTTTTATACTAACTAGTGATCGTTTGTGTGTTGGAAACTTAGATGCCTCAAAGCAATATGATAAGATAGGTATGGAGTTCATATTAAAATTGTAATACAGTATTCTGATATATTACAGTAAATGCTTTATTGAGACGATATCGGTAAACTGGCACTGCTCGGGACTGCTGACGATCGTGACGTCTTGTCGGAAAGATAGGTATAAACCATGTAAATAACGGATGACACATTTGCATATAAATAGTTTTCAGTTGGCTTTTTCACCGCAAGAAGCATCCCAAGGATCGACGGATAAGGCCTCGTACCTAAGGGAAGAGGTTGCGAGAGGCCAACTTTCGACGTTTTGCTGTCTATTCTGGCGTCAATGTGTTGCCAGGTTAGTGTGGTGTACGAGAGGAGATTGAGCGGATGTTCTGTTTACGGACGATGGAGTCGAGATCCTGACGACAGAAGAGTTGGTCGTGTTCTGGCTTATTAACCGTTATGTCGGAGAACGTTACTTGGATTGACGCTATTCTCTTTAGAGAAGTGGACAGGCTCTCGCCTACATCCACAGGCGAAAGCCTGTCAACTCTTCTAAAGAAAATATGAGTGCCTGCGTTATTCAGGACCACTAATTCGGAGTGCAGCATGAATGTACTCCTTGATAGGGGAGGCGATTTAATTGACAAATATGTACTTCAGCATTCACAACTACAAAGCGTTAAAACGTCATTCTGCAACAGGAAAACGCACGACCTTATATTGCAGGCGTTGTTAGTAACGACCTACAACAATAAAACGTAAATACGCTTCCCTGGCTTGCGATGTTTGCGGAGTTTTCCCCAACAGAACACGTTTTATATAAATTGGAACTGCGTCTACGTCAAGAGACACCTCCCGCTATACGCTGGACGCTTTGCGTCGTTCTTATGTACATATGGACGGATAATTCCCTGCATGGCAATTCTGTATAATCTCTTTCCTTCTGTGCGTTGTAGGTGTGAGATATGGTGTAAATGGCCATATTCACTAATAAGTGAATAATAGCAATAATAAGTGTCCGTTCCACAGGCACTTGATTCTGTAATAAATTGTAACCCATATGTTACTATTGTTCAAATATATTAACCCATATGTTACTATTGTTCAAATATATTAACCCATATGTTACTATGGGTCAAATATATTAACCCATATGTTACTATGGGTTAAACATATTTATTACAGGATCAAGTTCATGTGGTCTGTTCGAATAAACTTTAAATGGACATATATAAATGCAACAAAATATTCCATCTAAGAATCTATAAATAAATAAAATAACCAAACATCAATTCCTTTTTTTTTTTCTAGTATATTTAGTAACCAGGGCAACACTGTGTATTTTCTCTCAGTATAGGGAAAGCAATAAAAACATTGCAAGTTCGAGGTAAAAATATGACAGTAGTAATTATGAATTTATAATTGGAATTTCAAATAACTATTTTCAACATTATGTAATTACACATTCGATGCAATACAAATAAATTATTATTTTCCTTTTAATTGTAACGACTTCATCTTTGGTAGACCTTTTAGAGCCCATCTCGAAGATAAGAAGTCCATAACACAAGTTGGAACAAAATTGATTATTCTCGCCAGGATCTATGTTAAAAACAAGAAAGAGCTTTTAATACGTGCATTAAAATGTAACAAACTGCTATACATGGTAATGGTATATGAATAGGATATATACAAAACACGTCAGCAGAACTCTACAAAACATGCACTCTTTGTTGATAAATATTTTGGAACAAGCAATGTCTCAGGATTTACTTACACAATCATCATAGAAACCCGATCCCCCAGCCACTAGGTACCTTGCGGCTGGATTCTCATTTGCTAAAGCATCTTCTATTACGTCCGATACAGGATCACAGTTTGGATACGATGACGTTAAATGGGAAAGTCTTTCATACTGTGCAAAGAAATAATCTCTTCCGTATGTTTCTTTCACTTCCGGATCAGCTGCCTCCCACATTGAATCTCGGGCCCTCAACAGACGTTTGTACTGCAAAAAGGGAAATTGTCACATTGCCAATCACAGGTCATACCCGTGGATGTAAATTGAAATGGGGGTGGCTGAACCAACCAACCAACCCCCCCCAAAAAAAGTCTGGGGAATTATGTCCCAAATTTAATGCCTAAATTACTTCTATCTTTGCAAGAAAGGGTCCCGGTTCAGACGCCTTTCTGTCACAAGCAAAAAGGTTGACTCAAATTAAAAAAATTATCTTGTGTTTTCTTACATTATCTCCCTTCACTATAGCAGTACAAGTGCTAAAGCTCCCAGGTTCAACAAGAGACACTTTGACTCCAAACCTAGCCATCTCAACACGAAGACAATCCGAAAACGTCTCAATGCCATGTTTAGTGACTCCGCAAGCTGATATGCAGGGGAAGTAAATCCTTCCTTTTACGCTGGTTACATTTACCACTCTACCTGAAGAAAAAATAATAATAACATCTCACAGGGACCAGAGTACATTACTCCATTGTCACTTTAGATATATTTTCTTCTGGGCTTACCTGGTCTTTTCAATGCCCTTTACTTGTATTTTAACTAAAACTTGTTGGTTGAAAAATACCCAGAGATTAACAAGGGTACTCACAGAAATTACCCTTTGCCCAAATATTTTTTCAACCAACTTTTGTTTAAAATGGCCAAATGGTTTTTAAGAAGTTGAAAATGTGATATTTTTCGACTGGCCGCAGGACAATGGGTGATTAGAAATTTGATTTTTATCAGATTAAAAAAAATCGTCTCATTAGGCAAAAAAAAAAAATTAATTAATAGAGCAAAAAAAAATTTTAGAAATTTTATTTTTATCAGATTAAAAAATCGTCTCATTAGAATTCTCTACTGCAATTAAAAATTGATTTTTTTTTTTTGGCCTTAAAATTCTCTATTGCAATTAAAAATGGAAAAAATAATCTCGCAGCTAAATAATAACATTCTCCACCTTAAATACAAACAACATAACGTCTGATTATATGTTTATATTATTGAAAATGTCTTCGATGAATCACGCATGTTAATGGAATGGAACCAGCCAATTTTGTTACTTCTAAAGGGATTACTGACCTTTTGATTTTCTTATGAGAGGTAGGAACATCTTGGTGACGTTAATCATTCCAAAGAGGTTAACGTCGGCTACTTGTCTGTACAAGTCCATGGTCAGCAACTCCACATCGCCGTACAGATCTATTCCAGCATTGTTAACGATCCCCCATAGTCCTAAAATATACATATTACACTCTATAAGATAATCCTTAAATATAGATATTACACTGTCAGATAATCCTAACAAGATATTACACTCTGTCAGACAGTGAGTCCTAAAATTAAATATAGATATTACACTCTGTCAGACAGTCCTAAAATATAGATATTACACTCTGTCAGAGAGTCCTAAAATATAGATATTACACTCTGTCAGATAATCCTAAAATATAGATATTATACTCTATAATACAGTCCTAAAATATAGATATTACACTCTGTCAGACAGTCCTAAAATAAAGATATTACACTCTGTCAGACTGTCCTAAAATATAGATGTTACACTCTGTCAGAGAGTCCTAAAATATAGATATTACACTCTGTCAGGCAGTCCTAAAATATAGATATTACACTCTGTCAGAGAGTCCTAAAATATAGATATTACACTCTGTCAGGCAGTCCTAAAATATAGATATTACACTCTGTCAGAGAGTCCTAAAATATAGATATTACACTCTGTCAGATAATCCTAAAATATAGATATTACACTCTGTCAGATAATCCTAAAATATAGATATTACACTCTGTCAGAGAGTCCTAAAATATAGATATTACACTCTGTCAGATAATCCTAAAATATAGATATTACACTCTGTCAGAGAGTCCTAAAATATAGATATTACACTCTGTCAGATAATCCTAAAATATAGATATTACACTCTGTCAGAGAGTCCTAAAATATAGATATTACACTGTCAGATAATCCTAAAATATAGATATTACACTCTGTCAGATAATCCTAAAATATAGATATTACACTCACTCTGTCAGAGAGTCCTAAAATATAGATAACTCTGTCAGATAATCCTAAAATATAGATATTACACTCTGTCAGATAATCCTAAAATATAGATATTACACTCTGTCAGATAATCCTAAAATATAGATATTACACTCTGTCAGATAATCCTAAAATATAGATATTACACTCTGTCAGATAATCCTAAAATATAGATATTACACTCTGTCAGATAATCCTAAAATATAGATATTACACTGTCAGATAATCCTAAAATATAGATATTACACTCTGTCAGATAATCCTAAAATATAGATATTACACTCTGTCAGATAATCCTAAAATATAGATATTACACTCTGTCAGATAATCCTAAAATATAGATATTACACTCTGTCAGATAGTCCTAAAATATAGATATTACACTCTGTCAGATAATCCTAAAATATAGATATTACACCCTGTCAGATAATCCTAAAATATCTAGACATTACACTTTGTAAGATATTTCTAAAATATAGATACTACACTCTGTCAGATACATGTAGACAATGTGATGTAGAGACAATCAGAATCTTAGTGTTATGACTGTTCACAGTAGAACATTGAGATAATCCTAGTCCTTTCAGATTTTCAACAGTGACAAACCTGCATCTTTCTTTACTGACAAGGCGGAAATTTGTACACGTGTAATCGAAGTTTCGGGGTATATAGGTTTTGCCCTTCAGTCGATCTACATTGTAGCTGTCTGTTGTCGCCTGCGTGACGCAGTGGTTAGAGCATCTGCTCTAGAGTCGCGAAGTAAGAAGTGAAATCCTTACGTCGCGGGTTCCAATCCCACTGTGGGACATGGAGACCGGTCCTTCGGATGAGGCCGTATTAAACCGAGGTCCCGCGTGTCGCAGTAGGTGCTGGCACGACAAAAGATCCCTCACTGCTCAATGACCCTGAGTGCCGAGCATAGGACAAAATTTGCAGCTATCCACTGGCAAGTGATGGCGTCTCCATATGAGTTAAAATTCTCGAGAGGGACGTTAAACAACATACGATCAATCAATCTAGTTGTCTTTGTCCGAAAAAAAAACTTTAACCTTGCCCATAACGTTTGATTGGTTGAAGACATGGATTTCATATCTTTTACAGTATATTTCTTTGATGCGTGGGACCTTTCTTTGGGTACCAACAAATTAGACCATTGACCTTGACATTCGAGATTAAACCCACTTTTGCAAAAAAAAATATTTCACCTCAATCTTTGTCATAACTTTTGAACAGTTGATTCTAGGGCTTTCATACTAAACATATGTTTTCATTTTGACAAGACCCTTTTCCTTTTATTGGGTATAGATATTTTGAACTTTGTTACCCTGACCTTAAAGGTACTTGGACACAGATTTGAAGTTAATATTTTCTGTATAATATCACGAATTATATATTTTAATAGCATTTCACACTAAAATTAATTAAAAATTTTATTTCATTTAAAAGTTATTAAAACTTCAAATTTTTTGGCGGGTTTGATTGACACATCCTTGCACTTTCACAAAGAACGAGGGCGCTTTTGATTGACATTCGGCAGGAATCTGGGCGTGATTGAAAAGTGAAAATTTTATTGACATGTCACATGAAATTTTAACATTTTTTAATTAATCGGATTCCTGTGCAACAGGAAAGGAAAATATTATCCCGAAATTAAGCTTTGGTTTGCTAAAAAATAACTTGAAAATTGGCCAAATCAGACATTTGGTACAAAATGGTAGATTTTTAAACACGTTTTTCTTAAATTTTTCTATCTCTGGGTCTTCTCTCCATGATTTTTAAACGTTATTTGTGTGTATTTTAAGTCAAAGAAACGAATACACTTTATTAAAAAATGGAGAGAAGACCCAGAGACCACAAAAAATGAACTTTTCTCCAAAAAATCCAAATGTGTGAATGTGGTGCTTCTTTGTCCTTTTAAAATCGTCTTATGTATGTATAGCGGTGATAGCTCAGTAAGTTGGGTTACAAGTTCAGTACACTCGAAGCAGAAAGTTTTTGGTTCGAGCCTGGCATGGTGCGTTATTTTTTTTTTTCATGCAAACAACCATTTATTTTGTCTGTTTCGTTTTATGTACTGATGTATTAAAATTTTGAATTAGATAAATCAGTTTGCTTCTCGAGCAAAATCAATTTTAATCTCCTTATCTATAATGTACATGAACACGTATTATGCATCTATGCATTAGATATTTTAGGTGTTTATTTTTTGTGAAACATTACTAATGTTACTGTAACACCTAGGAAAAACGGACATAAATGTTAAAGTTTCACAAGGTCTTTCAAACTAAATGAAAAAAACCTATGGACGTGTTTGTAAAATCTGACCAGCTATGTTCAGCCAACCAAATCATGGACATTTATACCATAAATGTTTCGTACAAATGATTCCTGCAGATCACTCGCCAAATGCGCCCATCTTCTTCTAACTTTATTATTAATCTTTAGGAAAAGTGGCAATCTTGTTGTGTATTAATGAGAAATATTAAAACTTTAATCTAGAAAAATAATTTTATTCAGAGTAGAAACACGTGAGAAAGCAAAACTCCTTCACAAGTATTGTCATTCCGAGCTAAGTGTTGTGTACAGAGTTTAGCAAATCAATCACACTCGTGTTATGTACACAGTTTTTGTCAACAGGGCACGAGCTCTGTTATTGTTGATGTTTACGATTCACGGTGCGTTCAATCGTCAAAGTCTGCTCACCGCAACTGCACGGACTGACAATATATTGCGTGTGTGTGTTTTTTTTTTTTTTTTGCTTTCGAACATGTCTACTCTGAATTTTTTGGATTATAGTATTAATCTTTTTCATTTATACACAAGATTGCCACTTTTCCGAAGTATTAAGAATAAAATTAAAATTTGTGAAAGTGCAAGGATGTGTCAGTCTAACCCGCCAAAAAATTTTAAGTTTTAATAACTTTTAAAAGAAATAAGATTTTTATTAATTTTTGTGTGAAATGCCATTAATATATATAAGTCGTAATATTATAGAGAAAATATTAACTTCAAATCTGTGTCCAAGCACAGGGGCCGGTAACATACTGTTTTTGATTTTACGTAATCACTATATATATACAAAAAAGGTCTCTTTTTGTATACATATAGTGATTACGTAAAATCAAATACAGTATGTTACAGGCCCCTGTGTGTCCAAGTACCTTTAAGAGTTTGACCCACTTAAAAAAATAACGAATAACTTTTGAACAGTTGGTGATTGGGCTTTCATTTGCATGATGGAAAACGATATTTTTCTTGACCTTGCAGTTTGACTTGCATTTCAGAAAACTCAACGTTCACCAAAAGCAGCCTTTATATGGAGGTACATTTGTTCAATTATTAGTATTTGAACCGCTCTATGCGTCTCAAATCATAGGCGTCGGAAGCAAATTGAAAGGGGGGGCTAAACCAACAAAAAAAGGAAACCTCCAATTTTCATGCCTATATTTTTGTTTATTTGCAAAAAAATGGGGGGGGGGGCGTTCCGACGCCTATGCAAATGGTTCCGTACTTCATAAGTCTGCTTTTTCTTGCATCATGCACAAAAGTATACACATTCTTCCAAAATTTTATTGGATATTTCAGTCGAGTTGTCCAGCAGAGTTGAAATATAAAACGAACTCACCACATCCGGTCTCTCCGTGTACCTTTTCCACATAGGCACGTGCCTGGCGGATGTCGTCTGCGTTTGTGACGTCTAGCTTGACGATGTGGACGTTTTCTGAGCAGCTTGCCCTCAGTGCCTCAGCACCTTCACCGTCGGGATTAAGGCAACCAGCAAACGCAGTAAAACCCAATTTATCAAGTCGTTTCACAACCTCATATCCAAATCCTGAAAATGTAAGTTAGATTATATATGTAAAAATTATTTGCATAATACCTCAACCTTGTAAATTCACAACTTAGTAAATTGTTTACAACCTTGTAAATTCACAAGCTGAGTATTTTCACGACATATTTATAAATACAGCATTATATCGAACAACACTTTAAGTTCTTGATATAGACGTACAACAGAAATCTAAACTACACACGTCTATCTTTAAATATTTTCATTGTTTAGCAGTATTATGGTAAATACCTGTATCGCAGCCTGTGATGAACACTCCTTGTCCTTCTATGTAGATCATTTTTTTACCTCTCCATTCAAATCCAATGTATAATATAAACAATACAAACAGGACCAGAGCGACCTGTACAAACATCTAAATAAACAAAATATATATCAATCATTACAGTTTATCCTTTTAATTTCATTTAAATAATAACCATATACTTATTCTATGGGGATTTTTTTATTTACCCCATGTAAACATTCTTGGGGAAAATCTACTTTTAAAAAAAATATTTAGGGGATTAGAATCATACTGCAAATAAACAAAGCCCTTTAGATTTTTTTACGCAGTTGGTATATGATTTTATTTAAGGAATAACTGTCTTATTTTTCGAATTCATGAAGTGATCAATGGATTGGCTTGTGTGATAATTTGCATAAACGCCGAAGGCGTTTATGCATAAAATTATCACACAAGCCAATCCATTGATCATCTTCATGAATTTGAAAAATCTGACAGTTATTCCTTATATTTACATGCTTTGATTCCGCCAATCCAAGGGCTCCAAGCCTGCTTCTCTCTAGGTGTTGTCCCGCCTTGCACGTGGGTTTTTTGGAACCGCGCCAAAACATTCATGAGGAAATCAATTACATTTACAATTGGTAATTTTATCTCGGACAAAGACATTGGAAATGTAAATATTTGCTAATGCGCTTCGTACTTTATCATTTCACGTCAAGCACAAAAATGACATGTGTGATTATGATAATTTCCTTTATGTAACAAATTAGCACACATTCAAGCTTTGTTCATATTGTAAAGAACAATATACTTAAACAAAAATATGCACAAGTACAGTTCAATAGCATTCACTTTTATAACAAAATTGCGCAAAATATGTACATGACGTAATGTATCAAACGTTAATGGCTACGCTTGGGATTTTTAAAAAAGTATTTTTAAAAAGTTTTAATGCTCAAGCCAATGTCTAAAGTTCTAGGCTTATGTGTCAAAATGATTCTAATGCACATGTAAATGACCCCGAGTTAAATTATGTTTCGATTGCTCCATTGAGCTTCCTTACATTTACTTTAAATCTCGAAGTACCCATAAACTTTAACAAAACTATAGTGGTTTCAAGCGTCTTTTTTTAAAAAAAATCTTTTTCATGGCTAAATTATCAAAATTAGTAACCTATTAGTTTTCTGCCATAAGGGATTGTTATAAATACCTTATTTCCGTTGCTATTTGCCTTTTTTTTCTTTTCCCCAACAAAACACGTTTCAGTTGAGCGCGTTTTTAAGCCTCTTGATCTTTCTGCACGTTCTATGGGAGACCAGCGGTCTTGTCTAGATTCACTTGAGACACAATATATTGTTGTATATAACCACTGTATACAAAGTGCTAATCGAAAATCTACTTGATTTGGATCACTAGCTATATTGCTTTGGGTACTCTGATGCATTGTGGGTAAAAAAGAAAATTCTGCAAGCAAAAATGAGTAAAATTAACCTTAAGAAATAAGAAACTTATTAAACCTTTGTAGAATCAATGTAAATATATTTGAGGATATTTTTACGTTGAAACATGCTAGAAATTCAATACCGTTCTCATTTACTAAGTTAAAATGCTATTTTCACTCATTTTGAATTAATACAATTGTTCTTAATTTTTTCAAAGTATATTCTGTTGTAAAAGTTATTGTATATAAGTTTTCTCCTCAATTCACCCACGAAACATCATCTGATTTCTATACATTACGCTTTTTTGAGAATTTGAGCTATTCTTGTTTTGAGTGAATGCTATTATATGTTTGCAACATATTTTTGCGATTGCTATACTTTTTTCGGATCCTTTTTGTGATTTGCATGAAATCAATATTTATTGATTTTTGATAAAATTATTGCGATTTTAACAGTTTTGAAAACAAATTGGCATTCATAATCACAAGACAAACATTTATCAGTCAAAAGAAGTTAAACAGAAATAAATAATTATAGAATTTGATGAAATGTGCAATCATTGCTGGTGTTTGTGCTATACTTGATTTGCATTTTGTCGCGATTGATACAGAAATGCTATGTTTGATTTGCATAGAATACTTCTTAGTAATACTTCTTAGAATACTTCTAAGTATTATATATTTTCACTAATGTTTTAAAAGTATGTAAAAAGGAAAATAAAGCCTTCACAATCTACTAGTATTCGAACTCTCTCCAAAGCTCATAATAGGCGTGAGACTGAATGCGTTAACCACTATAAGCTACGGTGTCTTCTTGTTGGTTGTGTGTCAGTTTGCTTTAAAAAAAATGAATTGTTGAGACAAAAAATATTTTTCCACCTATTATTTAATTTATCCTGGTTCTTTCTTTTTTTTTTTTTTTTTTTTGGCTTGCTTCTTTCACCCAACTGTTAGACCTTTGTTTTCATACTACATTTGTTCGCAAATGCTCCGTTTACTTGATCAACACAAGGGATGCTTTCTCCTCCTAGGCACCTGATCCCATCTCTGGTATTCCGGGGCGGGGGGGGGGGTCCGTATTTATGCCCTGCTCACATATTTGTATTTGTAAATTTTTCGACATAAATCAATGCTCATTATCCTCACTTTTTTAACATTCCAGAAATATTCGACTTTTAAATAGAATGGGTCCAGACTCCATTTAGAAAAAACACAGTGGGTTTACTTTTCCGTAATATAAGCACAAAACTTAGGATAGAAACCTGACCCATTCATATTCAGAAATAAATTCTTATGGCTGGAATCGTTTAATATTAACGTACCCATTTACCACTAAATAAGTTTAAAAAACAATTTTCAGTCAACATTTCTTACAGTACAATACTATTATATGAATCAAATATGTTGAAGATGACATTACCGACAACATAATTGTAGAAAAATCAAACTTTTTCGTCATAGAGCGGGTGATTGTCCTCGCCTTATACACTTTCTCTCTCTCTCTTTTATAAATCTATGATAACGAGATTATAATGCAACTTTAGTAATGTTTCACCTATTTTCACACTATCATCAGATATCAGAACTTAAAGCTAAGAATCTGAATCAGAGTCTATGAAAATTAAAGAAATTAAAAAAATATATAGTTATGGAAATTAATTGATTATCAGGGATATGCTTTGATTTTTTTGAAAAAAAGATCCATGCATTTCTTCGAGAGATGTGGTACCCGTTTGTTTTCTTTTTATTTCATGAAAACATCTTTTAATATCCCATGCAATCTCTTCTTAAGGTGTTTCCACCCTCATAATTTTATAGGTTCAAAGTACAAAAAACTGGATTTATTTTTCTTTAATATACTTTAAACTTTCCAATTATTGCAAAAATGTATTGGCAACCATATTATTTAAGATGCGAAACATAAATAAAAAGAAGTGTATGTCAACATACAAAAACCGCATATTTTTTGTAAACGGTATTATGAAAAATATGTAAAAACTGGTTAAAATGCATAATTCTGATACTGATTATTCCTAAATACTTCCCACTTAAAAGATATTTTTAAATTGTGAATATCAGGAAAACTATTTTACAATAAAGCAAATGCCTGAATGAAGAGGCCTTAAAAGGAGTTATTGCCCTTGTCAATATTTTTAAAGATTGAATATTTGATTAAATATGGAAAATATGCATTTTTTAAATTATTTAACTTAACAATATTTATCATTACACCTATTGTAAAGCATTTTTCTAAAACATATTATTCTATAAGATATGAATTTAAACTAATTACAGGTTTTGCAAAAACCTCTGACATCATAGGAGGGTGGAATCATTGTGTTTTCTTATCAAAACTTTGAATGCATATATACACATGTACCACTAAATATTTACAAAACTATGTGTATATATCAAGTCAAAGAGTTGAAATCGATCTTTAAAATTGTTTAAGATTTTACAATTTGTTAAGCGGCATTAAAGTTTTTTCTTTGGTATGTTTTGTTAATGAATGACTGTCATAAGTTGATGGAAAAAATGAGAATACCAGTATATATGGAAGAATGTAGCTTGTCAACCAATTAAGCCGACCACTTCCCCAACCATAAAGTAGGGTTTTTGTGTCAGGATCCTTAAATGTTATGGACAACAATGTAATCCCCTCCCCTTCCCAAAGAAATTTATGCTGGATCCATCCTTTATTCCGGAATTTAAACTTTGGAACTAAACATATTGATTAACGAAATAAAAACGTCATTAGAGTTGTTTCCAATAGAAAATAAAAAGATACTTTCACGAAAGGTCACACTACTTTTTCTATAATTTATTCAAATACACATGTATCACACTGACTGAGCATAAAACGTCCTAGGTGAGCATATGACACATGGACCTCCTATGGACTAGGCCAAATTTGAAATGTAAGAGGAGTCTGGGGAAGAAAATATTGTATAAGACTGTTGTAAACACAAGGTAACGTCAATAAACTATTTCACTAATTGCACTAGGCCTAATTGCTATATGTATACTCGAAAAAAGTATAGCTGTCATGACAACAAAGATAGCCTTCTGGATATTTTCTACGCAAACCAAAAATAGCTCCGGAAAAGTTGGGTAGGTGCATATTTGATGTGATTGTCAATATATAACGAAGATCTTGTGGTCAAATTGGATAGCTAACGTTTGATTAGGATTTATATTAAACAAAACAATAAATGTTTTATTAAAGTAATGTCAAGAGTCCATTCAAGTGGCTAATTAGTCGAAAAATGACCATCAGATGCGTGAAAAACGCGTGCTACCGATGTTTAAGGAAGGGTGGGTGACACAAAAACCTAATAATCTTTAAATATACCAAGAAGAAGTCTCATATTGGTTGAAGTAGTTTTATTATTAGTAAAAAAAACGTATATAACAGACATTTCTCTAAATATGCAGACGGAAACTTCGAATGATCCAAACAAATATAGCTAGTGATCCAAATCAAGTAAATTTTCGATTAGCACTTTGTATACAGTGATAACTGGCAAATAAAATTATGTAAAGATCACACAAATGACTAAAAACAGTGATACAGGGAATATACGGAACGCCCTTGGAGACTTTTAAAAGTAATAGAGTTTCAAATGCTTTGCCTCCACTTTAAGTACAAGTAAAATTAGATTGAGGTTAATCGTGTTAAATATTTGTTATTTGACCTCATGGCTAATATATTTTCATATACCATTAACATGAATGTCTTAAACTAGGCCTAGATATAAAAAAAAAAGTTTAAAATGTTGTCATAGCCATGAGGTGGCAATAGGGATATGCTCCCATTGTACATATATAAAATGCTCCTTATAGCGTTCGAATCAAATAGCATCTGGAAACCAAGTCAAGTTCATAGCCTGCTCATGTGGGTTTCATCAAGTCCGGCGGAACAGCTACCACTGATAGAGGAGTTACCTGGCGCCTGAAAATCAGTTCTTTGGGTAAGATGAGGCTCATCAGTCTGGGAGGATAACTCATCTAAGAGAAGGAAAACTCTGATTCCAAACCTCCGCTGCCTTACGGCCATACCCAACCACGGGAAAGGCTAGGTGAAGGAAACACTGACATAAAACCAAATGGACAGACTGTGCTCAATATCCAGGGAAGGAAAGCAGTCTAGGCAGTGAAATCAAACATCAAACCACCTTTCCTCGAGGTTACTTACAACATAACCTGGGCCAGATTAATTAGGCCTACTTCAAAGGGAACTATGATGCTGTGCAATGAAATCCGAAAGGAAACTAAAGAGCTGACTCCCAAGAAAACCACCAGATTTGCTACTTGGAACATCAGAACGATGTATGATGCAGGAAGAACAGCACAGATTGCAAAAGAGATGAAGCTCGACAACATTTGTCTCCTAGGACTGAGTAAGACGAGAAGGCTACAGACAGGACAGCTGAGGCTGACCACCGGGGAAACACAGCTGTATTCAGGACACACCAAGGAGGGAGCCCACCACACAGAATGTATAGGCCTGCATGGCGCTATCCATGGAGGCAGACCTTGCTCTTATCGGATGGGAACCTATCAACTCCCGGATAACAACAACCAAATTTAACACCAAGAAAAGTAAGATCAAATTGAACATCATCCAATGTTATGCCACCACAAATGATGCTGATGTGGAAAAGACGCCCTTACAAGAAACTACAGGCAGTCTTCGTTAAAACAGGGAAGACAAGACAATACTCATGGGCGACTTTAGTGGCAAGATTAGAGCTGACGACACTGGCTACAATGAAGTCATGGGCACACAAGGACTGGGCTACATGTATGAGAGCGGGGAGATATTTGCAGACCTATGCTCCCCTAACCGGTTCATAATAGGAAAAAGCATTTCTCATTCCTCATAAACGGACTCAAAAAGTCACATGGAGATCCCCTGACCATTTTACAGAGAACCAGAATGATCATATTTGCATCAACAAGAAATTTCAAAGAGCATGGAAAGATGTCAGGATGATGAGAGGAGCAGACATCTCATCAGACCACAATCTGCTGATGACGGCTTTAAGACTACGCCTCAAGAAGTTCAAGAACATGACAAACAGGAGTAGAAGGTACAAAGGGAGTCTTTAAAACAAAGGTAGAGAAGACAGCATTCCACCTCAGCTTGTCAAATAAAGTCCAGCTACAAGGCCAGCTAGAAAACAATGACACCAACATCGAGACTCAATGGCAGCACATCAAGGAAATGTAGCAAGACGCAATTGAGGAAGTCCTCGGCAGAAGAAAGACAAGACAAGGAGTGGATCTCTGTCACACCATGATTAAACGGGATGAGAGGAAGGGAAAAAGCGGCGCTGAATACAAGCTAGACAAGAAAAACAAAAGCTCTTGAGAACTACAAACCCACAAATAACTACATAGCCAAAGAAAAAATAGTTAAGGAAAGCACCAGGAAAGATAAACGGGATCACATCGACAACCTGCCCGAACAAGCTGAAGAAGCAGCGGGACAAAACGTAAAAGAACTGTGCATGTGTATGATCACAAATAAGCTCTTCAAAAAGTTCCAGCAGATAGAAAGCCGGTGAAGGTCAAGAACGGGAAACCTCTCACAAAAACAGAAGAACAATGGAAGAGGTGAGTAGAACACTTTAGAGAGCTATTAAAAAGATCAACACTAGAAACGCCTCCTGACATACAACCAGCCGATACAGACCTCCTGATTAACTGCGACAAGCCATCAAATCAAAGATCAGGAGAGAAATTTACAAACTTAGGAATGGAAAAGCAGAAGGCCTTGATGAGATATTAGCATAAACCATCAAAACTGATACAGACACAACCGTTAACATCCTATTCAACCTCTTTAAGAAGATCTCGGAGCAAGAGAACATTCCGGAGAAATTGAAAGAAGGCATTCTTATTAAGCTTCCAAATAAGGGGGATCTGAGGGACTGCAGTAATTACCGGCAAGGTCCTCAACAAAATACTTCTCCAGAGAATAAAAGAGGCAGTGGACCCAAAGCTCCGTGACCAGCAGGATTTAGAGCCAACAGATCATGTGCTGACCAGATAGTCAGTCTGTGCACCATCATAGAATAATCACTGGAGTGGAATCCCCCCTCAAAGTCAACTTCATCGACTATGAGAAAGCATTCAACAGCGTGGACCGAGAGACATTGTGAAAGATACCAAGGTTTTATAGAGTACCAGAGAAGCTAGTCTCCCTGATTCGTAACACATACCAAATGTATGATATGCAGGGTTGCCCAAGCTTGCCAGAAGTCTGAGAGTTTCGATATCAAGACAGGAGTTCAACAAGAATGCTTGCTGGCACCATTTCTTTTTCTCTTGGTCATTGACTGGATCAGGAAGATACCGGTAAACAACACTGTCCAAATACCAGTCACAATTGGTGGTAAACTTATCAAAGAAAATGAGCCTTCATCTACAGGGGAGTGTGGTGGAGAGACACAGTGGCAAAGACCATTACATCAAGTCGAGAATTGGCAAGGCAAAAACTGCATTCACCATTTAAAGAACATCTGGGCCCTCAAAGAACGTCAGCATTACCACTAAATTGCGGATCCTCAACTCAATGCTAAGACCGTCCTATTGTATGGTGCAGAGACTTGGAGGTTGACCAAAGCAACCCTGCAGAAGATCCAGACATTTTACAACACCTGCCGAAGACGCATCTTCAACATCTGATGGTCTGAAAGGATCTCCATTGAAGAACTATGGAAGAGAACAGGACAGAAACCAATAGATGTACAAATAAGACAGAGGAAATGGGACTGGATTGAACACACGCTAAGGAAGTCACCCTCCAGCATCACACGCAAGGCCCTGAGTTGGAACCCACGGGGCAAAAGCAAGAGAGGAGGACGTCCAAGAAACACCTGGAGTCGGGGTGAGAGTTAAAGGCACACGATATGACCTGGCAGGATGTACCAAAAAAAGCAGCATAGAATCGAGTTTGTTGGAGGACTGTCGTCGATGGCCTATGTTCCTCACGGAACTACAACTCTAAGTAAGATCTAAATACATATTTACTTCCATTCACATGTCAACTCGATATATGCTAGTCACCTTCGCTAGCCAAGGGTTTCTGATACGCTACTCTCTTCATAAACCCTTGGCGTACAGTGCTGTAAAGAGGTCGTCTTCGTCACGTGATCGGGAATTTGAACAAGTACGCACAGACTGAGTCATCAACAGAAATAAATAACGTATTTAGACCATGAAAGTTTTAAAAAATAATTAATGATTAGATATTGATTGATCTTTTTCTATTTAAAGTGCAAATCTGCATCTTCAACATAGATTCTTAATCATATTTTGGCACATATCTTAAGATTTTAAATGAAACCATATCTATTCATAGAATAGCATGTGATTTATTGTGATCGTTGTTTACTTGCGTTCTTCATTCCCGAGAGTAAAGAGTCAAAATATGTCCCGAACACTGATAGCATTTTTTTTTTACAAAAAACAATTGCTGATTGGTCGATCGATGTCGATCCACCCCAATCACTACTTGAGAAAAAATCCCAACTTTTAAAACCCCGTATGCCAAGAAGTAGTGGGTTCAGAAACCCTTGGCTAGCGAAGATGATCCCAGTAAACCTTAAATAAAAGATATATCACAGAGTCTGGTACAAAATTTTTGTATGGATATTTTATTAGAAAAAGACGTTAATTGTAACATAACAACAAAGTTTTATGATAAACGTAATGACTTGAAATTTTTCAACTTTTACTTATGTAGCAATATAACCCTTATAATATTAACTCCATGGAGTTTATGTCTCTACTACTGTTGATTCAATTATATAACAGCGTTCTCTATGAATGAACAATTTCTAAAACAAGAAAACCTTTTGACAAACAAATAGAAGAAACAAGAATATCAATAGCCTCGTTTGAAGTCATCATTTGGCACTGAAGTTCTGTGGTCGATACAATCACTTTGTCAGCAACTACAATCTACCATTAAATTTTATGCTGACTGATGTCAGCATTTAGAATTGTAAGAGAAACTTTTTAGTATACAGTGGGATATGTCATTTTTAAAAGGTGCATAAAATCAAATTTCCGTGACATCCTAGTATATATGAAGCAGAAAGTTTACAAAAAACTTGAAATTAACACTGCGGACTTAAAAAAAATGTTTCGAGTATAGTTCAAATTTCCTCTTCAATACACTATATAGAAAATATACAGTATCCTTGACCCTAGGGCCTATGATCATGTGCCATTGAGGAGTGAACATCCTCTACCGACCGGTCACACCTGTCGTGTGCTCATTGTGTTCGAGTAAAAACGGAAAAATCCGTCAAAAATTCAGTGTGTTAAGAATGGCATAGCAATCGATATGTAAAATGTCAGTCAGCATTTGACTTAATGATGAAATTGTATTGCCTGAGAAGGTCAGTGTATTGACCATAGAACTTACGAAATAATGACTTTAAATGAGACTGCTGATATCTTTGTTTCGTCAACTTGTTTGTCAGTAACTTACCTCGTTTTAGAAATTGTTCATGCGTAGAACATACCCTTCAGTAATGAATCAACAGTGAGACTTAAACTCCGTATACAAGTGAAAAAGGTACATTGCTATATAAGTAAGGGAAGTTGACGATAGAAAAGTTAAAGTCATAATGTTTATCATAAATCTTTGTGGTAAGGTAAACACTAACGTCTCTTTTTCGTAAAATATCCAAATATGAAACAGATGTGTCAGAATTTGTCGATTTTTTCATTTCAAGCTCACCGGGATATATCGTGTGGACATAAGAATGGAAATACGTTTTCGATATATCTAAATGAGGAATTGAAGGCCACAGCAGGTGTTGTCTTCTTTTTCCGTAAAAGATTTTGAACTAATTCTGCTTCATATGGATAGACATATAATAATGGGGTGCAATTGGTACCCATGGGAATTCCAATAGATTGTCGAAAGACATGGTCTTCAAAAACCATATTGATATTTTTGTATATAAAGTTGAAAAGTCATAAGATTTTATGTTGTTGATTTTAGTTAAATTTTGTGATTTCAAATTTTCCAAAAGTTCCTTGGAATTTTAAGTATCCAAACATGATTTACACCACTGGCACTTCTCGAATACATTGTTACACAGTCTCTCTTTTACTGCTGTTAATGTCTTAGTTAGTAGAAATTGGTAAAATGCAATCTAATTGCAAATTTTATGGAAAATGTTAAAACATTGAATTGATAAAAATGGCATTAGAAGAAGGAGTGGGTGTTTTGTTTTTGTTTTTTTTTTTGTTTGTTTGTTTGCTTGCTTGTTTATTTTTTTGTTACAGAGAAAGAGTTAAACTGCGTTCAGAATACCTGTTTTTAATTACTGAAAAAGATGCACACATGGGAGAAATATACATTTCAATAATGCTGATTTGTAGTTCATCCAAAAACAGTGAATTCGAAAAGTGACGCCCCTCTTGTGGAGAAGAAAACTCCGACAAGCAAAAGCTAGCATAGTCAAGTATCTTTCCCTATTGTAAAGACAATTACAATATTGTGCATTGAAATCAGCTGTTCGCGACACTGTAAATTTATTTTAAAAAGAGGGGTTTCATTTTTTTTAACTCCAGGAAATATCAGGAAAATTGTATTTAGGAAGAGGGATCGGACATTTATATACATTGACGTTGTCGTACGACTTAACTGAAAATGTTATAATGTATTTTGTACTGAATGGTAGTTGCCCAATTATCAACGAATAAAGCTAACTTTTCAGCACTTCTTTTGTTGTTGTTTTGTAATTGTTTTACAGGGTACATGCTACATAGTATGATATTTATCGTGTCACTGCATGGGCGGATTTTACTATATTCCTTAGCAGAAGCACGTCAATCCAAATACCGATATAAATCTGCTAACAGGGCATAAAAGGCGGATCCTAGAAAGTTAACAGGTGGGATCAGATGCCTCCGAGTAAAAAGCGTTCCCTGCCAAACAGTCACACCCATCGATCATGAGCTATAAGTATTAATTAGGTAGAAGGAAGATCCCTTTGTAAAATTAAGTATTAATAGAAGATACAATTCCCATCGCAGTTGGTTGTTTTAGCACTCTTCGGTTAGGCATTTCTTTGCGATTGGCATAGAATGCATTTTCCACTAGACTACGACTAAATCTAGGACTTACGACCTTTTGTAAAATGGGCTCCAGATTCATTTTTGTGTAAGATGTAGGGGTATAGATTAATTGTGACCGAAATAATGAGGGAATTTTCGATATTTAGCCTTCAACAGCGTAAATCGAACGTAAGATAAAAGCATTGAAGACAATGAGAGAATTCGAGTTTAAGGTGTAAAATTAATTCATATCTATTTATGACTCGCTACCGATCATTCGTTTCTTCATTAGAAGTGTTATATCTAGTCTTTATAAAATTTCAACACAAGACTGGCATTTTTTGCTTGGATAGAAGCTTATAGAAAATTGAAATTAATCAATATGAATCAAAAGAGATATGTTTTACCTATATACTAAAGGAGTTATATTCAATATTGATGACTACTGGCACTTGTTGCTTGAAGTTGTTTACTGTTCATTTTCCAGCAAGCTTGTGCGTTTGTATAGCCAACCCATACCAATACTCACTAATGTAAGTTCAATAACTCTTTTAAGTCTTTCCCATCAAAGTTAGATCCTTCTTCTGACGTAAGTAACTCTGAAGTTGTTGACACCTGCTTTACATTGGTCGTCAATTCCAGATTACTACATACACAAGTTCAATGGTGAAAAACAATTATTTATTAGAATAGAGCTCCCTATAGAAATAGCATGGATATTTACGGAAGCGTATTAGTGCCACTTAGACACTTCACTTTTTTTTTAATTTCTACACTTTAATCTGTAAATTTTACACATTAATCTGTAAAATTTACACTTTAATCTGCAAATTTTACACTTTAATCTGTAAATTTTACACATTATAGTGTAAATTTTACACTTTAATCTGTAAATTTTACACTTTAATCTGTAAATTTTATACTTTAATCTGTAAATTTTACACTTTAATCTGTAAATTTTACACAACACACAATTTAGCACACACATCCTCAGTAACACATTTCTAAGCCAACAGACCGTGTTTCGTGCATGAGAGATGTTTTATATTAAAGTAAAACTTTTCTTTGAATATAAAGTGAAGAGCGTATCAAACATATATGCACATATTCCCGATCACAGGTGCTTGAGGACCCCTCCCCCCAATATAGATTCCAGGGCCTGTTAGACATTTTTCACATAAATAATATATGGATGACACAATTGTGATATAATCTATAAATCCTATCAATTCAGAAAATTTGCTTAAACTAACATTTTATTGGCTTACAAATGTGTTACTGAGGATGTGTGAAGATGCTAAATTGACTATGTGAATAAACAATAAAGTGTAAAATTTACAGATTAAAGTGTAAAATTTACAGATTAATGTGTAAAATTTACACTTTAAAGTGTAAAATTTACAGATTAAAGTGTAAATTTTACAGATTAAAGTGTAAAATTTACAGATTAAAGTGTAAAATTTACAGGTTAAAGTGTAAAATTAACAGATTAAAGTAAAAATTTTACAGATTAAAGTGTAAAATTTACACTTTAAAGTGTAAAATTTACAGATTAAAGTGTAAACTTTACACTTTAAAGTGTAAAATTTACAGATTAAAGTGTAAATTTTACAGATTAATGTGTAAAATTTACAGATTAAAGTGTAAAATTCACACTTTAATCTGTAAAATTTACAGATTTAAGTGTAAAATTTACAGTTTAAAGTGTAAAAATTTACACTTTAAAGTGTAAAATTTACAGATTAAAGTGTCGAAATTAAAAAAAAGTAAAGTGTGCAAGTGGCACTAATACGCCTCCGTAGAATATAAGATATTTAGCATTCGAAAATAAGTTTGATAAAGATATCTTAGTCTGATTCCAACACACAAACACACACCCACAAATGAGAGAGAGGGATATCGTACAGAGATAAACTGGTTATTAGCCTTTCGACTATTCTCGAGGTCCTTCGGATGACACCGTATAAACCGAGGTCCTGTGTCACAGTAGGTGCTGGCACGACAAAAGATCCCTCTCTGCTCAATGGCTTTAAGTGTCGAGTATAGGACAAAATTTTTCTCCACCGGCAAGTGGTGGCGTCTCCATATGAGTGAAAATTCTAGAGAGGGACTTTAACAACATACAAACAAAAAAATCAAAAACAGATCTCGACTCCAGTCCTAAATTGCTTCTTCTGGGCCTAGATATATACCAGTGCATAATGTGCATAACCTGACGACATTAACAGATTTCTCAAATACATGTACTTCTTTTGAAAGATTGGGCTTACCGCTCATCTTTATTAAGCCAAGTTTCGAAATTCACTGCAATGCTGCAGAACAGCGTCGTTGGTTTTCCTTCACGATTTAACTATAGATCTCTTGTTTAGCTTATTAGACATTATTGTAATAGCCTCGAAGCGATATCAAACAATCAATCAGCGAAGGTTCGAGAAGTTTTGGTCATAATTTAAGCTGCCGACGCTGTATCGCATGTGAACCGTAAAAGAAATAATATCAGACAAACATAAGTCAATAATTTTATTTAAGAAATAGTGATAAAAGGACAAGAAATTGAATTAAATGGAACAACTGGTAGAGACTCTTGTCTCGGGGACGGAAACAGGAAGTATATACATAAATTAGTTTCACTAGACTGGAGACATTAAACCTACGGAAATCCGATTTATGCGACAATAACCGATCTGGAATATTTACGAGACATAGTAACAGTCTACGCTTCTTCGTTTTAAGTCTCTGGGCTGTCGTTAGGAATGCTAGTATCGACATCTATTCTGATATACAGTTATGCACTTTGGACATGCACTGCTGTGTTGCAGAAGTTATTATTTTTGGTGTATGATTCACGTCATCAAGTCCTTCCCTCTGTAAACATCAAGCAAATCAAGAAGTAAACACCCCCAAGAACCTTTTATCAATCAAATTTATAAAAAAAAAATCGCCCAGTTGAATTTAATTGATAATTAATAGTGTTTTCAAATATTGTTATTTTTATTAACTAGCTACTCGCTTACTTATGTACTTTTACCGATCAAGTACCCATTTACCAGAACATTTGAAAACACTCTTGTTTACAATTTACATAACATTTAATATAGTGGTGTCTGTAACAACGGTTACATCTTTAAAATTAACTTTATCCTTTTATACCGCCATAATACTGGTATATAAAATAGGCTCACAAGTCTATTGAAATAATACAAATTGAGAGCAAAGTATTTCAAGTTCACAGGGATATATATAGATTCAACATATGAATGAAAATATTCGTATCTATTGTTCATTGAAAAAACATCGGTCACTACCTCAAAAGGTGGACGCGTAATTTTTTTTTTAATTCAATGAACAACCACAGTTAATTTTTACTTTAACACCCATAGAAATAGCATAATAAGTAGCAGAAGAAAAGATCTTGTACGAGAGATGTTCAATAAATAATGTCATTGGGGCTCGGAAAGAAACAGAAAAAAGGCTTTTCTATGATTTAGTCTGAATGATTTAACTAAAATATTCTCCTTTAATTAAAACATATGTCCGTAACGTTTTTATTTAATTTCTAATTGTTTTTAGAACACATTTTTGAGAATGACCCTTCGTATTCTGGAATATGGCAAATCCTATGATTTGCTGTACTTGTTTTTTTTTTCTTTCTCAAAGATGTATATCTAAGTTTGGGAAATGAAACAAGTCAAAGGTTGAAAGATCTGGCAATTTTCGTTGGTGTGACAAAACATTAACTTTCTGTTTATCTCCAAAACTCCTTTACTCTTCATGACCTGTGGGATTGGACGCTGTCATGAAGAAATTTAATGTAGTGAATTCCTCATTCCTTTTCCTTCCTCTCATAAACCTTTCAATTTTTTTTTTTTCAAAAAAATATTGTCTTTTAGACTCCTCCAGAAATTGAACTTCCTCCCCGAATATGAATTTAAACAATAAGACCCCTAATATTTAAGAAAATAGCATATAAATCTGTTTTTGTGCTCTTGCAATTCTTTGCTCTTTTTAGGCCTTTACAGTTTTGTCAAGTGCATCTTATTATAAATTTGTTTTGAGGGTTTAAAGCAAAATGGGTTCAAGTTTCATTATCTGTTTGAATTATAGACAAACGTGGATAAGTAAATATTTTGATTTTTTAAAAAAATAATTGTTTAGATATTCCTACACGATGTCGTTTTCACTCATTTTTCAAAACATAGGATGACCTTTGAGTATTAAACTTTTTTACTATGAAATGTTTCTTTAAAACAGTGTGAACTACCCCAAAAAATGATTTCTATCAATTTTGCTATGTCTTAAAGTCAATAAAACATAATCAGTGATAGTTTGTTGAATTTTCGCAAATATACATTGGTTGTTGTAAGTCCTTGTTGCAAAGGGCGGTACCCATTTTTGATGCCTATTATATAATTTTTGTTTATTGAAATCCACCTGTTCATGTGTCTATAAATCATACATTGGTTGCTGTAAATTTCACATATTTGAGTTAATACATTTTTTGGATATTAACAAGTTTTACAGCTGCTTTAATGAAGCGTTTAATTTTACTCTAGTTTACTGATTCTTGACAATTCATTTTTAATGCAGTGTCTCGAATAGCCCTTGTTTTCCAGCTTCCCACAATGAAATAATGCGATGAAAAGTGGTCACATAAACTGTTATCAATTCATTAAAGATTCAATAATGAGAGAAAGCCAAGCTTCGTGTCATACGATTTCTCTGTTGTATGTCATCGAGCAAATGACATTATTTATTGAACGTCCCTCGTACAGCAATATTTTTTAAGAAGTCTTCTGGAAATAAAATGTGAAAATATAACGCACATATATATATAACACAGTGTTCAATTCTATTCAAATAATACAGTTTGTGAGCAGAACAAAAGAGGACCTCTAAAACATCAGAGGCGGGATCATGTGCCATAAAGGAGTAAGTTACCCCCTGTCGACCGATTACATCCAGCGTGGGCCCTTTGTCATGATCGGATAAAGGGAAAATCCGTAGAAATTATAGCGTGTAAAGTTTAGCCTAACAATTAGCCTGAAAAAGTCAGTCAGCCTTTGACCTTTTGATATATCGACCGTAGAACTTACAAAATTGTTTCTTGAACTTGTTGGTTAAGTTATTAACGTTGAAAAATAGATCGTACGTAGAGAATGCTCTTGCATATTGAATTAATTCGAAGACATATACCTCATATGCAGGTGATAAAGGTATATTTGGGAAAGTTAACAATAGAGAATCCGTCACTTTTGTCATAAAGTTTTGTTGTAAGTTACCATTTACGTCCTTTTCTAGTAAATATAAAAATATAAAATACCTGTGGTAGACTATAGGGCCTCTTTTAATTCAAGTTCACCTGGATATGTCGAATCGACGTATGAATTGAAGTAACTACTACAGTCCCTTGTATCGTTAATTGATCGAGTTGAAGGCTCGACCAAGTGTTTTCTTTTTCTTAAATAGAAGTGGTTTTTTTTATTATACTGCCTCATATGAATACAAAAATAGGTCTGCTAATAACTTGGCTCAGTTCTCAGCTATGGAATTCCAACAGATTGTTAGAAAACCTGATCTCCAAACTACTTTGATTTTGTAAATCAGAAACTCATGCATCTTATTTTTTAAAATTCATTTACATGTAATTATATAAATATCATTATGTACAGTACATTCACCAAAGGATCAATAATTTTAGCCACCATGCAGAGCTGACATTGTTTACAAAGAATCTTTTACACCATACATAGTTTTAAACAATGAAAAACAAAATCCAAACAATCGGCACAAATCTTTTACATAATAAGCAGTGACGCACACACCTATAAATCTGATACATAACAATATACAGAACAAATTCAACAAGAGTTGCATTTGATGTTAAAAATATTATCTTAGGTGAATTACCACTTACTAAGGATAATAGAATTGAAAACTTTATGATATTATACATAAACAATATATTTTTTTTATGTTTATTGCAACCAAAAATACCTTCATTTTTTGTTTACTAAGCTATTTGAAAAATGAAATACAATATTGAAAGATGCATAACTGTCAACAATTCAAATCTACATTATTTTGAAGAACAATGGATTTTGTGGGAAAAACATTTTTGAAGAAATTTAAGATTAGTGAGTCTTTTGCTTTTAGCTTGTATGATAGAGACAATTGTTGATTAACTGATTATTATAAGGCACCTTCATATTAATTTAAAATGTAAATGGATGTAAGGGTGGGTGCTTGAGTGTGAAATGTCCATTGTAATTCTGCTGTTACCTTAATTTGATTTTGTATATAATACAATGGCTAATAAAAAAAATCTGATACATACTGTAATAAGCAGTGGCATGTGTTGTAAATGATGTAAATAGCGATTTTTTTATTTTTAAATTAAATACCAAACAGAAAAAAAGAATGACAGAAAGAAAAATAAATCAAAGGATATTACAAGCGGATATTTTCCCTTTAATAAATTACTACAGTGTTATGTATCTATTAGTATTCAACACAATCAACTTCAGAGTATTTGTGTGTACACTCAAAATGATTTTTAACTAAAAAATTGGAAAATGACCGACGACAGGGTAGGTTTATTTACGAATTCCGTTTGCTATCTATGATGTCAATAAGCCTTGGCATTCATATCTCTAGGGGAATGGTTTTATAAGATGTTGAGAAGTCTTACGTTTCGATGTTATTGATTGAATTAAAATCGTCTGTTTTCTAGAAGTCCTTTAGAGTTTTTTAGTATCCACATCTGATTTGTACCGTGTGCCCATCGTCTATGCTCGGTCAAATGAAAAAGTCCATGACATACAATGTATCAGTGTGATTATAATATAATTTTCACGCAAAATATTAACCTATTTAATATTCAACTTTGAGATAAATATATATGTATTTGCTGACAAGGTCACTGTACCGAATAGAATTTGCGAATTGTTGACTTTGAACGAGACGGTTGTTATCCTTGTACATGTATCAAAAACTTGTTTGTTAATAAGTTGTCTTGTTTTTAGTACGTAGAACACGATCTTGCATACTAGTATTTAAAGATATTGAACGGCACTGAAATCATACTCAAATGTCCAATAAAATGATATATATATTGACAGCAAAGCAAACACGGACCATGGAAGGGTAGGTACATTTGTATGTTACAATATTAGCCCTTTGTCTTAATCAAATAAAGAATTATTCTGTAGAAGGATATGGAGATAACGAACAGTATTCAATCTCAAAGTCCATAAAACAATACAAAAGAAGAGCAGAGCAAACACGGATCCCCGAAACATCAGAGGTGGAATCAGGTGCCATGGAGGAGTGAGCATCCCCTGCCGACCGGTCACACCCGCCATGTGCTCCTTGTCATGATCGGGAAATAAAGGGAAAAAATCCGTCGTAAATTCAGTGTATAAATAATGGACTAACAATTGGTATGAAAAACCTCAGTCAGCATTTGACTCAGTGATAAATTGTATTTGCTGACAAGGTCATTGTATCGACCATAGAACTTATACGAAATGATGACTTTAGAGACTGCTGGTATTCTTGTTTCATCAACTTCCTTGTCAATAATTTACCTCGTTTTAGAAATTGTTCATACGTAGAGCTTGTAGACAATTCAGTTTTACAATTTTGGCTAAACAAATTGTTCCTAGTATTTCGGTAAAAAAAAAAATTGTTTGTTATCATCACATTTGGTGATTGAATATTGATTGGAAAAATGTTGTCGATATATCTTATCGTCAAAATGACGGCCACAGCTAGATTCTTCTTTTCATTTAGATTTGTTTTAAAATAAATTCTACTTTTTAAGTGTAAAAAGTTTACTGTGCATGCATTTTCGATATGCAAAGCCAGTTTACAAATGATTTAAAGACCCATGCTTAATCAGTTAATCGTTTCCGTTTGTTTGCGAAACGTTTTTTTAAACAATATCATTATTGCATTAAATTCTATTGTATGACAAGAATTACATGATTTATTTTTTACATATTCTGTCACATTATGAATAAAAATATGACAAAGTTGCTTTTATCTTATTCTGAATTATGTTCATATGGTTTATGGGAATTTGGAGTTGATGCCGTTAGAAATTCTTGTCAGTTGTGGTCTTATTTATTCTAAATTCCTCGATTTATTTCTTTTGAATTGTATTATCTCGCAATATCGAGACATATTTTATATCTTTAATAGAGGAAATGCTATGTTTCTGGCTGTTTTCAGAGAATAGAGTCATAAAATATAGCGATAAAAGTATTTAAGTGGCAAGGTCTGACAATTAGAAAATTTTGTAGAAAAAGATTAATAAATGACAGAAGTATTGTCTGCATTTATCCACTCGTAAAAAATAACACGTACAATACAATGTTTAACCAATTCCCTCTATGAACAAGGAATAAGAAAGGTTAAATACATAAACTTGGAATCAATACTTCCTGCTGATTGTATTAATTTGTACCCTCTGGATAGTTTTTACGAAAAGATATAGTGCTAGTCTACAGTATATAACATAGCTTGTTTCAAAGGCCTTGATTACACATCATTTTGTTTTATTCAATTTTTTCCGAAATTGCACCTGTGCTTGCTTGTGCGAGTATACTTTCAGTATTGCGCTCGTTCTGCTTTACGAATTATACGGCATTTATTAGGCATATCTTTCTCAATCAAAACAAAGGTATTGTTCAATTCAAATACGGAACTTTAAAAAAAGAAATCACGGTTTTGCGATAGAATTAAAATGACAAAATTTTAACCCTTTCTCATTAATCTAATGTAACCAAATTAAAAGGCTTAAATAGTTTAATAAAGCCCTGCTTAAAATTTTCCTCAACATTCTTTGTTTTCTTGTCAACGCATTTCCACGAAATCGTTCGAAAATTAAAGGGAAAGAGAGAGTGACGTGATTATGTGCTTAATTTTGTCACCATTTGCTCGCTTTATTAAGCTTTGATATTTGACTCATGCTTTCTTTCTTGTCAACTAAAGAACCAGGGGAAAAATTACTGTTGATTTTGTTCGTAAAAGATAAAATTCTGGCAGAGGATTGCTATCAAGATTAATTGCTACTATCACTTGAAAACACTGAGTTTCCTGTAAGTCTTTCAGATCATTGGATACCAAAACTTTTAAAGCCATTCAAGCTTATTTCAAAAAATAAAAAAAAAAAATAAAAAGATCAAAACCCCCTCATCTTCAAGAACATTTCAAAATCTTTCTTTTTTTTTTCATTTTTATGCAACAATCTTGCGTGTCCTTTCCTTTTTTTATATACTAAAAATAGAACGAACAAAATTTTACTTGTTTGTATGTTTTACTGAAGTATGATTCTGTCTTCTTGTTAATTGACTGTTTGTTGATTTATGTTATAATACAAAATTTTCACTCATAAAAAGAAATCACCATTTACCACTATCATTAGAATACCATAACCACTTATCTTTTTGTTGAGAAGTATATAAATTAAGGGAACAACCACAAGCAAACAAAAATTGTATTGTGTAAAAACCTACCTGTTTGCTATACTGTTAAATACTTGATTTTGCTGGTTATGAAATTGATAGTTTCAACACTTTGATGTTTATCCAAAAAAGGATGTGTAAGCTTAGACATGCAATGTTAAGTTCAGTTCTTGTTTTTGTAGTAAGCAGTCATGGAAATTGTTACTTTAAATTGAATCATTACAACTCCGCTGTAATGCAATTTTACTTTTCATTTTTTTTCTCATCTAGGCATATTTTATGAATTAATACTAAAAAATTAAAAACAAAAATAAGGACCAATAATGGATGGTGACCTGGTCCTCAGTATAAGTGGCAATGGGATTTGATGGACTCTATTTTTATACACGTTTCCACTGCAACAAGGATCATATACGAGGGGTGATCAAAAAATTCGCGAACTAATTGAATAACTTCCATAAAAGAAAAAATATTTGGTTTCAATGATGATTATATTTTGAATTAATCCTCTCCGATTTTAATGCACATCAGCCACCGTTCTGCGTATGCGCAAATCACGTGATATTGGCGGTCACGTGACCCCGTAGCGTTCTTCACAAAAGTTGAAAGATTTTTCTGAGTTTAATATTTCTTTCCATGTGAGTTAATTTTTATGACAAGAACAGTATATTTGTCAGAAATGGTCAAATCTCGGCAACAGAATGGGTGGATATAAATATCCTTTCCAAAAATAAGCATGGAGACCATTAAAACACAAATCTTCTTTCTCGGGAGGGACCTTTATTCAAGGTGGATAGAGAATATGTGCCTCCTTTTTATCATATCTAATATGTTTGAAATCTAAAGTAAACGATATTTTAGGTATTTAATAATTATATTTTTGTTCAAATATTCAACTATTTTTCAAAGTGTAAAAAGGAGGTCTTTGATAGCAAATTGCTTAATTAAAAACACATATCTTTTCAAACTTGCTTTCACTAGGCAAGATGACAAGTATCATTTTTAACCATCTGCCTTCCTTCACTAAAACGATCAATCCAATCATTAATTGAATTTATAGAAACTCATTTATCTTATTAACTGTATACAAATTATTATATGATACTGCAGAGGGATTTCTAAGATAAATTGTACAGTCGTTTGTTGAACGAGTCCGACTGAGACAACCATTTTTCGTCACAAGTGACCTACATAGTGACGTCATTTTCACTATGTGACGTCACAAACAAGGAGAAAAACTTTATTCTGCATATGCTATTTATAGACCTTGTGTATGGCTATGTGTGTACTGAATTTCATTCTGATCTGAATTGTAGTTTTGTAGATATAGAGATAGTTCGCGAACTTTTTGATCATCCCTCGTATATAAATGTAAATGTTATACTAAATATTATGACTAAAATACTTTGATTTTTTTTGTCATTGCTTGTTTAATTTTGGTATTTAAAATAAATATAAAAGTTGCTAGTTAAACCATTTACAACACACGTCACTCCTTAATTATGTACAAGATTTTTATTTTTTATAGATGTTTGCGTCACTTCTTATGTATACACTGTATAAGATTTTTGCAGTTTCTTTATTGAAAACTATGTATGGTATAAAAAGCTCTTTGTTAACAATGTCAAATCTACACGATAGCTAAAATTATTGATCCCTGTATTGAATGTATTGTATGATATTTATATAAATAAATGAAGAAAAACAACAATGTTCATTGTACTTTTGGCATATTTATATCCGTATGTTATTCCCTGAAACATTCTGGGTATTGTGTTGTCATTTGGATTGAAAGTTCATGAAGTTTAGTACTTTTGTATTTCTTCTACAGATGCTATCATAAAATGACTCTCCTGATTACTTTTTGTGATTCATGTATGATTAATTAATTCCTATAAAAGACAGAACTGGCATATGAAATGTACTTTTAAAATTGTAAAGAAATAACCTGTATGGTCTGTTTATGTGAATTGTGATAAAAGATTAGGAAATGAAACTAGGTACGAAATTGCGTCTGAAAAAAAAATGAAAGAATCCGTGTCATTGCCCTAGAGATAGTCGTACTAATTGACACGGCGGTAGCACGTGACTGCTCATAATCAACTTCTACACCGAGAGTTATTTGAAAGGAAGTCTCCCTTTCTTTCCTTCTTATGATAAACTTCGGTATAATTGTGTAATTAAATTAATTAGGTCATTTCCTGTTTCATATTTCGAGCCTCATTCTTCCGGTTTTTTTTTCTCGTGAGTTTAATCCGTAGCTAAAGGGATAAATGCATTAATTTACATCGAAGGAGATAACTTTTTAATAGTTTTTATACCGTTCAGTTATAATCACTTTGAAATTAAATATGCTTGAAAAGCTTTGAAAAATTTTATAACAAAGAAAAAACTTTGCCTTATTATTAAAAATTTGCCTTATACTTCCACCGTGAGCCCACAGGATAGATCAGCCGAACAGAGTAATCAGTAGTAAAAAAAAACTATTAAAATCAAGGTCATCATCAGGAATAACACGCCACTCAAAAAATAATGTTAAAAAAACAATGAAATCTGCAAACCAGGTCATGATTTACTAATATTTATCGAATTGATATTAAGATAAAAATATCTATTATAAATGTCAAAATGTAGGCCACAGATAGGATTTTTCTCCTCTTACAGTTTTTTTTAAATATATATATTCTGCTTCATAAGAATTAGGAAATTGGTCGACTTATACAGTCTACCAGATTGCTGGATGACTTGGTCTCCAAAGACTACCCCGATATTGTCAATAAGGAATTCCAACTTCATTTTAATATCAACTTCAGGGCACCCACAAGTAGAATATGTAAAATCAGAATGATAATGAACTATATAGACAGTTGTAAGTGTTCTTTGGGTTTAGATTTACAATCCACATTTGATTATCATCATCTCTTGAATAATGTTAGCTGTAGCAAAGTATATTTGAAATTTTTTCATTACAGCTGTTGATATTTTGTTGAGGAATAGAAATACAATATTGGTAAAGCATTTTTCTTTGCAAAGCAATGTGTCTCTTTTTGTTCTGATTTTTAGTAAAAACTTTTGGAATTCAACATAGAATTCTGTTCATCAACTTGTGTTCTATCGTTTTCTATTTAAATGGCGTCAATATGTTATTGTGTACCGGTAATTATTATTTATCGTTTAAGCTTTTTTTTCTATTACATGTATTCTTTTTTTATTTTTATTGTATTGTTTTTCATTGCTAGGGTATTATTTTTCCATTGATTTGTATACTATAATTCTCTGTTTGCATTCTATAAGTTTTATTCTGAATTCTTTAACTTTCTGTTTCATTTTTTAATGTTCTATTTACATAAATATGTGCAATATATATACAAGAGGAAATTTTAGAACAGCAATGGAAAGATATGAAAAATCAACGGAAAGTTATACAAAACAAATAAGAAAATATACAATACAAATGGAGTAGATCGAAAATTGTAATGTTTGACACGACATACCTATGTATTGCCAAATATCACAGTTTCTTTTTTTTTATTTACGCGAACATAAAGTTCTCGCGAATAAAAAATGAGCAGTACGTGCATTTTAATTGATAAAACAGCAAAATATTTTTACCCGATCTTCTGTTTAAAAAATGAAAGATAAATTTCCCTTTATTTCTCAAACGTTATATAGATATTTATGATCGATACCAATAAAACTTATCCCGGTAGGTACAAGTAAGAAAGTTCAATTTAAACATTCCTCCGATGTTGATATTTTCTCAAAAATATATCATAGAGCATGCGTAAGCATTACGTCAGATTTAGCAAACAATCACTATGAATCGAAAAAGGTCTTCGAGGTCAAGGTCGTAAATTGTTCTAGTTTAGATAAAGTATGCACCCTCTTACCCTGAATCAAGATAAACTAATGCTCTTTCTCCTGTACTATAACAATGCATTTAAATACCAATCTGAGCAAAGTTTGTTAAAATATTTTTTTAGTTATTGATTTAAACAATAAAATTTATACTAGTATATCTTTAAAATTCAGAAGAAACAAATTTTCATTCATCTCATCTAAGCCTGGATTTATACTGTAATATCTTCTTGACTTTTATTAAACTTTGATAAATTTCAAAAGATTAATCTCTTTTCAATCATAGAAACAATCATTTATGTGTCCTTGAAACCAATCAAAAAGCATCAATTTAGTTTCAAAAAATCTTACTTAGCAAGCTGGTTTAATTGTCGAAAGAGGCCCAAAGGCCATATCACTCACATGAGTCACCTTAATATGGTCTTGTTGTAGTTCATAAGAAGTTCTCTCAAAATTATTCCAAAGAAATTCTTTGCCTCACACCTTATTTTAGCTTTATCCTAGCGCTAAGGCGCTGTCCTGAGTCCACACGGCATAAGGACTCATCAATATCAAGATTAACAAGACTAACTTGACCTTACTCTCCTGGAATGCTGACATTTTTATCGATTGTTTTTAATGGATGCTTTGTATAAAATTAAAAAAAAACTCAGTTTTTATGTTTTAGCCCTAAACCAAACCAAAATGTCCATTTATAAAATTATTCATTAAAAACTAAAGAATTTTGTCAATCTGATTAAAATCGGATCCTTTGATCCGATCACACAGATCGCTACACAATCTATGTGAGCGGATCTAAGGATCTGATGTTAATCAGATTGGAATTTTGTGTGATTTGTTTTGGAATGGAAATGTTACTCCGTATGTTATTCCCTGAAATTTTGTGATTTTGTTCTAATGGAAATCTTTTTTAAAGTAAAAATCTAGCCAAGGGAACATGATATTAATTTAAATCTTTTCCCAACCCCATCCTCAGGGCCACAATTTAAACAAACTTGAACTCGAACAACCTGTGGATATTTGTTAAATTAGCATGGACCTGCTGCTCTTTGTAAGACTATCTTCAAGTTTTTCCTATACATTTCTATGTAAAACTTAAGTCGACCTTGTGACACCACTCTTCTCTGTGATATCATCAGCTGAACACGAACAACCATTTTTTGTGAAGTCATACGTTGAAGAAAGTTAAACTACACTACCTATAATGTTGCATGTTTTTGTAAGCAATTGTAGCCTTGCTGTTCTTGAGAAGATGATTTTAAATTTAAAGAAATGTATGTGTACTTCTTCGTGAAATTTTCTTCCCCTCTTGCCCCCTTTCCTAACTCGGGGACCATATAAAGATGGATAAAGTTTTTCACCAAAACAAACATCGAATGGATTTTATTGGTTAAAACTGACCGATTGCTTCTTTAACATAATTTGAGGATCTGAGAAATTTTCAGACATCACCCGAAATAATGCACATTGCAGAAAGGGGACACACTTCGATTAGAAAACCTCAGTGAAGCCTTTGACTCAGGTGAGCTAAAAGGTCTATTTTTATTCTAGAACATCAGTTGATGCTAATATCTAGGAGAGAAAGAGATATCCCGTTTGTCCCAACGAAGTAATGTTAGTACACATATGTGTCATGAATCATATTTAATCATATAGGTGACAGAATATAGGCCTGTACTTTAACAGTACAGATCATATTCCAAAAGAGACATCCGTTAGAAGACCTTCGCTTTTCATTCATCCCAAGGTTAATATTTTTATCATGTTTATTTTTAAGTCACGTAGTATTGCAAACATTTAAAAGGGGGACCCTTTCATAATTCGTCCTGTTCTTTAAAACATTTTACACAGGTTAACTATGGCTCTTAATACACTCTATGACAAAAGAAAAAGAAAAGATGTTGTGGAGGTCGTATATCATGGAATACCATATGCAGAATTTGATAAAACTGGTATGTATACATCATCTTGTTTAAAACATTTTTTTTAAGTTAAACATTAAGGAATGAAATACAAATGAATTAGTTTTGTTATTGAACATTTAAAATGCTTTTAAAGCACCGTTTACAGAATAGCTTTTCAACTTTAATCTGCAAAAATTAAAGATAACGAACAGCGATCGACCTCAATCTATAAACAATACAAATATGCGAAGAGGGCAAAATAACGACCCCTGGGAATTCCAGGGGTGAATCAGGTGCCTATGAGGAGTTGGTATCCCGTGTTGACCGGTCACACCCAAAATAATTCAAAAAGTTCATTTTGTAAATCTTATGTAATAGTTAGATCATATTAAGTAAAATTTTAGTGGTTAAGAAGGGGCGGAGGGAGCGAAGCGACCGAGCCCTTCTTAACCACTAAAATTTTACTTAATATGATCTAACTTACTTAGAACCTATTTTGATTGGCTAATAAGTCAGCGCGCGGAGTTACTGCATAGACGTAAAATCTTAACAATTAAGTGATCAACTTAATAGAAAATTTAGCAGCTGCTGATTGGAGGAAAAAGTGGGTTAGGTTCTAAACCTGTATTCATAAATCCTTGTGTATAAAGCGATATTTATCACAGGTCACTGGAGTACTTGGTCCTTGGTGAGAATGTTTGAAGGTTCCTTAATGCTATCAGCCTCTTTGTCACCTTGTACCCAGACTGTCACTTCTCATGAAGAGGACTACATTCTTCTGCGCCAGCACTGTGAAATCAGTCCACGCTACTACCAAGATATAACCATCCAATCAAACTTCAACCCCAGGATTGTGTTTGGCTGCCAAGAAGTTGGGCGGACATCATTAAACTTCAAAGTAAAGATGTTCAATCAGCACACGGAATATGTGTACGCTACAAACATGAGAAAAATGGTCAACTTTAACAAAAGAACAAAGAAAGCGGTCCCAAATAACCCTTTTTATCTTGAACAAGCAGAGGGCCTGAACGGTATGCGACCAAAGTACAGTTGGCCTCCGTTTCCTGATAATGTTCCCTCTAAAGTTTTTCGAAAGAAAGTCTTCCCTCTTCACAGTGATACGGACTTTATGAATCATGTAAATAATTCCTCATATATACGATTCTGTTTAGATTGTTGCGCATGTGCAGCAGAAGCGAAATTTTACAATTATTTTGAGGCTGACTTTCATTACCCCGTTTTGGAAGTGGACATTCAGTATTTAGGTGAAAGTTTCGCAAACGAAACTCTAGATATTTCAACATGGCAAAGTGAAACGGATATTTGTGATTTATATTTTATCATAACTCACAAACACAAAGTGATAGCAAAAACTTTCCTTAGACTTGGCCTTACAAAGCTTAAAAAAATAACTTATGCTGATTCAAAATTGTAGATAAAACAATACAAGTATGCCATAAAAGTTTTCAATAGCCAAGGTATCTTGGAAGAAGATTGGGCTGACAAAATCAAAAAAAAAATTACTTAATTTCTTTTGTCTTTTGTGAACAAGAAAACAAAGATGATTTATAAATGGTAATATCCTTTTTGATTCGTTGCAATTTTAAACTAAACAAAATATCAATATTTTCATTTCAGAATTAAAAGTCGATTCAAATTTAAAGTGTTTTTCTGTGTTTCTCACGCAAATTCTTATCATAACCTCTCTTTTAATAAATATGAAATATCCCATTTCTCCTCTATTATGACTGAAAATACCTTCGATTTTTGACATTTCCTTCATATTCTTCAATATCCGTTAATACATGTTCCTTTATAAATGTTATATTGTATCAAATCTAAGCCAAAGGGTCTATAATTTAAGCTAAATTTAAGGTTAAAAAACACTGACTAACCAAGTGAACGATTACCTGCTAGGAAATAACCCCCCCCCCCCCCATGGTAGTATGCTTACATGTACAGCTTATAACTCAGAAATTTAAAGTCTGAATTCTTTTGGATGGTCTTATCGTTGGCAATTTAAATCTAACGCCCATGCATAACAGTTTACCATACTCTACTTTTGAAGAAAACCAGAACACAAAAAGTAAAAACGAGTACAACAAACTAGAGATCATTTCTAGTTTTAAAAAAGCAAGGGAAGAAAGGTTAGAAGAAACTACAACTGCTTACTAATAACTGTAAAAAGCAGATTGATCAATTTGAGAAAATATAATTTGAAGAGGACAAAGATACGCTTTCGGTAATTTTATCCATATTGGGAAAAATGTCTGAGTTTCACGGGAAGAGTGATATGCTAAACTATATTATCTATTTTATTGCTTACAATATACAGATTGCAAACTGACACTATCTGCTCGTGTTCCAGAAACCTTGCGGATATGTACGGAAATCCAGAAGAGCTATTGCACTAACATTCTTTGTTCAGACTTAAAATAAAACGGATGTGTATGTATGTATATATATTTCCCAATATACAAGTATTACTTGAAATTTTAGCATACACTATGTTTAGGCATTCAGTATAATGGGATTCATTTTCTCTCCATAACTGATCATGAACTTGTGTATATTCACATCAAAGCAGGGGTTACTGAAAATGTTTTAACCTTTTAAGACGTAAAATAAGATTTGTTTTTTTATACATTATGCTTTCGCACCAGTGTAGTCATAATACTTTTTATGTTAATTTTTGCACCACTGAAGAGTATATGTCAAGACAGATTTAGATTGCCCGGATATTATGTTTGAGCAAAACAAAATATTTCATGTCAAAGAAAGGAGGATAACAGAAGAGAAATTTAAGTGGAAAGAATGATTTTCTGAAACATAATCAATATGCAATACTATCCTGATAATCAGTGACATTTAAATCCAAAACTAGTTTACAATCTAAAATGGCTGTTACTCCTTGACAATTCCGCTTTCTTCATCACGCACGCGTGACGGTTAGCTCGACCTACAAGACCTCAGCAGAAATAGGCTGGGATCGTCATTAGGTGATATATTTCTCACTGAAAGTTTCCAGCAAAAGCGAAAATGATGATGGAACTTCTGAAAATATCGTCAGTGAGTGCTAAATATAGGCATTGCTTCCGTGACTAGATTGATTATGAATTATTATATAATGATGTTTTATAAAATAGATGTCATGAAAGGCTTGAACTACTTTTAGATTTTCTTACATAGCTTTTTGATGCTGATTTTATTGTTGCAGTTTTTTTTTTTTGGGGGGGGGGGATACTGCTATCGACAACGTCCATAAAAGCCAAGGAAAGGTTAAAAATTCTTACAATAGTTTTTCCATTCATATGTATATCCAATTGAGGTTTAAATTAAAGACCATAGAGTCTGCTAAATCTCTTTCATACTTTTATACTAGTATTTTACCAGAAAAGACGTTAATAGTAATCTTACAATTAGGCTTTTATGATAAACGTAATGGTTTTAACTTTTTTCAATTTCCCTTACTTATGCACTAATATACGTTCATCACCTGCATATGAGGTTTATTTCTCTCAATTGATTCGATAAACAAGAGCACACTCTACGTATAAATATTTAAGTATCAAGTTAATGAAAGAAGAATATCAACTGTCTCGTTTAAAGTCATCAGACATTTTCAGCAATACAATTTATGAAGTATAATGCTGACTGGCGTTTCAATACTTATTTCTGACCATTATTTACACACTGAATTGTCTACGGATTTTCCGTTATTTCCCGATCCTCACAAGAAGCACACGGCGGGTGTGACCAGTCGGCAGGGGATGTTTACTGTTATATGACACCCGAGCCCACCTCTGTTGCTTTAAAGATCCGAGTTTGCTCTCATTTTAATTTATATTGTTGGAATGGACTTTTGAGTTTGGATACTGTTTGTTATCTCCATTCATTTCATTCTCACCTTTTGACCTCAGATGTCCCAAAGTTGCCCGTAAATTGGAACTTTGTGTTTAATTTTTGGCAATGTATATCAGTCACCATTGTGTTGAATTTACTATTTTTTGTACGAACAATTCATTTGCAATATACAGACTTTGACAGTGTTGTTTAATCTTGGAAAATCACGAAATGTAGAAGACATTGTTAACATCTAACGTGATTTTTATTTTCATTCAAAAAAGATTATGGGTTTTACAACTCTGCTGTTGAGTGTTAATTATTTCTTTATTTGCAAGTGGTGTTTGGTTTGGTTATTGGAAATTTAGCCATGGATGTTACGATATAATAAGAAAAGGATATAATGATGACGGATCTTTTGAGATTTCGTCAACGAGATAGAAAAAGAAAGTGTTAATCTGGAGTGATGTACACCAGCTTATATAATCCTAGTCCTAGATACCGGTAGTTACATAACGTTGAGGACTATTGTTTCCTTTTTGTACATTTTCTTACATTTATTACATTTGTGTCCATGTCTTTCGTATTTGTAATTCATTATGTAAAAATAAAATGATCTGAACATCTATTATTAACGAATTTTTAATTTACATGTATATTTATTCCAGAGATCTTACTCTGAAAGATGGTTACTATTGTTTCCTTTGTACATTTTCTTACAATGGGAAATTCATTACATTCTGTTGAAAACAAAATCCATGCAAACACCTTAAGAAATAGTCGAATATTTTTATCAAAATATTAAATTGTATTTGTAATATTTTACAAAACAATTTAAAAATAATTCTATAAATAAATGATCAGGCTAACACAAATGCAGGGAAACATAATACTTGATATATAACTTATCAACGAATTTTGAATTTACATGTGATAAATATGTTTAGCTATATTTTATTTAATTTTTAAAACATTTTAATATTCCATTGAGATCTTACGTCTGAAAAATGGTTCTAGCCCGGCTTTCACGTATCATTTTTTCGACTTAGGTCAGTCGCGGCCACTGGGTTTAAAACCAATGACCTTCCAATAAGGTAGTGAGCGCTCTGTCAAGTAATCTACGTGACAGTGGTTATTTGTAGATGACTCGCTTAGAATACTATTATCTACTGTGCTCTGCTCCAAATTGGGCATTTTCATGAAAGAGTGAAGTGGATTCCTTTGTTATGCGCTGTTCATGTTGGTTGAATAATTTTGTTTCAGTTAATTGTTAAAAGTAATTCAACGTCACGAAAACATTAAGTATTTTAATAAGTTTTTTTGTTATATCCTTAGGGTAAAAATCTCTCAAACAAATTGTACACGAAAGCAAACGCAATTTTCAATTGTAGGACGACCGTATTTCATTATCTACCATGATGCTGTATGCCAGTAAAAGTACAAATCAATTATTTTGATATCTATTAATCTTTTTTTTCTTGGTCACCTCTTTTTAATTGATAGAAGCATTGTATATAAAATATTTATCTTTACATAAACATTTTAAATATTGCCCATCAGTTCAAAATTCCTTGCGAAAAAATAGGTTTCTCCAAACAGAGAAAGTGTATTATCCTAACACGTAACTCAGATGACACATTTAAATAATGAACCCTGTCTTTCTTTTAAAAGTTGTCACAATTGAAAAGATTTGGAAGCAAGGTAATAAAACAAATTAATTCTGATTGGCAGACAAGAAATGAGATACAGTTTCGAACAAACCCATGCAAATTTTAAAAAGCAACGTCACTATTTGGTTAAAGTGCAGAGAATACATGTACATGTTCTCAATCTCAAAGGAAGGGTTACCTTTAACTGATTGTAATTCGACATTTTATGTGTAATACGTACATTTCATTTATTTATTTTTTTTATAAATGGCATTGTCGACAGAAATTCAAAAACTGCAAAAACATTGCAATTTCACAAAGCTTATTTTTAAAATACGTACACTTCAATTAATTGAAAGCACATAGTGTCTACTTAATATTGGTGTATGGGACATCGGGTCTTATGCAGTTTATATGTTTATGAAAATGGTACGATAAAGCGGACCTACCTTTTGAAATCAATTTTGAGGGAAAATATCATTGGCAGAAATTAGATGATTAAACAAGAATCCAAAAAAGACGTAGATTTGATAAAATGTATTTTTCTGTAATTTTGAATTTAAAAAATATAACATATTGTAACAAAATATGATCTTCATATGTCGATTCGATGTTTCCAAGTGAATTTGTAAATAAAAGACATATCAGAATCTGCTACATCTCTTTCATTTTTGCATGTTTTACTGACGGCTGGCATTTTATGACAAACGACATGATTTTATGTAGTAATATCCCTTCAACAAAAATTAACCTGTCATTGGGTCATACATGTATTTGTATGACTTGCTCCATACTAAGGTAGGCTTTTGTTATTATGCATGTAGTGAATTTCACAATGGAATTTCCCGTTTTCCTGATCAATACATAGTGCTCACGCCGGGTTTGACCTTTCGACAGGGGATGCTTAGTCCTCATATACACCGATCCCACCTTCTGAATTTCCAGGTTTAAGTCCTCTCCACTTATTTGTATTGTTACAAGACTTAACGAGATCGAACACTGTTTGTTAAAATCACCTTTTCCCACTCTGTGTAATAGATTTTAATGCATGTTTGCATTGGACCCAAAGATATTTAGCTTATTAAACATTATAGGGGAAACAATTCGTTTTCGTTTTTCAGTATGAAAGAATTAAATCTTAATTTTTTTAAATCTTTGATCAAACATTTAAAAGACTGTTTAACTTTTTTTTGTTACACTTTGCAACTTGCATTATTCAGTGTATCTCCACATTAAACTCTTACTTATTATGCTCAGATATAATTTTTAATGCCAGGAAGGTTTTTTTGCAAGTGTCGGTACATAATAAAGAGCATATTTACTTAAAGTTTATTCAAAATTTGAGACGGAAGTCTGCGTGACCAGCTAATGAGTTTATGACATAGCATTGTAAAAACAAGCATAAAAAATTCACCTCCATGATTTTATTTGTAATAAATGTCTGTAACAATAACGGATCTACATAAGTTGGTGATCGGTTGGTTAGTGTAAAGCACTTAACCATTTAGATTCAGAAGGAGGGATGCGGAAAGTAATTTCTACAACGAAGGGGCACTTTACTTGGACATGAATTTTGCCAGTGGCTAACTAAGCAAGAAAAATCTGATTACGGGAGAAGAGAGGCTTTTACATCACAGCAACGAGTCAGAGGTCCGTGATAAATATCACCATGGAAACGAATATTTGCAACCAAAAAGTTCCAGAAAAAAAATGTAGGTGCACCTCTAACTTGTAGCTGTGATGTAAAAGCCTATATACACCATACATGTATGGTGTATGTTGATTTGAAGTGTACCTTAACTTTAGATGGTGAGTTCTTTCTAGAAAATTTTTTCTAATTATTTTCTGAATAAAAAACAGATATCGGTTTATAGTTATTGAGAAACGAAAGCAATATCCTACTTGATTACAGCAGAGTAAAGCATGTTTGTACATTAGTGTCCATTCGTGGCTTTCACTCTCCCAATGTCTGCTAATTTCCGGAAGAAGATTCACCAGAGATTGGATCGCTTAAAATGAAAGATACATCAGCAGAAACATCTGCAATTTTTATTCACTAATAGGGCAGAGTCCTGCATGGCATTAACGCTAAATACACTAGTAGTATTTAGAAGTGCCAATACCATATATTTGTTTATAAAAGTAAAATATACCAGTAGGTATAATGTATATATGTATATATCGTTAATAAGCCCCAATAAAGGTATTCCAACCATGTCATAGCGAAAGCAAATGCAAACGTTTATATTCGCAAATATGGAAAATAGGTTATAATTAAATACTATTGATAATATAAATAATAAATAAAAAATGAACTAAAAGCACAATTTTAAATAAAGGATTTTTTTAAAACATCAGTTATTTTGTTATTTTCTTTACTCTGAGTTGTTGCTGTTTAGTCGCAATAGACTGTCGACGGGAAATCGAGAGATGGTTCATTATAGCATAATAAGCAGTAGAGTCATGTGATAAAAGGACTCATCCAGTGCTATATTATACAGTATGATTTTTACGCAGCTCCTTTTGTGTCCTTGATAAGAATGGCATGGCTCTTTATGTAAGATAAAAGTATACCCAATTATAAAACATGAGAGACCCAATCTAACCCCAAAATATAATATTTCTACAGATCAATGATCTGTGATAGTGGCTTTTAATAAATGTACCTGTGATTCGTGCAGATTTGTTATTTTATATTCCTTGCTAGCAATGTTGAAATACGAATACTCAAACAAGGTTATGTGCATCATTGCTTTGAAATTTAGGTAGACATAGCCAAACAGCATATCCCGGCGATATTAATTAGATATCATTGTGTTCTGAACAGAAAAAAAAACAATATAAAACTTAATTTAACTTCTGTTTACTTTATATATGTTATTTATGCCATATATTTCCGATTAGTTTAAATATGTTGTACATCGAAACACGTACTCATTGTATTTAATAGCACGTATTCAATGTACGGATTGTTAGACCATTATTTATTCACCGAGTTGTCGACGGATTTTTCCGTTTTTTCGAACATGACAAGGAGCACGCGGCAGGGGACCGTTCGGCAGGGGATGCTCACTTCTCCATGGCACCAGATCCCACCTCTGATGTTTTGGAGGTCTGTCATGTCTTTGCTCAACTCCTTGTTTGTAATGTTTAATGGACTTTTGAGCTCGAATACTGTTCGTAACATAAGTACTATTAAACGCAGACGTCGTCTATAATAAGGACGTGAATGTCTTGAAGACCTGATTAATAAAAATCTTGTAAGCTTCTTAGTTAAAAATGAATAAAATATATTTCATTATTTTATGCTATATTATCATGCTAGAGTGTTTCGTTATGTGGAAGAGAGTTATTTCTAGTACTTCTACAAACAATTGTCCTTGGTCAATATTACATAAATATTTTTTGAATTTCCTTACTATTTCTCTGAAAGACTTTTTTATTGCAATATGATGATATAACAGCTCTCTAAAATGTTATCTTGAATATATTCTGAAAACAATAAAGTGCTAAACAGATGAAGGCATTTTATGTAATTAAGGAATATAACATGTTATTATTACTATTTAACGGCATCTACAATGAAGCGAAATATACCCCTGCCACAAAATTTCGATCAAGTAGAAAGGTAACAAAGTTTTATTGCAGAATTTAATGAGATTTATGAGGAGCAAATAAGACACAAAGGTCTCACTTGATAGGGTAATTTCCTTACCCAGACTTATTTTTCAAGGCGCTTAATAATTCAGTGAAAAAAGCAAGTCAAAGAGACAGTAAACTTAGAGCGCCTGTGGAAAAAAATCCACAGGAAAAATGGCACAGTCATGAACAGGATAAAGAGCTGTTTTCTCCTAGTTATTATTTCAAGATTTTTGTTTAAGACTAAGGAAAAAAATCTGAACTTATCAAAATTTATTGCCACACATCCGACTTGGCGTCAAATAAAAGTTATCGTAAGACAATTTATCCTTTAAAAAATACTAAAATCTAAATGTTCGTCTTGGTGGACCATGAAATACTAGTAGTGGCCCATTCCTTGTAAAAACTATTAACAGACTTATTAAACATTGTCCTTTCCCACAAATGTGGTTTCCATCAGCTCTCGTTGAGGATTGATTTTCGTTTTCGTCTTTAAGTCAGACCATAAATAAAATTAAGATATCAGAGAAAATGTTTATAACAACCAAATTTTTAGCCAAAACTCGCCGGTATCCACAAGAAAAAGTGTTTATTGTCCACATCTGAAGTGTCAAAATATTTAAAGAGAGGAGATACTGTATTTACTGGATATACTAAAAAGTATTATCAATAATAGGACAGGCATTAATTTTTTATATATATAAATCATTTGATATGATATAATCCGTCTAACCAATAATATAGAAACTTAAAAATTAAATATGCATGTACTGTCAGATGCATTCATAATTGTAGACACTGTAAAAAAAAAATAGCCAGTTAAAGTCACTAAGAAGACTAGTAAATTTCTTGTCCATACAATCACTACCTTAAAAGCAGTTTTACTAGGTATTGGGTATATTTACTAGATGAGCTTAGTAAATCTAGAATTGATAAGTAACTTTCACTATGTATGTAAGTATCTATACGACCCCCGCTTCAAAACTCACTATCTTAGCCAGTAAACTGAAAGATTACTAATCATGACAAACGCTTTACGAGGCACACTAGCTAAATTCACTAGGTTTTTCTTTCAGTGGACAGACATCATAAAATAAAAACAGTATTAAAGATAACATAAATATGTCAACGAAGGGACCTAAAATAGATGTATATCCTATTTTTACCTTATTGAATACTGAATCTACGTATTTTGTGTTAACTTAAATTCATTCTTTTAAGTTGTCATGAATGTTGTGTTAGGCACAACCACATTTTTCTATTCAATCCTTACCGGCAACAATTGCCAGCCTATCAACAGAAGTAGAAATCTACACGATGTGTTTTGATCTTAACGATAATCGTCTTGTAATCGATCTTCATTCATGACTTTGATTTAATCTCGGTAAGGACTGTTTTTCTTTCCTGTATCTCGGATTCTCGTAAACGTCAGAGGATACAAAACAACCGTTTCTCTGTGTATCGTGTGCTCTCTATCGATTTGCTTTTTAATTCCAGATTAAGCCACTACAAATATCTATAGATTGTCATCTCAGGAGGGACACTACTTTCTGGGGTTGATTTAACCACTGTGCTTCTTTGTATAAATTAATTTTTCTAAACGTTTGACGATTGGTTCAAAATATTCAGTCTATAAACAGATAGCAAAATATATTTTGAGAATCTTGAATAAAAACAAATTATTGTTTTTTTCTCATACAAATATTGTAATAAATCTCTAAATATTTTGCTCTTGAGAATACTTGTAGTAGAAAAGATGAGTAATATGTGTAGATTTATATGTATATTGGATTCTAAAACTTAATAAAAGTCCTTACAAACTAAGATAGATAGCGGGTGAAAGTAAATGTTCTACCAAGCCTCTTTCTTTACTCCTCACTAAGATATTAACAGTAGTGAAGGAGAAACTTCAAGAGTACTGTGCAACAATACATTCAAGAAGTTTTGTAAATCAGATGTAGATGCTAAAACAATTCCAAGGAACTTTTGGAACATTTGGAATCACAAAATTTTACCAAAATCAACAACATATCAACTTAATTAAAACGTACAATTTTTCAACTTTATTCACAAGTATTCTTCACGAATTAAAGTCAAGGCTTTCTGCTGACATCATAGACAGTTGATTTTTCAATAAAAATGGAACTCGTAAATTTACTTACCTTTTCATTGGTCATTTGCAAAATAGTTTTGTTAAAAACATTCTGATTGTACACACAGGTATTCTGAAGCTGCTATTGAAAAGATGCTCGGGTTTCTCATTGACAATAGGTTTTTGGAGACCAGATCTTCCAACAATCACTTGGAATTTCAATGGGTACGAATTTGCGCCCCTTTATAAGCAGACCTATTTTTTGTATTCATATGAAGAAGAATTTATTCAAAAACTGCACTCAAAAGGAAGAAAGCACTTGTTGTGACCTTCACCTCGACTTCAAGATTTATTGACAATGTATTGTCAAATAACGATTCGTTATTTTTATTCTTATGCCGACACGATATATCCTTGTGAGCTTGAAATAAAAGATACCACAGAGTCTGGCACATTTGTTTCATATTTGGATAGTCTGGCACATCTGTTTCATATTTGGATATTTTACTTTAAAAATACGTTAATGGTAATCTAACAACCAAGTCTTATGATAAACATGATGACTTTAACTTTTCAATCGCCAACTTCCCTCACTTACGCGGCAATATACCTTCATCACCTGCATACGTACTTTATATCTCTCAGTTGAATCGATACGCAAGAGCATACTCTACGTATAAACATTTTCTAGAACGAGGTAAATTATTGCCAGACAAATTGTTGAAGCAAGAATATCAGCAGTCTCGTTTAAAGTCATGATTTCGTAAGTTCTATGGACTATACAATGACCTTGACAGCAGACATGCTCTCTCCACCATAGCACCTGATACTACTTCTGATTTATTTATTTGAGGCTCGTGTTTGCTCTGCTCCTACTTTGTATTATCTAATGGTCTTTTGAGCTTAAATATTGTTCATTATCTCCACATATTTAATTTTATCTTTTTCAAGGTGAAACTAAAAGAATAATGGTGATGAAGAAGGTGAAAAATACGTGTCCTATTTATTGAATGAGGAAAACAATATATCAAAAGTGTAACAATGCATGAACATGCATTATCCAAAACTTGTATGTAAAACAGTTTCGTTCTACCTCCCAGTTTCTCTATTCTTATACGTGATCAGCTGCTCCTGTTTCAAATGTATATTTCTATGTTTATGTCATTTCAGTAAGCACTCATATTAAGTGAAGATAAAAAAAGAAACAATATACAGTGCCATTCATGGATAACAATATTCAAAATCTCCTTAGTTATTGAGAATTTCCTTATACATCACAAGGCACGTACAAGAACATTCTTTAAGAGATTGGAAGACTCGTGAAATCTCTATGGATTTTTTTAATGAAGCATTAGAAATTTGATAATAAGTAGAATTGACAAAATCAGCTCTAATCATTCGGAAACTACAGATATCTTTGCTGTACGTTGAAACCAATTTGTTACACGATGTCCTCAGAAGTCTTTCTTACTTTGTTTATCATCAAGATTACAATCTACTGTGTAGCGATCCCAGAAGACCCTGATTCTTCCTGTCTCGGAGTAACTGACAAAAATTAATTTCAATGATATGGTCTTGGCTGCCCCAGCAAAAAAACTTCATTACTTGATGGATTGGTGTGAGTTTCTAACTTCAAATGAGTTTTGTAAGAGATTCCTCAATTTTCATTCACTTTAAGGATATATTGATATTTCGATTAACAAAACATTTTTCTATTCCTCTGAGAAATGTCATATGCGATCATCTGATATAAAACAGACAAATACAAAGTGAATACTGGTTTGCTTTATTCTAAATACACGTGCAATATCTTATGTCGATTCGATGATAAAAGATACCACAGAGTGTGACACGTCTGTTTCATATTTGGATATTTTACTTGAAAAAGACGTTAATGGTAATCTAACAACCAAGCTCTAAATAAACGTGATGACTTTAACTTTTCTATCGTCAACTTCCCTTACTTAAGCAGCAATATACCTTCATCGCCTGCATACGGTGTTTTTATATCTCAGTTGATTCGACACACAAGAGCCTACTCTACGCATCCGCAATTTCTAAATTATTGACCAACAAGTCGATGAAACAAGAATTTCAGCAGTCTCGTTTATAGTCATCATTTCGTAAGTTTTATGGTCGATACAATGACCTTGTCAGTTATGAAGAAGGCAATAAAATACGGACCCTTAGAAAATCCAGGGGTGTGATTAGGTACCTATTAGGAGCAAACATTCCCTGTTGACAAGTCACATCCGCCGTGAGCCTCGTTTATTAATCAGATCGAAGCATTCTGTTTTCAAATTCAGTATAAAAACAAAGGCCAAGCAATTGATATTAAACAAATCGACAGAAATGATAAGATATATTTGCCTACAATGTCATTAGCAACCATAGAATTATTATCAACGAAATGCCGATTTTAAGCGAGGTTGTTGAAATCCCTGTAACCGTAACTTATTTGTTAGAAGCCTGTCTCGGTTTTAAGATTGGTAGTACTTGGAGCCTGTTCTTGAGTATGGAATAAATATCAATGAATTAATCTTAAATTTAGCATTCTATCATACTTTAAATCATTGCTTATCCCAAAAGGAAGGGAGAACAATACTTGGTAATATGAAAAGGTCCGAGATAATAAAAAGAAAGACCGAAACCTCGAACTTTAACTCGTATTAAATCTCCAAATAGCCCGATATCAAAAACAACTTGAAAATCAACTGATATTCCCTAGCCAAAATTTGAAATGTCAATTCAGATTTGTGCTTCAAAGAGAAACAGGGTCCAGAGTAGAAATATCAAAATACTTTTTGAATATGAACTCCACAACTGGAGTACTATGATAGTGATTCACATAGCGTTACAACTGGACTACAAAGACTAATGGCTGATTAACGTACAGAACACTGTGGTGCACTTGGCATTCTCTTCGGTATAACCTATGTTTTAACAACTGAAATATTGGGATACCATTAAAGACGTTAAAAAAGTTCATTTAAACCAAAGCAGAAGAAAACAAATACATATATTTAGTGAAGGCAAAAGATTGTAATGATTGTATGAGTTGTTTACAGGCAGGTAAACAGTAAAGTAAGCTGATGACTTGGAATTCGCATTCCCTAAAATTAGGTTGACTTGACATGAAAACGTAGAGATATAGCTGTATTCACGGATTATTGACAATTCTTCACTCTCTGCAATGTTTCTGGGTTCTTTAAGAGTTCTGTAATCGTTGATAAGTTGACTTTGTAATTTGTTTAAGAACCCCTGTCATCTCTTCATCCCAGTGCTGCCAACAACTGATCATATTTCTCTCGTGAATTAGAACTTTGCATGTTCAGTAGTCATACATGCTGTAAAAACTGAGCATGGTAATTACTTACAATTAATCAAGTTCATCATCAAATGTCAATAAACCTTACTGCTGTTTTCATTCATATGGTCAAAAATAGACTACTTCTAAATCTTTGTCTTTTTTCATTGAAAAAAAAACAATTACGAATTATACTTATTGATAATTAAAGTGCAAATAGCAAATGAATTTCCAATTTATTATTTTTAAATAAATTGTTACAGATCTACAAAATCTAGTTACTTAATTTTTTAAAATACATATTATTTTATGTTAAAATGCGATATCACTTGTTTTAGTTTGATATTCAATAGAAAACACCTGAGCAAATAGCTAGGTAAAAGCAAAAATCAGTTCAGTATTGAAAAGTTAAAATATATTTTAAAATGGGTTCAAGGGAGGAAGAGGGGGGGGAACGAACTTAAATCTATACTTCCTAAGAATGCTTTTAAATTAAAATATGGCTTTGTTGTTTATTGTTATGATCACTTTAATGATGCTTTTAAATTGATGATCAATCATGGCTTTGTGAAGAATTTTAACAATTTTTCTCATTTATTTCTATGTAAAATTCTGATACCACATTTTGGCCCCACTCTACCCAAGGAGTCATGATTTGAACAAACTTGAATCGAGACTCTCCGAGGATACATCCATATACAACTGTAACTGTGACCAATCACAACTTTGCTGTTCTCAAGAAGAAGATTTTTTCAATGTAATCCTACCTTGATCATTCATAATGGCCCCACCCTTGCCCCAGAGGCCATGATTTGATCAAACTTGAACCTACACTACAAGAGGATGCTTCTACTGGCCCACTGGTTCTTGAGAAGAAGATTTTTAAAAGATTTTTCCAGTGTATTCCTATGTTAAACTTTGATACCCTTTGTGGCCCCACCCTACCCCGTGGGTCAGGATTTAAACAAACTTGAATTTACACTACCTAAGGATGTTCCACATGAGTTTCATCTTTCCTGGCCCAATGGTTCTGGAGGAGAAGATTTTTTTTAATTTCCTATATATTCCTATGTTAAACTTTGATCAGCCATTGTGGCCCCACCCTACTCCTGGAGGTCATGATTTGAACAAAAACAAATTTACACTACATAAGGATGCTTTCATGTGAGTTTCATCTTTCCTGGCCCGATGGCTCTGGAGAAGAAGATTTTTTAAAAGATACCATTATTTTTTATTAATTCATCATTATCTCCCCTTGAAAGAGGGCTTGGCCCTTCATTTGAAGAAATTTGAAACCCCTTTACCCAAGGATACTTTGTGGCAAGTTTGGTTTAAATTGGTCCAGTGGTTCTTGAGAAGAAGATTAAAATGTGAAAAGTTTATAACGACAACAACGACGACGACAGACAACGGACAAATTTTGATCAGAAAAGCTCACTTGAGCCTTCGGCTCAGGCGACCTAACAATTTATATAGCAGCTGCTAGTGATATATAGCAAACCTAACCGAAAAAATCTAACCCTCCCCCCCAAAAAAAAAAATCTTTTCTTGAACTGCCATCTTTTAAGCCTGAGAGAGAGAGAGGGGGGGGAGTAATAAGAGAGAGAATTTTTTTTTCCTTAAAAGATCAAGAGAGAGAGAAAAAAGGAGAGAGAGAGCTTTTTTAATAATCAAGAGAGAGATCAATCATTCTTTATTTCCTCCTCATGGAGATATATGAAATATGACATACAATTAAATAAATATTACACTAGTTCCATTTAAACAGATATAAACATACAAAATATGAAAAACACAAAAAGACAATATATGAGAAAACATACACATAAACAAAACAGAAACATATTTACAAAACCTTAAAAGGACTGCTGAGGATGAGAGGGAAAATGGAAAAAAGGGGGAAAAACAGAAAGAAAAAAGGGGGAAGTTACACGTTATTTTGTGCCTGACAGCGTTAAGGAATTGTTTAGTGTGCGGCTGCGCTTGAACAAGGTTAAAATTCAATAACCGAAAAGATTCATTTCTGATTCATAATTTGTATGCGTCCCAGTAGAACTAAAAACATTCATTTTCGGTTAAGCCACACAGCTCTGCGGATAGACGTATCAAAACAGTTTGATCACATTCCACCAGTTGTTTCTTACTTCACTGGTTGCAGGACATGTACACGTGGAATGTTGAAAAACATTAGAGAATGTTCTTCCACAAATGACACAGTTTTCGAGATGTTCCTTTGAGCATGAGTAGGTACACAGTTTACAGATGAACTTGCAGAGTTCAATTTCTTTGTAATTTTCGGCTATGTCCGAGATAGAAGATGAAGTCCGAGAAAATTTGTGTGAAGGAATTAAAACAGAAACGTTTTTCCGTATCTGGCGCTGAGATATGTGTTTAATACAATTTCTCAAGCAGATTTCATAGGGAAAGAGCCATCCTCCAGAAATTTCCATAAATGGGAGACAAGTTTGGAGAGTCCTTATGATATCAGGAATAAAGTAATTCCGAGAGGTTGTGGAGGTAAGAAAATAGTCTTACAAGAAATATTATAATAATATTATGCATTATTATATACCTAATGTGTATCACTCAATTTTACTGTTGAATTTACGCTATCACGTGACATCGTGTGTTTCCATCACCAACATATTTGATATCACCACTCTCTGAAACTGATGACGTAGTCAGGCGCGTAGCTGCCTATACGCAAGTACGCAAGTGCGTACACATCATTTTCAAAAAAACCAGAAGTCTCTGTCGAGACTGAAGCTCTACTGGTTTGAACTTAGAGCAAAGGAAGAGAAAATACTTTACACAGAAATATGTACATGTATCTTAGTGTAGTCTACTTGTGTGCCAAGTTATATTGAAATCAGACCAAAACTGTTAAGCATTTTTTGTTTACAGACAGACAGACAGACAGACGGACGGATTTGCATTTATCGCATAAGCATTTGTCTCTGACCAGTAGAGCTAAAAAGAAAAAAAAGAAGAGAAAGAAAGAAAAAAGAATAAAAAAAGAAAGAGATTTATTCGGAGAAAAAGAGGCACTATATCTGTCTTTCAAATTATTTTACGTCTTATTGTTTCTATTCAAATTTTGTTCAGAATATTGTTAAAATCCAGTCTTTTATAAAATGAAATCCAAAATTCTTTCAGCAGGAAAATATTGTTGCACCAAAATTTTCAACTGTTAATCCGCGTAATCCTGATTATCCGGACAAATACACGTATATATTTGATGAAGGAAAGCGATCTAAGTGACATTGATCTAAAGAAAAAGTTACAAGGGTTTTGGACAACTATACAAGAAATTCCGTTGAAGTAATGAATAGATATCGATAAACCAAAAAAAAAAAATGGCAAAATTCAAATTACTGAACAAAGTATATATAAAAATATAGATCATTTATGAATATCTTCTTTTACTGATGTTACCAATTTATAGAATTTAAGTACTCTCACATTGTTTAAGCTATCAGAACATAAAGGTTATCAAAAGACCCATATCCCCGTTTACTAGTATATTTTGAAATACTTTAACTCTATATATAACTTATTGAATTACTTCTCTGTTTTATCTTGTCACACTTGGAAACTTTTTTCCAATACCAATATATTCGTTAATTAATTTGAAAATTATCCTTTCACTTCCTGAAGTATCCATGGAAGTATAACTTAGCTAAGTGTTTGTTTGAGAAAAGAGATGTAGCGTGATTTCTTTTAAAGGAAAATGACTGAATAATTTCGTAAAATGCATATTCCCTTGTCCCCCACCAGGGCTTGTCATGTAGGTATGAGTCAGGGCGGCCCCCAGACCCCCGACCATTTTCTGCGTACACTTCATTTCGATGCTGGCTACGCGCCTGGTAGTACGCAGAAATATGACGTTATTTTTCTTGCGCGTTAAAAAGTCCCTTGTTATTATGCTTTGTTTTATGGATAAATGTTATGCAATTGATCTCTCAAGTTTTCTTTGCTATATAGTTATGAGGGGGTATATAATAAATTTATCATTATAACAGTAACTGATCCGAAGAGCCGTATCAAACAATTTCAACAACGACGCTTCGCGTCTCGTAAATTATTGAGAAACAAGTTTGTTATAATAATATATATTTATCTATATAAATCTGAACTTAATATTAATTTTCTACGTATGACATACTGGATTTTTATTATTTGCTCCAGACACCTTTCTGTGGCTCTATAAAAGGGTTTGAATATTGTCAATTGACAAAACTGAGGGTCGTCGCAAGAGACCTCTTCTCAATGTATTAGCTCCGGAACAAAGTCCGCCCATAATGAACGTTAAAACGTGAATTAAAAAGAAACGTTTTTCCTGTGGTGCTTAGAGGATTTAATACAATTTCTCAAGCCGATTAAGTCTGCATCAAAATCGCTTATTTTGGTCATTATTGTCATACTAATCAGTTTGAATTGGATGCATAACCCAGTGGGGTTTGCTACATGTTTAGAACTTAATTTCAGTCCCCGTTTTTTTTACTTTGTGTTTCCAACAAATATTTGATAGCTATGCATTTTATTCCAATACCTCTATCACATTTTTTTCTTATTTTACGCTAGAATTGTTGATTAAATCACAAATTTATAGTCCAGCAGAGAAAAAGGTTTACGCTTAATATTTGTTTATGGGCTCTCGGGTCATGTGGATGTCTGATTTGTATTTAAAGCAACATTTGTTGCTAAACGTTACATTTAACAACTACAAGCATATTATTTTTCAATTTGAAAGTCATTTATTTAAATTCATTTTATTTCGACCTTGCATCGAACGCTGTCCAATAATTGTCTGCCAACACCTTCGCAGATTCGCAATGCAAATAACGCATTATTGCATTCATTAATAGGTCTACAGATTTGAGATGTAATTTTGTGAAAGATCAAGCTCTAAAGACGACAGTCAATTAAATATTGATTACTCTTCTATTCACTTAATGACTACGCACTACATGTAGATGAGAAATGGTTTTTATAAAGTTGACACCTATATACTTTAAGGTCACAGGCAGGCCAAGGTCGAAAAATAATAAACTGTCAAACCTTTCACTTCAGAAATGAAATCTTTCTCAAGACAGTCTTTGCATATTCCCTTGTCTGAGTTGTCATGTAGGTATGAGTAGAGATGTTGAATCACTTTGTTAATTGCCATGTTCATAAGGGGTTTATATCTTTCTGTTGATTCGATACGCAAACAATTTCAACAACGAGGTAAATTATTGAGAAACAAGTTGATGAAACACATCATCAGTCTCTTTTAAAGTCTCTATTTTGTAAGTTTTAGGTCGATACAATGTCCTTGTCAGCAAATAAATTTATCAAAAGTCAAATGCTTACTGACTTTTTTTTCATACTGATTGTTAGGTCACTATGTATCCACTGTAATGTCGGCTGAATTGTCCGTGTTTGCCCTGCTCATGATTTGTATTCTTCAACGGACTTTTGAACTTGAGTACTGTTTGTTATTTCCATATAATTTATTAATACTATAATGTTAGGTTCCCTCTTAGTTGCATCTACAGTAGCTCAAAGTTAAACTTCGTTTTGATAAAAGGTGTAATTAGTGGTACAGGGAGTAGTTTATTTGAGTCAATTGAAAAACTAGATCAGTAATGTTACATATCATGGTTGACTATGTGCTGTATCTTCAGTTTTACGCTCTCTAGCTTTGAGTTGTATATTTGTAGGTGTCTGTAGGGTTTTTTGAACTTTTCATTGTGACGCCTTTTATAGGGTTATCAATTGGCAGCTAAGACTAACTACTATCGATCTATTTATCAATAGTCTTAAGATGTTGATGGGGGCTTGGAACCACCTATAACCAACTGTACGACGACTTACTGCCATTTCATATAAAGCAATTTCGGATCCATAATCTCAGTATTCAATCGCAATAGAGTTCTTAGCAGAAAATTTACTTTGGTGAGATCGCCACAGTGCTTATTTTCCTTAAAAGTCTTATAACAATGGGGATTGGTTGTACTAAAATAATCACACGAAAAAGAGTAGCTTAAAGTGAGAGGATATGATTTTCATTTTCTTGTTTGAGCATAATTTGTCCAAACCGTGCGTACAGTTAATGTTTAGTATCCTCTCTCTTTAAGCGTCTCTTTTTCGTGTGATGTACATGTATATACTCATATATTTCCTTTACAAACTGTTTCTTTTCAAAATTTGATCCACTTTGTAGTATTATTTAGGATTTGTTTTAATTCATCTATTTAAGGATACTAAACATTAAATGTTCACACGAATTGGGCAAATTACGCTCAAACAAGAAATTGAAAATCATATGTATCAAAATCATGCTCTCTCTCTCTCTCTCTCTCTCTCTCTCTCTCTCTCTCTCTCTCTCTCTCTCTCTCTCTCTCTCTCTCTCTCGTTTGCCGAGTTCTGCCTTATATGGTACTCACATGAAAATAAACCAGAATTTGACACACGATTTCCATATTCATTAGAAAAATGCACATTCGCAGGATGAATGGAATACAAAAATAAAGTACCCGTTCAAATTCTAGACATTTTCGTTATAAAATGGCTCACTTTAATCAATATATAGGAGGAACATTGCAACAAATTAAAACTGGTGCAATATTGAATAATCATTAATAAATTACCTCCCTTCTTGATATAAATTAGTTTTACTCACTTTATATGATTAGTTATGCAGCATAAACACATTTTATTTTATTAAGATAATATTTATACTCCGTTCAACTTCCAAATTTTCAAAACTTCAATTACATTGTTTATTAGTTTAAAAATTATCCATTGTAGAGAGATAAAAGTTTGGATGTGAAAATTTCAGTTATTCAATGCGTGTTGAGGACCAAATTATTCCAGACCTTTAAATTATTAGGACTGAGGGAGGAAGGCATCCTGTGATTGACAACCCTATCGGTATAAGCCTCAGAAGGAAGGCGGAGAGACGACTGAAGTCTTCGCTCTATAAGCTAACTGTCGATAGGAGATGTGCACAATATTTTTGCGCTCCGGCATTGATTGATCACAAACAGTTCTCTCTCTTAGTGTCGCCTCGGTATCAGAATGAACAGAACGCAGTTTTATACTACTCACTGGCAGGAAAGATTAGGGAACATGGAAAATATTTGGCATAAGTTTATTCAACCATGTGTTATCTTTTTGGCATTTGTAACAAATCTGTTGCCATTGTTTATTTTTAGACGTCCCAGATTTAATTGTATTTCGATAGGATTTTATTTGAAAGTACTCTGCTGCCAAAATCTTCTGTTTTTGACTGTTGTGTACCTTCCATCCTGGATAGCAACTATTTCGAATTTGGACGATATTGAAAACCTTACCGATGTGGGATGTCGGATATACAAGTTTGTTTGCTCCGTTTTTCAATATACTGGACCTTGGATTGTTGTCGCCATGACGGTGGACCGTTATATTGCTATATGGCACCCAGCAAGTGCCCCTGATAGGACCACGGTGTTTATGGCAAAGATTGCCACGGCCATAATCTATGTAGCAATGGTGTGGTTGAGTGTGCATGTCATGTGGTTCTCGAATTTAGAAAAACAGGGATGTTTCACAGATATATCGTTACTGGAGGTACGCATCTGGTCATACATTTCTGCTTTTGCAAACGGGTGTCTCCCTCTTGTGGTACTTCTGTGTTTCAGTGGAATGATAACGACTGGTGTAATTGTAAAAGGTACTGCGCACACATCAAACACAGGAAGGCCTTCGGCGGATCTAACTTATTCGGTTTTAATTTTGGCGGTATTGTATGTTTTATTTGTTACACCTGTAACAATTATAGGTTACATATATATGTTTCTCACGCCAGACCGAATTCAAAGCGATAAATATGCGTTCTTTATACATCTTTTCGACCATGTGTCTTTTGGTCATCAACTTTTGACCTTTTTTGTGCTATTGTTTTGTTCACGTTCTTTTCGTGAAGAAAGCAAAGAAATTTTCTTACAACTCAAGAAAAATTTATGTGGGCCTCGCACGAATGACTCGTCAGTCAAGCTTCTACGACGAAACAGCACATGTATAGTTGAAATAGAGAACGGAAGAGAGATTGCAACCGCTGTAGTATGACAGAATCGTCTTCTCATATTTAATAAATTGCATTTTAATAAAATCAATGCCATTTTATCTTGCAAAAATTGTTATGATATATTCGATGAATTTTAAAAGCTAATGAAATGCTATCTAAATGAAAAACGCTTAAAATAATTTTTCTACAGAGGAAAAAAGGCATGAAGGAAAGACGTCATCACGAGACACAAAAGGGATGAATTTGCTCAGTCCAGCAAACTTCTTAATCAATTAATTAATTTAATCAATTTATTTTACTGTTTGTTTGTTTATTTACATTTTATTTATTCATTTACTTATTTTTTACAACACTTGTGTCTTGTGCGAGTTTTGAATTCACTGTGTCATTTAAATCACAATTTTGACATACATGTATAACATGTGTATGCTGTTGCTTATGAGGAAATTATTGGAAGGGCTTGATGCAAAGAAGCAATGTCATGAATGTCAAATATATTATTGGAAATGCTTGATGTAAAAGAAGCAATGTCATGAATGTCAAATATATTATTGTAATGTTTAAAATCAAGTTTTACATATCATGATAATCGTGATTTAAATTCAGTCAACCATTCGGTTACTGATTAAACTGTCTTCATTCATAAAAAATTATGATGAAACATTAAAGTTGGATAGAAAAACAATCAAACAATTTCATACTCTTTTTATGCCAAATGTTATTTTTGGATTGGTAAAATCACTTTTTCAAAAAGTTTATAAACGATATACGAGGACCAATGACTTAAACTTTTCAATCGTCAACTTCCCTTACTTTTTCAGTAATACACCATTAACACCTGCATACGGGGTTTATATCTCCTAGTTGATTCGATACGCAAGAACGTAAGTACAACGTACTTACGTACTACGTATGAACAATTTCTAAGACGAGGTAAGTTATTGATGACTGATGAAAGAAAAAGCCCCAGTGATTTCATTATAACCGAATTTTACTGTATCATCAGTCTCATTTAAGGTCATCATTTTGTTAATTCTATGGTCGATACAATGACATTTTCAGCAAATATAATCTAGCATTTAGTAAACGCAGACTGACGTTTTTCAAAGTATTTGTTGGGCCATTATTTACACACTGAATTGCCGACGGCTTCTCGGTTATTTCCTGATTTAACAAGGAGCATGTGACCGGTCTGCATGGATGCTCACTCCTCCATGGCACCTTATCCTGCCTCTGATGTTTTAGAGGTCCGTGTTTGCCCTTTTGATTTTTATTGTCTGATGGACTTTTGAGCCCGAATATCGTTCGTATCTCCATATATTTCATTTTTAACAAGGGATGTATCTCATTTTTAGTAATTTGGTCATGAAACAATATCCGTTTTTCCATACTGTTGCAAAAATATCTTAATATTCTAGCGGTAAAAGAGGCATTTCATTTATTAAATGAGATTGTTTAAGATTTCCATATAATGATTGTAATATCTTTCAAACTAAATGGTTCAGAAGATTGAGTGGTGATCAGTTTCTCTGGGAATCGTTCCAACCAGCTTTAGTATGATGAAACAATTACATCTCCACGAAAACAATTTGTACCTTTTGCTTCATTGTGGTGTGGTTTGGATTTGCCATTCCGATTATAAATAATGCGAGACTATATATGAAATAGAAGTTTTGTAAAACAGTCAGCACTCTGTACAAATTTTTTCAAACTCTGGAAAAAAAATTTTTCATTGATTACTTCTCTCTAAGCTACCTTCATCCTCAGTTATTCAATAAAATCTCTATTTATATAACCATCATTCATATTGTATGTTTTTGAACCTTATTCAAGAGTATCAGTATACGCACTGGAATCCCATGTATACAACTGCGGATTTATTTTGAATAAAAAAAATGAACCATTTGAAAATTTACAAATCACACGACAACCAAAGATATTACGGATTGGGGTTGGATAAATTTACAAATGTGTAAACTGGTCAACTGTTGCTCAGCAATTATTACACTGAACCCTTTTATTAAATTCACATATAAGTTTGATACATAAATTATACCGGGAAATCAAAAATTTCACGTATGCTTTCGAGAAATGAGAATGAAAACGTTATTAATTTCTGTATTTTCTAGCTGAAAACTATTGAAGATATATTTCAAATTTGCAGGAACCTAGCTAAGTTTGATTGATTGTTTTGTTTTACATTCTATTCCAGATTTCTTCTCTTGCATAGAGACATCATATAATAAACATGTATATATGAAAGGCTTTGAATCTATGGCATGTCAAACTTTGCCTTTTTCATTTGCATTGTTTCATTTTTATTTGTTATCTATATTTTTCCATTTGCATTGTAAAAGTTTCCATTTGTATTATATATTTTTTATTTGTTTTCTATAATTTTCCATTTGTAGTCTATAATTTTTAATTTGTATTCTATATATTTTCATTTCTAGTGTAAAAGAAATCATTTTAATTTTATCAGTTTTCATTTGCATTTTATATTTTCCATTTGTATTGTTTAATTTAATCTAAATTGTAATGTATCCGAGAATTGTTTATTTCGTTACGAAGGATCCATTTTGGTCAAGATTAATTAAGCCTTTATCGTGTTGAAATGAGCGAGAAGTTCCGACTGCACTTAAAAAGCCAATTTGGCTCCTATATGTATTTGCCTACATGCTGAAGAACAGCCATTTATATGAAAAGGGAGCGGCGCTTGCAGATGGCAAATAAATAATATGTCCTTCGAAATGTCTGTGAAAATAAATTATTTAATCTTGCATGCTTGTACCTCAGCCAACCAGCCCCTATATGCCCTGGGAAATGGTGTTTTCGGGTTGGAGCAGATTTCCCCTCTCCCTCCCGAGAAGTGCCTTAGCATCCACGCAAATACATGTAGAGGAGCCCAAATAACCCGAAAATATCTTGCTTGCTTCCTTCGCATTATACAATGCAAATGGAAAATATAGAATACAAATAAAAATTAAAAATACGAATGATTTTTTTAATACAAATGGAAAATTTAGAATGCAAATAAATCTTATACAATCCACATGGAAAATTATAGAATACAAATGGAAAATTATAGAATATGAATGACAATTATACAATACAAATGGAAAATTATACAATACAAATGGAAAACATCGAATATTGCAACGTTTGACATGCCATATAAATCTATATCTTTATTTGAGCGATGAGTGATATTTATTGTGTAAATGCCCTCGTGATATGGGACCCCAGTTTTTAAAGCATCATCCAAAAGATCTTCGAATCTCTCTATTCACCTTCACGGTAGCTTAGTTGGTAGAGTGCTCGCTAGCTGATGGGAAGATCGCGAGTTCGAATCTCGCGACTGACCTAAGTCGATAAAAATGGGTAGCAACTTTTCTTTCACCATGCGCTCGGCACTTTGAAGTGAAAGTTGCAGGTTCTTCGGATGAGACCTTAAAAACCGAGAGCCCGTGTCGCAGTAAGTGCTGACACGATTTTTATCCATCACTTCTCATGGTCCTGAATGCAGAGTAAAGGTAAAACTTTGAAGCCTTCCTCGGTATATGGTAACGTTTCTTTATGAGTGAAGAATTCTTGAATGGGACGTAAAACAAACCTCAATTAATCAATCAAATTTCTATTCAAAGCGCAGAGAGTATAGGGAAGGAAATTCTGCGTAGGACGCGGGAATATAAAAATTCGACAGTTGTGAAATGATAAAGTTGAAGATAACTGTTACAATGATCGATCTTTAAAAAAAACTTAAATATAATTTTGGGACAAGGCCTATACAAGGACCCCCGAAATAAGAGATTAGATCAGATGTTTTGATGGAGTAAGTATCCCCCTATTAACCATTCACACCCGTCGTCACACCCGTCGTAAGTCCTCTGCATTGATTAAGTATAGACGTTACATTCCGTAGTCAACTTCAGTGTAAAATCAAGAGCCTTAAAATTGGTTTGGAAAACAATCAAAGAACAAATTCATAAATAGTAATTGACTAGGTACAATAACAGTATGTTTATAATAAAAGGTTGTTGAAATTTTGTCTCAAAATTGATTGTACTCGGACCTTGTTCTTTAGAATTGAGTAAGGTGGTAGATGTAAACACTACATATTCAGGTGATAGCGGAAAATTATTACTTGAATAAGGACTGCCAACGATGGAAAAGATGAAATCATCTCGTTTATCATAAAATTTAGTTGTAAGTTGGTCTTTATCGTCCACAATCAGGAAAACACCTAATTAGGAAACAGATGTGATAGACTCTGTGATGTCTTTTATTTTTTATTTATTTATTATTTTTATTTATTTATTATCACTGGGATATATCGAGATTACATACGAATTAGAGTATGTATTAATCAATGATATGTCGCCGATATATCATATCGACATAAGCATGGAAATTGACATTGTTAATGTGACAATACGTCGTCGATATATCTAAATGTCAAGTTGAAGGCAAAAGCAATTTGAATAATTGGAACAAGTTCTGTTCACAGGAATATAAGAATTATGAATACAAAATGTCTGTAATAATAGGCGCAAGAGAATAGATTGTTGAATAAGGAAAACATACATATTGTCAATCAGAAACTCATCTATTTAATAACAAATTCAAAGTAATTGCATGTACAATCAGTATGTTTATAACAAAATAATTTTGCAAATGATCATTGACAAGGTAGGTATATTTACGAACCCATGTTTATTGAAAAGGCAGCTGTCAATGATGCCATAAAGCCAGCATGGACTTTAAATTCATCAATTTCAGAGTATTTTGTGTAGAATAAGAGCAATTTTAAAAATGATATTTTTCAGGACCAGTCACAAGATTTGAAAATTTCGTTTAATTATTTGTTGTTAATATCAGAGAGGGAAAGGAAGAACAGTTTGTATTGTTATCTCCGAAAGAACATTGGCAAGCTTAGTGTCTTTTGGTGGTTAAGAATTAGTCAAAGAGAGCTGAAGAGAAATCAGAGTCAACTTTAAGAATGTTTGCCGTATCGGAACAAAACCTGACTTGGTAATAGGTTTCATTATTAGTATGCATTATTGTTAAAATTCATAAGAATTCTTTGTAAAATCTCATGTGAAGCGTTTAAAAATCATCTGATATATATTACTTGATTGAATGCTAAATGCATCCCTACGAAGCACGTTTTACTATGCAGAAAAGTCCTTCAGGAAATTCTAGTACTTTTAGAAAATAGGGCAATAAAAATATGAATGCATAATTCAACTAGGAATAATGCATCCAGTTATTAGGCATATTGCATTATCACATTACTCTGTCGAAATCTGATACATTCATATACCTCAGGATGCGTTAAATATTCAAAATGGCCATAAAATTTTATGTCTTTGACATATGTTGTACTAAAAGTTGCTTTAGAACTTTTGTAAACAAGTCGGTTTAGGTCATCTGATCTGACAGGAAGGAATCTAAGAATTGCCACACTAACAGAGGATAAGCGCTACAAATTGAATAAGTGCATGAAGTAATAAAGGCTGCCAAACTTAATCTTGTTTCCTTAAGCTTATAATTGAGAGAGTCCTGTTATTTAATTGATTTATTGGGACGTGATTAGAATTCGTGAGTGAAATAATCAGTGATTATGTATAATAAACTTCTAAAGTGTCCTAGAAATTCAACAATCTAGACATATTCATGGGATTGCTTCATGAATTCCAGAGAGTATACTGGTATTTAAAAGGGAATAGAATGTTAATTGTTTAAATTCATCAATTGCAGTTTTATGTTACAATTAAACGTTTAATTAGTGGGATTGGAATGATTCTTTGAAATCATTAGAATTTGTAAGGGACCAATTCTCCTGTAAGGGATTGCTGTTGTTGTCTAGAGAAAGTCGTATTTGATTTTTAAAGGTCACTGGTATAGCTAAATTAGATTTCATACAAATCAGTTTATTTACTGTCTATACCATATTTTTTATGTAGACTTTTATAAATAAACTAATGATTCCTGCTTAGAAAACAATAAATAATCGTTAATGATTTCTGAAAGGTTTTAGTAACTTTTTTCAGTTGTGTGTGGTTGAATTATTTCTCAAATAGATCTGTAGTTATAAAGGAAGCTATAACGTCTAATAGTATGTATGATTAGTTCTTTATTAGATTTATTTATAACTTCTGCTATTATTAAAAAAAATAGGTTTGACGTAATGTAATGATAATGAATGATATAATTGTGATCCAAGTTACGAAAATTTATCTTGAAGTTACAAAGACACCACCTACACAAGATTATTCAATTAACGTTTACTGTTTCTATATGCAAAGCTGGATCTTCTTGAATTTCCTATAAAATATCTTTGTTTTCCTAATCGTAGTTATGGCTGACCTTTGGTTTGATGCACCAAAAAGCCTACGTCACTTCTCTTTTAAATTCATCACTGATTTTTCTAGGTAATTTCCTCAGTGTTATTAACCGGAAATGTAAATGTTGATACATCATAGAAACAGAGAAAGATTAATATAGATGAAGCAAGGATATGAAAAAAATAATACATCAAACACTCGTATTAGACCAGAATATGTATTATCTTGGCATTTTGGATACTGAAATACCAGAAACGATTATTCTGGTTTTATTCTAGAGATCAAAATCATATGCAGTTTAAATTGAAGATATTTGCGTTCACTATAAGTCCAATATTTTTGTGAAGAACCCAAATGAATTTGAAGATACCATATATATAATGGATTTTTAATATCCCAAAGAACCCAAATTTGAACTACCATATATATAATGGGCAACTTCATAAGAAATCCTTACAAAGATACACAGCGGGTTCCAGTAAGTGTTCAACAAAGCCTTTTTCTTTACTCCTTACTAAGATATTAACAGTAGTGATGGAGAAACTTCAAGAGTACTATATGTAACAATATGCAACAATATATTCAAGAAGTGGTGTAAATCAGATGTGGATACTTAAAAATTCCAAGGAACTTTGAACAATATGAAATCACAAGATTTTACAAAAATCAACAGCTTAAAAGCTTTTCAACTTTATACACAATCATTCCCAACGATAAATTAAAGTCCAAGCTTTTTGATATCATTGACAGCTGCTTTTTCAATAAAAATGGAACTCGTAAATTTATTTCCCTTGTCATTCGTCATTTGCAAAATTATTTTGTTTAAAACATTCTGAATATACACTCATGCACTCTGAAGTTGACATCATAAATTAAGATGCTTGGGTTTCTGATTGACAATATCTATGTTCGATTTGGAGACCGGGTCTTCCAACAAACTATTGGAATTCCCGTGGTTCCAATTGCGCCCCGTTATTAGCAAACCTATTTTTGTATTCATATGAAGCAGAATTTGTGCAAAATCTTATGCATGAAAAGAAGAAAACACTTGCAGTGGCCTTCAACTAGACATTCGGATATATATCGACGACGTATTGTCCATTAACAATGGTAATTTCCATTCTTATGTCAATACGATATATCCTGGTGAGCTTGAGATAAAAGATACCACAGAGTCTGATACAGATGTGTCATATTTGGATTTTTTATTTGAAAAAGATGTTAATGGTAATCTAACAACCAAGCTCTATGATAAACATGATGACTTTAATTTTTCTATCGCCAATTTCCTTTACCTATGCAGCAATATACCTTCATCACTTGCATGCAGAGTTTATAAATCTCAGTTGATTCGATAGGCAAGAGAATTTCTAAAACGAGGTAAATTATTGAAAAATAAGTTGATGAAACAAGAATATCAACAGTCTCGTTTAAAGTCATCATTTCGTAAGTTCTATGGTCGATACAGGACCTTGTTAGAAAGTATAATTTATAAATGAGTCAAATGCTAACTGACGTTTTTCATACTAATTGTTAGTCCATTGTTTATATACTGAATTGAGGACGGATTTTCCCGTTATTTCCCGATCATGGCAAGAAGTACACGGCGGGTGTGATCGGTCGACAGGGGATACTCACTCCTCCATGGCACCTGATCCCACCTCTGATGTTTCGAAGGACCGTGTTTGCTCTGCTCCTATTTTGTATTGTTTTATGGATTTTTGATCTTGAATACTGTTCGTTATCTCCATATGTTTCATTACGGAGAATTACTGGAGAGTTGTGTTTTTAACCAAAATATGCACAAAGCGTCTTTGAGTGAAAGGGACTGAAATGAAATGAAAAGTGCCGTCTTTAAAGGGAAGAATTTTTAAAATTTTTTTTAAATAGGGGAAAGAGGGGATGAGGTTATTTAAAAATATATTTCTTGTGTGTCCCACTGGATCTTTAGGGTTGACAATTATGAAAACTACATCACATTAGGCCTGTATTAAGACTTTAAACTGTTCAAACCTTTGAGTCGAGGATTGGTTCAGACCACAAAAGAAATCCAAATTCAATATGGGATGTGGTGGTGGTGGGGGGGGGGGGGGGGGACTTTTTAAAAATCTCTTCAAGAACTATTCGATCCAAAAGCATTAAACTTGTGTGTGAGCTTTCTGTCATATTCTAGTAGTTTGTTTTAAATTGTTCAATTCGTGACCCCTGGGTTAGAGAGAGACACAAAAAGGAATAAAAATTTTATCTGAGAGTATTTAGAAAAAAAATGCTTTCAAAATATTTACAAGAAACACTGGCAAACCATTTCTTACAAAATTCATATTATTACTAAAACTATTACCCTGTGGTAGGGTGGGGCCGCAATAAGAGATTGAAGTTTAACATGGAAATGTAAATGGGAAAATTTTAAAATATTTCAAAATCTTTAGATGAACAGGATCTTGATATTAAAGTGATATTGATAAAGACGTCTTCTCAGAAAGTATTAATTCAAAATTGTTTGTATTGTTGCACAGGAGACTTAGAGAGAACCATAATAAGGGATATTTCATAAAGGTATATAAAATGTGCATAAAAGGATAGATTTGAAAATTATCTAACAAAATAATAAAAAGGTGAAAATTCTTTTTATTTTTTTTGAAAAGGGTTAAAGTATTTTAGTGAGTATTATGGTCCGAGGAAATATTTTTCTAGATATTGATTTAAAAGATATTCTAGAAGTATGTTGTTTTTGTTTATTTCTTTTTAGGGGGAAATGAATATATCAATATCATTGTTTTAAGAAATATCTCTGCAGGGATTTAACCTCAAAAGACAACAATATAAAGAAGTACAAAAGGAAGCATTTGTTAAAGTTATTGAATGAAGAGAGTTGCTATTGAAATTGTTTGCCATTTAATGAATATACAGATGTGATAATGGGGAGAAAAGGCTCCATAAAATCCGATTGATGAAATAACAGCGGATGTACATCAACTTCTGGAAGGTGGTTTGATTCTGTAGAATGATATGAGAGATGTAAATAACGATTTAAATTGTTAGCTGTGAACACAGGCGGTCAATATTCCGTCGGGTTTCAATCGAAATTCGTACGAGTGAACTATAAAATCACCATTTCCGTGGGAGAAAATGTAGTGGTTATTGCTAATAAATGGCGAACAAACTGTAATCATGTTTCCAATAATGAATACTTAGCACCAGCACTGATTCAATTTTCCGGATTCTTTTCATTAAGAGAAATTGTTAGCAACATTTGTTGCAAAAATGACTTTACAAACTGGCTAAAAAGATACTTACCTTGCAAAATTCCAACGACCAAACAATCAGAGTCGTAAAGGCGCTCATTAAGGTAATGAGTCAGCTTTCTCAACATCTTTTCTTTTGAGAACACCTGGTGAAAAATACACCAAATTACGACAAAATGAGTGACATTTGTTTCAAACCCTGTGTTAGAAAATATATGAACGAATAATAAGAGAAAGGTTTTTTCTTGACCAGCTATCATTTATGCCACCAAGAACGACATTGAAGCTGCATATTCGTATTGTTCCACCGATAAATTTGACGATGGTCACCTTGATGGTTTGGACAATTACAATTATCAATGAAATAGCATAGACATGATAAACATCAAGATTAAAGTTTTCAAAGTGTTTTTTTTTTTACTTTATCTTAGTATTTTTGTGAATAGGTGTTTCAAACTGCATATATAATACTATGTTCCCTCCAAGTTTTGGAGTTTAACATTTTCAGGTTTGTTACTATTGCAATTGGGAAAAAGTTTAAAAGAATGAAAATAATAGAGATCTATAAACTTAAAAAATGAAGTTATCTTCTTTGACCTCCACTTCTTTATATGAATATCCCGGTATGTTAAACATGATTGAACATTCATTTCTGGGTTGTATTTTTCGATTCTGTATTCCATTACAATGCCAATTACATCCCTTCTCCAGAAAGCTGACATATTTCGGATTTACTTCTTTTAGCATTTTATTTCTAAACGTAAAGAAACGGCATCTTTTATTTGTATTTGCATTTTTTACATTGTTAAATGCTAGAATACATCCTTAAAGAAACAAATTTTCCCACCTTTCTTTCACACATACTTATAACTTCTAAAAAAATAAAATGAAATAAATCTAAGGCGATTGCCCTGTCTTAAATATTTTAATCAAGAATGTTTATACTTGTAAAAAATAATTGTGTTTTTGTAATTTCAAATTCATGAAGATTTGACCTGATACTTTTTACGTAGGGATATTTTTCATAAAGTACCTGGGTGAAAAGTTCAAACCTTTATGAAGAAGAATCAGAATCTTCATTATTGATTGTTTCTCTTGTTTAGACGGAAAGAAAATATCTTCAAATATTCTCAAATAAGGAGCGCAATAAAATATATGGAGTTAAGGAACAGTATTCAAGCTCAAAAGTCCATAAAACAATACAAAAAAAGGAACAGAGCAAACACGGACCTCCAAAACATCAGAGGTGGGATCAGGTGTCATTGAAGGCAGGACGACATGCTTACAAAGACCATGATAGACAGCAGTGTTCTCACTCTGACTCAGAATCGTATCACACCCCATCACACCCCATCTACCCCTTTGATTCTGAAAGATACATTTCTCTCGTACTTTGAGATTATCTCTCTAAATGTAAGAGATATCACTTGCGTTGACAAATAGAGCCTTAAAAAAAAATTGGTGAATTCCTCAGTATTGGCCTTATTCATACAAAAATATCTTTATGTCTATTTTTTTTCTCTGTGATAACTCTTTGAAAGTTGAATGAGTTGATTTCTTTATATTTCAACCGGAGTGTAAATCTTACTCAGCGAAAGATCGGGAGCCAAGAAGATCTAATATGCATGTAGATCTCTTGTGTCTGTCTGACGTCAGTGCGCGAACTAGACTATTGCAATTGACATGGGAGATCCCATGTAATTTAAATCTATTATATATTTTTTTAGACGTGAATTTACAATTTTATTTCACAATGAGATGGAAATATATGGAATCACTGTCTAGTTTGTTGGGTATGCCAGGTCATCAACGAAAGGCCGAAGCCAAGTGATTCATTTAACAAAACATTCATGTCTAGCGAACGGTTCATAAGCTTTTTTTAAAGCTACCGCTTTCGTACAGTTGATTTATTTAGATTGACATTTATAAGCGTTTTAATCAAGGTCGGTGTCTTCTTGGCATTCTTTAAATTAATGTAGTGTTTTCTTCCTTGAAATCATTAGAATAACGTCTTTTAGGTAATCTGAGGCCAAAAAAATCCGTTTTGAATAATTTATATCTGGTTAGAATCTCCGGAAGACTCTTCTCACTTTTTTTCAACATAATCACAAAGTCACACATTACATACAATAACAACTTCCATATCTTCCATATCTGCTTTTTCCCAGAATTTTTTTTCTTTGAAAATATTCACGCTTACTGTCGCTTGTACATGTATATATTTTTTTTGTAAACATGAACATAGAAGGAAAAAGTACACTAAATATGAACAACTACATGTAACTAATAATGTTCTGGGCATATTTTACACAAATGAGATTAATTTCTTCACCTTTTTTTAGAATATAAGGTTAATGTCTGTTTTTCCTTCATTTCTAGCACTTTTTTGCTTAGAAAATCAATTTTCAGTATAGAATATCTGTAACTGTTTTAAATAATGAATTCATGTACTTTGTAACTCTCTATAATTTATATTTCAACCCAGTGAAAAAAGTACTGCTAAGAATGATAATCATTGAATATTGTTAAGATAAGATAAGATAAGATATACAGTACCTGTATATATCTTTCAACAATTTATTTTTCATGAATTCATAGGTTTAAACAAATTTATTAATTAGACATGTTTCATTTTGATTATATTAATGAAATAGGAAGATAACAAACAATAATCAAGTTCAAAAGTCCACGAAAGGGGTGGAAAGCAAACATGGACCTCCAAAACATCAAAGATGGGATCAGGTGTCGCAGAGGAGTAAGGAATTAGAAATTCTGAAATGATATTTTGTTATCCGAGTCAATGGTAAAAGACGTATTCTATTTTCTATTTTCCATACAACAATTACTCACAATGAATTAAAGCCAGGGTTTTTTGAGATCACAGACAACAGCATCTTCAATAAAATGAAACTCTGAAATGTCCGTTATCCTCTTATTGATCTGATACAATATAACTTTAATAAAAATCATTCTCATTATACATACAAGAACCTTGAAGTTGTTATCAAAAAGAAGCTCTAATTCCTCTATGAAAATATCTTTGTAACCTATGGAGACCAGGTCGACTAACAATAAGTTCGATCTCTATCTGATCTTTTTGTGCTCCTTTATAAGCTGTATTGATTTTTAATATTGTAAGGAAGCAGGGACTTATTCAAACACCTGTACACCGGCGATATCTTGTCTTATAAAAAAAAGTTATTATATTTTACACATCGACTTTCTATATATTCCAGTGAACTGTACAAAGTCTATATAAGATATGGTAATGAATTTGAATTACCATATCTTTATTGGATTCCGCGAAACATCACAAAAAAATCTTATATACAAAGATACATAGCGGGTTCCAGTATATGTTCTACCAAGACTCTTTCTTTACTCTTCAAAAGAATTGTGCAACAATATATTCGAGAGGTGGTGTAAATAAGATGTGGATGCTAAAAATTTCCAAGGAACTTTTGGAATATTTGAAATCATAAAATTTTACAAAAATCAACATAATAAATTAATAAAAACTTACGACTTTTCAACTTTATATACAACTATTCACCATGACAAATTAATGTCAAAGCTTTCTGACGCCATTGACAGCTGCTTTTTCAATAAATATGAAACTCGTAAATTTACTTCACTTGTCATTGGTCATTTGCAAAATTATTTTGTTAAAACACATACTTTTTTTCGAAAACAATCCCATTGTACACACAAGCACTCTGTGTTATTAAAAAGATGCTCGAGTTTCTGATTGACAATTTCTGTATCGTTTTTAGAGACCAGGTCTTCTAACAGTCTATTGGAATTCCCATGGGTACCAATTGCGCCCCGCAATTAGCGGACCTTTTTTGTATTCATATGAAGCAGAATTTGTTCAAAATCTTTTACGCGAAAAGAAGAACACTTGTTGTGGCCTTCAACTCGACATTTAGATACATAGACGATGCATTGTCAATTTACAATAGTTATTTCCAATATCATGGCCTCATGATATATCCCGGAGACCTTGAAATATATATCACAGAGTCTGACACATCTGTTTCATATTTAGATATCTTACTTGAAAAAGACGTTGATGTTTATCTATAAACCAAGCTTTATGACAAACGGGTTGACTAACTTTTTTAATCATCAACTTCCCATACTTATGCCGCAATATACATATACCTTCAGCACCTACATACGGGATTTATACCTCTCAGCTGATTCGATACGCAAGAGCAAATTAAAATGTTTAAACCGAGGTAAGTTATTGGCAAACAAGTTGCTAAAACAAGAATATCAGCAGTCTCGTTTAAAGTCATCATTTCGTAATTTCTATGGTCGATACAATGACATTGTCAGCAAATACAATCTATCATTAAGTCAAATGCTGACTGAAGTTTTTATATTTCTACAAACCATATTTCGTGTATTTTTTCCCATTACTTTTTATGTTTGAATCCCGTACAATGGTCTGGGATACTTTCTTTTTTTAGACACCTGATACAGTACCTCCTCTGGGTTCTGTCCATGGAATTGTCGAGTTATTGTGGTTTTTTTTCAAAAAAATTATCATTGTACGTTATTTTCAATATTTTTATGCTAGGTTTTCAAAAAGGAAATGAGTAAAACTGTAATGAGAATGTTCTAAGACATATTGTTTTTTAAAAAAAATTGTATAACTTGAGAGCTTGAAAGCTATTTTTATATTGGAATAAATAGTTAATGATTTGATTCTGCTGGCAAGGGTTAGAACTAAGCTCATATTGAAATTTCAGTGAACTTGCATTTCATATACAATGGAATTAAATTTGAGGCAGTACAATCCTGTGAAGTAATAAAGGACATAGAGTAGTCTGGTCTGAGTGAAATAATTTGAAATACTCGGGTAACAAATTACCTCAGATGACCATGCGTGATTTAACTACAGCAAATCTTTGATTCAACGTGATGGTTAAAGAAATACGTAAGCGCTGATATACGATCGGATTTCATATGATAGTCTTGATTTGGTTTCTGAACGGCACTTGGCCTCAGATTGCAGAACAAACACTAACATTATCCTTTTTATCACAAGAAAAGATGGTCGTTTTTGTTAATATACCGCGAACAAGCTGTAATTACATTTCTGATACTGAATACTTAGCACTAAAGTGGGATCATTTTACAGTTTCTAGCACCAAAAGTAATTTTCAGTCGTGTTTACATAACATAAGATAGTTTTGCATATCGGGATTTGCAAAGTATTTAAGAAATTTAGTTGAGTCAGTGAATATTGATGGTTTCATTTGTTTTAAAAATACTTTGCTGTACACATTTTCTGGATTTATCACTGAACAATTCTACGAGTGATTTGTATAACTTCAAAAAATATACACTCTCACACAGCCAATTGACTACCCTAATTCATCAATGTATTCATAATATTTTAATTCATAAATTTAATGAATTAAAAAATTAATATTAAAGTTTTTATTATAATTCTTTATTTTTGTTTTACATATTCTGTTATTTCATAGAATAAATAATAAAAGGATCTACAGAAGGTGTATCTTTTTTCATTTGAGTGAAAGGGAGAGTCAGAGAGAGAGAAGAGAAAGTTAGCGAAAAAAAAGGTTGCATGCACTCATAAAATAAACATCTATGAAAATCATTGAGATAATTTATTCCAATAGTTCCAGCAGGTATCAAACATGTCCATTTTACCATTTTTCAAGGAATATATTCTTGTTTGTCATAAAATGTATTCATAAGCGATATCGCAACAGTTAAAGTTGCTTCAATTTTAAATTAAAGTACTAGTATTGAAAAAATGTAAGAAATTCAACCTGAAGGTTATATAGATGGACTTCGTAGATATGCTTTTTTACCTCCGGTAGAATGTGATTGGTTTTCTCATTCTTGGCAGTAATGTTATGTGTTTTGTTGTCATTGATACGTTGTTCTTTGCTATAGCTTTTCTATTGCTAATTTTTATATAGGGAATTCTACTCACTCAAATAATTTCAACTTTCAAATGTTTTGTATAGCTGTGTGTTTATCTACAACCTTTAGTAAAAGTGGAATTTCTGTTTGGAACTTAATTAAATATTTAAATTTTTAATGCGTATAAATCTTTTCGGTGCACATTATTCAGTTAGAACCCTCTTTGAAAAAAATGAGTGAATGAATTCTAGAAAAACAGATTTTTAATTACTTTATTGTAAATAAATGCTGAACGATGTGCTTGAGGAATAAACATAAAATGTAGAGTGGTTGATGTTTATTACTCTAAGCACAGTTTTATATTTATAGAAAGATTTACAATGAAAGTGTGGCAACAGAATTCAGATAGTCTCATTGCATATATGGTAACTCAGCTTTCTTGATGTCTTTTTTCGAATGTATAACAAACAATTGAAAGAAAACTGATTTTTGTCATCTACATGTATATGCTAGGACACAGAAAATTTCTATAAGGATACTGATAGTTCCTCTTGGACATAAATGGGAGAATCAATAGTCGGAATAATACACTTAACAAGGGGATTGAAGACATTTCTATTTCTCTTGTTTTTATAACACTGGTCTCTATAGGATCTAAGAAGAAGTAGGACTGGTTTTGACGTATGATACAATGATTCACTCCAAAACTTATGTGACTTTTTGTCTGCAAAGACTTGCGTCTGAGGGATATATTGTTACCTAGCCACAATAAAAAGATAAGAAGAATGAGTCGATTCCTTATTTTTTAGATTTTCCCTGGTTTCAACAACCGAAATGAATTTGAATTACCGTATCTATATTGGATTCCGAAACAACTTCATGAAGATCCTTACAAAGATACATAGCGCGTTCCAGTAAATATTTTCCACCAAGTCTTTATTTACTCCTGTCTAAATTCTTAACATCCGTGAAGGAACATCTTCAGTGGTACTTTCAAAACTATTTTTGAAAAGTGGTGTAATTCAGATGTAGATACTTTAGTCATTTGCAAAATTATTATGTTAAAAGTCATTCTGATTGTACAAAGTGTACTCCTGAAGTTGATATCTAAAATATGCTTGAGTTCCTGTTTGACAATATTTATGTGGATTTTGGAAACGTCTTCCAACAACCCGTCAAATTTCCCATAAGTAACGTCTGTCACAAAAACTTGAACCGTGGTGAAAACTTATGAATGAGAAAAGAGAGGACTTTCATATTTCACATGTGCATTACCCGTGACAAGGCCTTTTCAAATTTACTATGATTTTTGACCCCGTAACCTTGATCTTGAAGACACGCCTTCTTTTTAACCTTGTGACCTTGAAGTTTGACCAATTTTTCAAAACCTTTAACCTTGGTCATAACTTTGATTGATTGATTGGTTGTATGTTGTTTAACGTCCCTCTCGAGAATTTTTCACTCATATGGAGACGCCACCACTTGCCGGTGGAGAGCTACAAATTTTGTCCTATACTCGGCACTCAGGGCCATTGAGCAGGGAGGGATCTTTTCCGTGCCAGCACCTACTGCGACCTCGGTTTATACGGTCTCATCTGAAGGACCAGTCTCCACTTCCCACAGTGGGATTCGAACCCGTGACGTAAGGATCAACTCCTTACTTCGCGACTCTATGGCAGACGCTCTAACCACTGCGCCACGCGGGCGACTACAAGGAAGACGTTGATGGTATCCTAACATGAAAGCTTTATAATAAACATGATGACTTTTATTTTTCAAGCGTCGACTTTCTTTACTTATGCAGCAATATACCTTCTATCACCTACATACAGTGTTTATATCTCTAAGAGAATACGACATGCAATAATTCGATATGCTCTGCATACGAAGAATTTCTAAATTGAAGTTAGTTATTGACAAACAAATTGATGAAACAAAATACCAACAGTCTCGTTTGAATTCTTCATTTTGTAAGTTCTATGATCGGTACCATGGCCTTGTCAGCAAATGCAAACTATCACTAAGTTAAATGTTGTCTGACGTTTTTCATACTAATTGTTTGGCCATTATTTACACGCTGTATTGTCGACGGATTTTTCCGTAATTTTACGATCATGACAAGGAGCGCACGGTGGGTGTGACCGGTCGATAGGGGATGCTCACTCCTCCATGACACACCTGATCCTACCTCTGATGTTTTATAGGTCCATGTTTGCTCTGCTCCTGATTTGTACTATTTGAATGGACTTTTGAGCTTGTATCTGTGCGTTATCGCTATATTTTCCACTTTACTACTAGGGGAAATTTCTACATTGCCACTGCTTTACTAACCACAACAACTTATGGCCTGTCAACTCTAAGAAGTCAAGAAGCCACAATTATTGAATTATAGGTTTTCGACTGTCTTGATGATTACTCAGAAGCAAGATAGGTGAGATTATATCAAAAGTAATCTCCACAAAGTCTTCATCTCGTCTGATATCAACGCATTATGACTTACTAATTATTGAAGTTAATTTGATTTGAACAAACAAAATATCTTAAGACGATCTTCCGCTATTTTATCTATAGTTTGAAGGGCGTTAATTGATTCTATGTTCAATAATTCCTAGGAATTGTGGAATATTATGGACAAATAATAAAAGCCTCATGCAAATGCTTGAAACCTTATTTCCTGATCTAAAGTATAGAACATCAAAGGACGACTAGGACACGACAAAAATCAAAGGAACACAATATGAAATTGGGATATTCTTATGATTAATGAATAACTACCAATTCAAAATTAGTTTACTGAAAATGTGATCATATTCTTTGGTATTCTTCAAGGGGTATATCTTTAATTTAGAGTTATATAAGAAAGTAACAACACGCCCGCGTTTATTTTTTTAATTACTGTAAGTTAATTAAAAAAAAACTTTTATTTATTTAAAGTAGATCAAACTAGAGGTTAAAAAGTATGTGACCTTGACTCTTTATCATTGTTGTAATCAAAATATTTGAACAGAATCCTTGAAAACGAGGACTGATGAATGGGCCCCTAAAGATAATGGAATTTGTGGTTGAAACATATTGTTAACCTTTGAGACATTGAAAAATAGCTATGTCTTTCATACCAACATTGTCCACTTACATTAGCTGTAGTTTTGTCTTGTCCTCTATACAAGCGGTTCTGCTGTTTCTAGTATATGATTTATTAATGATTGAAACTTTCAGGAAATTGGAAATGAGATATTGCAAAGGATATTGTTCAGAGGTGAATAGCAGGTGATGAAAAGATATTCATGATAGAGTAGGACTTGCAGTGTGTGCACAAATAAGTATTTATAGAAGCGACATTTTAGTATTGTACTAATAACAATAAATTTATAATAATGGTTCCCAGAATGGAAGATTATCAATAGCTGAAACATGAATTGACTCTTATACATTGTATATCCTCTGAATGGTGACATCTTGGCGTGAACCTTTGTAAACAAGGTGTTTAGACGCATTAACACTAGATGCTAATCACTATTGTGAGTTCTTAATAAGACCTTATCTGTACAGATATTAACAACACCTTTATTTTATAATGGTCCCACGCGTGGCGCAGTGGTTAGAGCGTCTGCTCTAGAGTCGCGAAGTAAGGAGTTGATCCTTACGTCGCAGGTTCGAATCCCACTGTGGGACATGGAGACCGGTCCTTCGGATGAGACCGTATAAACCGAGTTCCCGTGTCGCAGTAGGTGCTGGCACGAACAAAATCTCTCCCTGCTCAATGGCACTGAGTGCCGTTCGAGTATGGGACAAAATTTGCAAGTGGTGGCGTCTCCATATGCGTGAAAAATTCTCGAGAGGGACATTAAACAATATACAATCAAACAATCAATCAATTATTTTATAATGTCATAAGAGAACTAAAACCAATGCTACCCTACTTATCAAGTTTAAAATAAAGAATATAAATGGATAATGTAACGGTATTTTTTATTTGTGTTCTAATAAAATTATTAATTTACTATTTATTTGATGCATTTTCCATTTAAAAAAGATGAAATTAAAAACCTACTCCTTTCCATTTATCCAGAAACGTAGCAAGAAACCCTTACTTTAATTTTTATTGAATTATCCACGAATTAAAATGTGGTGTCTAAATTCAGAGTAAAATGTCAATTTTTTAAAATGATTTTTAAAGTTTTAATTACGACTTTTTATGGATATGGGGGGTGTAAATGCTGTTATTACTACTTTAATAAGTAGTTACGTGCAAAACGGAATTTAAAAAGTCGTAATTACAACTAAAAACTCTTATAAAGAGATAAAAAGTCGTAATTAGAACTTTAAAAATCATAAAAAACGTTATTTCTGGGAAAAGGTCGTAATGTCAAGAATAATATTAAAAGTACATGTAGATTAAAAAAAAATATCCTTATATAACGAATTAAATAAACGTAAAAAAAAAGGGATAAAAATAAGCATACCCAATTTTTATTTTAATGAAATTATAACTTAATTATAATTTTTCAATTGCGTATCATGAATTCTGTCGAAGATTGTGCTAAACATTGGGCTAAATATAAGTCAGATTATAAATGTTCTAGATATATATTTTGAAAATTGTAATAAAAAAAAATAAGGGGAAAATTCGAACCATTTATTCTTCCGTTTAAACTTAATTGCCTTTATTGGAGGTGATAAAGGAATCAGAGAAACTTCATGTGTATATTAACAATATGTTATGGTTCCAACAGATGAGCGGACAAGGCTTTTGAAATATAAGGCTCATTAATAAAATTGTATTTTGGATGAACTTGATTTTACCTCAACGTCTGGAAATCCAATATATACCCAGAGTTCACCTTCCAATGATGAAATCCTGTAAAAAACATTTCCAAGGGGAGTTTGATCTACTTTATTTATTCTGGATCACTGAATTTCCTAAAAATCCTTACAAAAATACATTGTCGGATCCATCAAATCTAGTAACAAGCCCTTATCTTTGCTACTAACAAGAATAAATGTATAAACTGCTGTAAAGGAAAAACTTCAGATGTACTGTGCAACAGCATATTCTAAACGTGGTGTAACAGACGTGGATCCTTACAATTTAAAAGAAATTTAAGGGAAAAAACTGAACAATTTTTTTTTTCAAAAGTCTATAACATCAGAAGTTTGGACTTTTCTACACTTTATACGACCATTTCTCAGGATATATCAAAAACGAGGCTTCTTGATACACGTATCATATTCAACCAATACTTGAATAAAAATGGAATTCTGAAAGCTTTTAGTCATAAAAGGGCACGGGAGTTCATCATTGACAACATTTACGTAGGCCTCCAACAAAATGGTGGAATTCTGATGGGCTCTAATTGTGCTTCTTTATTAGCCGACCTGTTTTTTTTTTCACTTCTATTTAACTTCTAACTGAGTAAAAGAAAATACTTGTCGTGGCCTTAAACGTATCAACAACGTTTATTAGTCAATAACAGTTATCTGAGATATGTGGTGATGACGAACAGTATTTGAGCTCAAAAGTCCATTAAAATCACACAGCAGGAGCAGAGCAAACACAGACCTCCAAAACATCAGAGGTGGGATCAGCTGGCATGGAAGAGTGAGAATCTCCAGGCAAATTAGAAATAAAAACATCACAAAGTCTACCACATCAGTTTTATTTGGATGTTTGTTGACTATAGGCGATAGGGTCCAACAACAATTTAAAAATTGTATGATATACAAGATTACTTCAGCTTTTATATCGTTTACTTTCATACCAATAATAAGGTATTGTTTTTATGTTATTTAAATATGATTTTTTCACAGGCACTTGACGTTACTTATTTTTCTTTTAACAAAAAAAATATATACCCCCTACTTAATAATAAAGGTAGGGAGCATATTTTTTTATTAAAAGAAAAATAAGTAACGTCAAGTGCCTGTGGATTTTTTGAAAGAATTATCACTGTTCGTTATCTTGAACCATTTTCATTATTCCAGTGTCAGTTTTTAGCTCTACAGGTCAGAGACCAGAAGAGCTTAAATGCGATAGTAATGTGTCCGTCGTCCGTCTGTCTGTCTGTAAACAGTTTTTCAAAATGCTACTCCTCCTACAGTTTTTGGTCTGATCTCAATATAACTTGGCACACAAGAAGACTACACTAAGATACATAATTCTTTAGATCGGTTTTTGATTTCGGTAAACGGTGTCGCCGTGGTTACTAAAAATAGAAATTTTCAAAGTCTATACCTCCTACAGTTTTGGTCTGATCTCAATATAATGCGGCATTCAAGTAGACTACTTTGAAATACTTAAGGAATAACTGTCTTATTTTTCGATTTCATGATGTGATCAATCGATTGGCTTGCGTGATAATTTTATGCATAAACGCCATTGGCTTGCGTGATAATTTGCATAAACGCCAAAGGCGTTTATGCATAAAATTATCACGCAAGCCAATCGATTGATCATCGTCATGAAATTGAAAAATCTGACAGTTATTCCTTATATTTACATGCTTTGATTCCGCCAATCCACGTGCTCCAAGCCCTGCTTCTGTCTAGCTGTTTGTCCCGCCCTGCACGTGGTTTTTTTTTTTTTTTTTTTTTTTTTGGAACCGCGCCAATACATTGATGGGGAAATAAAGTACATTTACAATTTGTAATTTTATCTCGGACAAAGACATTGGAAATGTAAATACAGCTATTTAAAAAAATAATTTCTGTAAATATACTCGTATATACGACGGTGTATTCGTGCCATATTGACAATGTAGAAAAAAAAATTAAAAATCGTTCGTACGATTTTTTAAATCGTTTGAACAATTTTTTAAATCGTTTGTACGATTTTTAAAATCGTTTGAACTATTTATAAAAATCGTTTGTACGATTTCAAAAAATCGTTTGTATGATTTAGAAAATCGTTTATACGATTTGAAAAATCGTTTTTACAATTTTTTTCCCTGTTTTTACACGTAGAAGAAGCGTAGGTTAAAACCTTGCACAAGTAGGACAACGTATCCACGCATAGTTTTCATGAATGACAGAGAAAAATTGATCAAGGGATATTTCAAAATGGGTTTAACTTTTTAGGAAATTGCTTAGACCCTTTTGCAAACTCTTCAAGTCTTTCTTAGTGAACGAACGTTGAAAAGAACAACGGCTAAGTTTGGACTGTTCAGATGTAAGGACAAATCCAACAAAGGGGGTGTAGCTCTTTTCATTGAGGAAACACTTGAGTCATGTGGTCAATTGCATGGATACAGGTGATTGTACTGAAAACTGTTATGCAGGATTTATCGTTTCTCAAGAAGATATTCGAGATTAAGACGAAGATTGTACAGGTCCAAATCACGTATGGCACGTAGATGGATATGACAATATTCACACAGTTTAATTGACAAGAAACAATTTATTATTGATTAGTGTTTCTGTACCTGATATAGTCAGCAGCGAAGGGACTACTCTATACAATAGCTTTACAAGGTTTCTTATCCAGTACGCTTTTATTCCGAATCAGAAGAAAAATATCGTACAAACGATTTTCTAAAGCGTACAAACGATTTTCTAAATCGTACAAACGATTTTTTAAATTGTACAAACGATTTTATAAATCGTTCAAACGATTTTATAAATCGTTCAAACGATTTAAACAATCGTACAAACGATTTTTAAATTTTTTTCTACATTGTCAAAATGGCACGAATACGCCGTCGCACGTATATCATATCAGGATCTCAGATGTATTGTTTTCGCTATGGGGGTCACACGGTATTGAACAGTTCTTAAGCAAAATATATACCGGTACATAAAATGTTCCTTTCTCATATTCAGAGGGAAAAATGTAGCTTTCTAGAATTTCTATATAACATGTCGCACAGTTATTCTTTTGTGCAGGAAAAAATCTAAATTCTAATTTATGCATTTTGTCACCAAAACGAACGATCTTTTTCTAACGCAATAAATCTTTACTGGCAGAAAGTGTCATTGATGCATACGACTCGCCATTCGTAATTCTGCGTCAAAGACTGAAAACAACGAATGACAAATCCATGGTGTTGGCATCTCTGAGCTTTGAACTACAGGTGCTTGAGGACAGGAACCCCTTGACTTCCCCCTTATTCACATCCCACTCCCGAGGGATTTTCGTTATTTTTTAAATTATTTTTTTAATCAGTAGCAGATTCGAAAAATCAAAAAAAAAAAAAAAAAGAAAAAGAAAGAAAGAACGTTAATTATAAGATTTATCTATAAAAATGATGATAGCATTTTACATTATTTCTAAAGTATAGGTACTTCTTATTCTTAAAAATCTAGTGTTACAAAAAAGTTGATCCTGTTGAAAGTGACTTTGCGTTAACATGAAAAGGAAACTGGAATTGAACAGATTCGTTTTGTAATGTATTGTCTGAAAAGAAAAATCGCAACTATATACCGATCTAACTTTATAAATACAGATCTATAGATTTTTTTTAAATCTTTTTTCTATGGACAACTTATATCCAAAAACATTTTTCAAAGAGGTAATAATTTAAATTACACCGTCAAAAAAAATATTGGCTTTGTCATAAACGACAAATAATATGATATATAAATAATATCTTAGATAATTTATTGAACATCAAAAGCGTGCACTAAGTAAAAGAAAGGAAATGAAGATAACGAACAGTATTCAATATCAAAGTGGATAAAACAATACAAAATAGGAACAGAGCAAAAACGGACCTTCAAAACATCAGAGGTAGGATCAGGTGCCATGGGTGAGTGAGCATCCCCTGCCGACTGGACACACCCACCTTGTGCTCCTTGTTATGACCAAGAAATAACGGAAAAATCCGTCTCAATTCAGTGTATAAATAATGGACTAACAATTAGTATGAAAAATGTCAGTCAGCATTTGACTCAATGATAAATTGTATTTGCTGACAAGGTCATTGTATCGACCATAGAACTTACAAAATGATGACTTTAAACGAGACTGCTGATAGTCTTGTTTCATCAACTTGTTTGTCAATAATTTACCTCGTGCGTATCGAATCAACTGAGATATGTAAACTCCGTATGCAGGTGATGAAGGTATATTGCTGCATAGGTAAGGGAAGTTGACGATAGAAAAGTTAAAGTCATTACTTTTATCATAAAGCTTGGTTGTTAGATTACTATTAGCGTCTTTTTCAAGTAAAATATCCAAGTATGAAACAGATGTGTCAGACTCTGTGGTATCTTCTATCTCAAGCTCACAAGGATATATCGTATCGACATAGGAATGGAAATTACCATTGTTAATGGACAATATGTCGTCGATATATCTAAATGTCGAGTTTAAGGCCACAGCAAGTGTTTTCTTCTTTTCACGCATACGATTTGCACAAATTTGCACAAATATGAATACAAAAGTAGGTCTGCTAATAACGGATCGCAATTGGTACCCATGGGAATTCCAACAGATTGTTGGAAGACCTGGTCCCCAAAAACCACATAGATATTGTCAATCAGAAACTCGAGCATCTTTTTTTTATGTCAACTTCAGAGTACTTGTGTGTGCAATCAGAGTGTGTTTTAACTAAATAATTTTGCAAATGACCAATGACCAAATAAATTTACGAGTTCCATTTTTTATTGAAAAAGCAGCTGTCAATGATATCAAAAAGCCTGGACTTTAATTTATCGTGGGGAATGGTTTTGTATGAAGTTGAAAAGTCGTAAGACTTTTTTTTCATAAAATTGATAGAACTTAGCAATCATTGATAATGATAGGGTTTCCATAAAGGACAGGTTTGATAAAAAAATCTGATTCTAATAATTACGGTAAAAACAAATTTTCTCTGGATTAAAAGAATTCCTGTGAAATGAGTAAATCTACAGGATCAATAATAAAGCTCTACACGCACTCATTAAAGATATTTTGAAGTTTCAAAGAAAAAAATGATAATAATAAATTGTTTTTCATCAGAGAATTCAGCTGAAAATGATGATGGATCAGTGTTTGAAAACAAAATCAATATTCCTCAGCGTGTCTCATATGTGAGGACTTGAAATTCAATTACTGTGTGAATTCCACAAAACTCCCCTAAGAATAAAGCTCGCAGACAACACGAACTGTGTCAACAATTGTCTACAGCGATTACCTTACAAGAACATCATCTGATAATTTCTCTAACCCCCAACCTAGCATGGCTCATTGACATAATTTTGATGCTTTTCTTTTAAATGAAAAATAACGACTTCGTTAAAGCAATATGAGCGGCAAAATTATTTTGTTGTTAAAATGTGTTATTATGATTAATTTATGTAATTTAAACCCTTATGGTTAGTGAAACCAAAATAAAACTTGAAAATTGTTTCAGAAGAAATATTTCTGTACAATCGAATATATAGCATTATATAATAAATAAATCGTGCAGGACGACAATAATGTCATTTTGCTTCAATTAAAGCTTATGAAAAGTTTTTACATCGCAAATATGAACAACAGAAGTTTATAAATGTGTTGTCTGAAAACAAAAATCGCAACTATATACAGAATCGGCGCCAATTTCAAACAGAGCAAACTTTCGTTAACTGGATGAGATTTGTTCAATAATTGATTTTATTTTTGACAGCGGAAATCTGCTGAACTTTTTTTCAGTGCAAATTAAACATTTGTTATCATATTTATGGTCTTTCCTTTGGTTATATGTTCATGTTTTACCAGACTTTTATGAAAACATGTTTGGGGCAAAAGAATTTCAAATTTAAGTCCCCGGTGTCTTTTTGTACTTGCACGTTGTTGCAAATAAGTACACAGAAATCAATAAAATTAAAAAAAAAAAAAAAAAAAAAAAAAAAGAAAAGTTTACAGAGATTTGTCATCACAAAATTCCCTAGATTTCAGCCATTGTAGGATCTTCTCATTCCAAAAAAGGCACGAAAACAATCAAAGGAAGCTAGTATCTCACGGAAAATAATTTTCATCAGTGCCTTTTGGGCATCTCAAGAAATGAATTTGCTGAGTTTTTTTTGTTTTTTTGTTTTTTGTTTTGTTTTGTTTTTTTCTTTTGTCATGGGTAATTTAAGTCTTGTGTAAAGGGTACTATGGAATGCTTTGGTAGATAAAAGCTTTTTGTATATGTTAGATTTAAATACCCCGGGAATGGAAACAGAGTCAAAAGATGAATCAAAGTTTAACTTGTATATAGGGAAAATCATTTTAAGGCCGCAATAAGAATTGAAGCTTATACATAGGAAAATGTCTTTTGAAAAATTGCCAGTAGCAGTTCAAGGCTGTGATGATTTACTGAGAGAACCTTGAGTAAGGCGGATTCACGTTTTTTTTTTATTTTATTTTATTATTTTTTTTTTTAATCGATGGCCCGGAGATTAGAGGATACAGGGGATGAGATTTTCCAAGTAGGAAAATACATGTATAGAAAAAAAAAATCCCAAATTTTCTTCTCAGGGGCTTCATCACCTGCATACGGGGTTTATATCTTTCATTCGATTCGATACGCGAGAGTATGCTCTACGTATAAACATTTCTAAAACAAGGTAAATTATTGACAAACAAGTTGATGAAACAAGAATATCAGCAGTATATCATAAAATCACATTCATCATTTCGTAGGTTCTATGGTCGATACAATGATACAAAATTTAACATTTAGTCCTGAATGACTTTTGTTATACACACTGAACTGTCGACGGATTTTTCGGCTATTTCCCGATCACAACAAGAAACAAACGGTGGGTGTGACCGTTCGGTAGGGGATGCTCACTCCTCTGTGGCACCTGATTCCATTTCTGATGTTGGAGATTCGTGTTTGCTCTGTTCCAATTTTGTATTGTTATAAGACTTTTGATCATGAATATTGTTCGTTATATCCATATTTGCAGAGTTATTAATGTATGTACTAAACGAAGCAATTTTTTGGGAAATGATTTTTACTTTTTTGTTGTTGGTGGGTCTTTTTTATTTGCGTGTAAAAAACTTCTAAGGTTGAATTTCTTTTTTACCGGGGTGGAATCCCCCCCCCCAGAATAGCGTAAAGGAAGGGCCACTAAGGGATGTGTTTTAAAGGTTGGTAAAGGTAACACCCCCTCCCCCTTTCCAAACGAAAATGTTTGCCCTTGGTTTGTTTGTTTATATGTTTGTTGTTGTTTTTTTTTTTTTGCTTAGTTTTGGTCATTTCTTTTTTTACAAGAACTGTTTTTATTTCCTTTTCTTTTCTTTTTTTAAAATAAATTCATGATTTTGTCTTGCAGCGACTTTGCTTTCGAGAACGAAAGATACTGCGTACGACCTAGCTAAAAAAAAATTGTTTCTAAAAATAACTTTTGTTCTGTTGTTTTTATTTCTGCAAGCTGACCCACTAACCCCCAGTTATTCTGCCGCAAAATTGAGCAGGAGTTTTAGATTAATTTCATTTGAAATGTATGTATTTTATTTTTTTCATATGTAATCGTAATTTAGGACTATCTTTTTTAACCTTGAAATCAGTGTTTTGTTTTTGTATGCGGCGATTTTTGAATGACCGATTATCCATTGGCAAATGATTGAACAGTCCACAATTAATCTAATTCTTGGTGATGCAAAATATAAACAATGATGAAGTTTTGTGTATGCAGTATTTTTAATATACCAATGATATTCATGTTAAATTGTTCCCGTGACATGATGATGTAATAGGCTCTAAGGCTATGTGATAGAGCGCAGAAGTTACCTAAGTTTTGCAGTGTAATCAGCTGATATTTTGGTGCCCGGGGAGGCCCCTTGGTGACAAGGTAAAACAAAGAACAGGGCAGGTAAACTACAATTCCTTGATTTTTAAATGCTATTAAACTTGACGTTTTTTTGTTTTATTTCAGATGTCTTATACCTGTTTATGTCTGAATATCAAGATTTTCTGCAAGACAAAACCAAGTTTTCAACAGAATGAGGGTAAACATTTTATTTGAACAAGAGTAGATGAACTGGATTGTAAATTATTATTTAGAGATTAACATTATTTAATGTCATCAGCAAATCTTAGAGGAAAATCACTGAGGCTATATTATGAATATGCTGATGTTTGCATGTTTTATAAATGGCTATAATGACTCATGCATTGAATATCATGACTTTATATCAGAAATTAACTTGGGCAGAAGACCCAGAGGAAAATTGATGTGTACATGTAATAAAAAAAAAGCCAAGACATATTCAATTTTGGTTCATAACTTGTGTTATTGAATAAAAATGATGATATTGGCATTTAGTATATTGCATAATCAATCTAGTCATTTTATTGGAACTGAAAGCTTTTAGAACAAAAGAAAGGTAACTCTGTGATCCAGTGAGTTATAGTAGAACATGTTTGGAACATACTTTTTGAACTTAATTTTTTATTTCTTGTCATAGATGAACCTGTATGTAACTCTTTTGATCCTGTTTATGACACATTTCTTCTGCAGACAAAGTTAGAGGAAATCTTTTATTATAATTTTGAATGGAGGGATCTTATGTCCATGTATATCATTCACTGTGGCAGTACTGTGCACATGATGCATATTAAAAACATTAAATTTAAACTAAAGCAAGACATTTGAGGTGAATCTAATTATACATATGATAATGAAAAGTTAGTTCAGCATTAGCCATTTTTAATAAGATTAATATCCCACTCCTATAACAAGATCAATTTTCTCAAAGTTTTAAGTTGTTATGGTACTTTTTTATAGATTTATGGAAGACTAAATATGAGTTCTTCTCACAAAATCTGGGTCAAGCTACAGATGCTGAAGTGAAGAAAGTAAGACTCAGTATTATACTATAATAGTAACTTCATAGACTGTTTTACATGTATTTATATAGAAACTCAGTTCTTAATCCCAAAGGGGAACGTTCTCTGTGGAATTTAATGTAAGAGTTTATCAAAAGCACATCTTTAGTTCAAGCATAATATGGATTATCCAATCTGAGAAGTCTTTGCCTTCGAAGACACATCCCAAATTCTTGTTTGCCCTTGGCAAGGCTTTAGCCTCAGAGTTTAGGGGTGGTCAATGGCACCAAATCTGTAACAGGAAAATAGAAAATGTATGGATTGGAATCAAACCAGGGACCCCAACATCACAAATTAGATGCTCTACAACTGAGCTACCCTGGGTTGATATCAATGGTCAAAATCATGCATAAGCTAGCTGTATTAAACATGTTTTTCTTTTTAAAAAAGTATAATTTTTTCCCACATTTTATTTATTATAGGAACACACCTACCTTGTTCATAAACATGCTGTAGGGGAGTGGATTGTGAACCGGTGCTTGAACTGTGGTGTTGAGACACACGCCACAAGACAGGGGACCAGTGTGGTGCTTCTCTCCCCCCAGCTGCAGGTTAGTTTAACCAGACCAGCTCAAGGGTATAATAAAGTGACCTGAAAATCTTTTAAGTATTTCACCATCAATAACTTTAACCCATAAATCTATCTCGAAATTTTTTCTTGGTCCTTTTAAGGACATTCGATCCTGTGCTTTTGAGTCGATTTTGGTCTGGACCTTTATTTCTATAATTCTGCATCATTTTAAAGTTTTAACATTGAATTTAGATTCTACAATACAAATTAAACTACAGTGGACCTTCAGATATCCGGACGCCAGATATCCGGATGCTTCAGTATCTGGACGATTTTTCATCGGAACGGATTTTTTAAACATTATTTTGTCTTGTTTAACTGGTGATTCAGGTATCCGGACGCTTCACATATCCGGACAAATTGACTGGGAATCAAAGCGTCCGGATAAATGAGGCTCCACTGTATCTCAATTGCAAAAACTGCAATTAAATTCCATTCAAGTACGATTAAGCCAGGAACTATATTTTGTGGCGGAAGGTTTTTAGAAGAAAATTATCATTTTTTTTCCCTTTTGAAGTATATACAGTACTGTTAAATTTAGATTCCTATTTTTCCATGCTGGTTGCACACAAAGCTATTTTTTGCAGAGAAATGTGTTATGCTTGTTCTGAAATATTCTATTATATAATTTCTTATGAATTCTTTCGAAGAATTATAACAAATATAGTAAATACATTCTGAAAGTCCAGGGGAAAATTGAACCAGTTTTAGCATAAAATTGACACATTTTTAGTAATATCTAAAAATTTACATCATATACCCCCACTTTTGATATTATTTTCTGAATATTTAAGATAACTGTGACCTATCTGCTTAAATTTAGCAAAAGTTTAAGACTTAAAAATAATTTTCTTGCTTATTAAATCTTCAATGTCAGAAAAATCACATTTTGTGAGTGCAGAAAGGTCAAATTATTTATTATGCGAAACAATTTTAAACTTTTTCGTAATAGACTTATAGTTTATTTTGTTTCATTCTTTATTTGGATAAAAATATTGGAGAGAAAATGTCCAGATGTAATTTTTGATAAAGACACAAATTTAGTGCAAAAAGGTCATAATAAATGTACTGTAGTGCCAAGAGAAGCATATTGACCCCCATTTTTTGATATGATTTTTGATTAAGCTATGTGTGTAGAAACTAAAAATATACCTGACAAAAAAAAGTTTAAGACTTTAAATATCAGGAGCCAACGTCGTTAAGTTCAAGATAAACAAGGTTTGACTGTAAATAAACTATTGCTCAGTCACTTCAAAGGGAAAAAGAAGATTTGAAAGGTACATTGCAAATAAATGTGTTTACAGATATCAGTAAAGCATATTTCATTTTTCAGAGTGATCAGCATATTAGTGAGAGGTTAATGCAATCTCCAGAATTTTCCAAAGTTTTCAACATAGTCCTCCATGGGCAGAGCATTACAATCTCTAGTCATGACATGCCAGGTATTGTTCAGGGTCCATGTTTGAGTTACATTATATTACATTATATTAAGGTCTATAGTTAAACGATCAAAGCTAATGATTTCTTCAAATCAGAATGTCCTAATACTTTTATAGCTCATCTGAGATCCGAGCCAAGGAATAAAGTGCTAGAAGAATTTTATACGTGATTAAATCTGATTTTATTTTTGTAGACCCCTCTTCAAAAAACTATGAATCTCTACAAGTGGAACTGACACATATTCAGGACCAAGTCAACAGCTTCCTCCTACAGGAGGAGGAAGAAATGGAGAAGAGAATAAGGTATTAAGTGGGGAGGCAATCGAGTTATAAGAAGTCTTAAGTTACACTAAAAAACATCCTGTTGTTGAATGTATTTTATCAGTTACCAGGGCCCCATTTTACAAAAGGACTTACGACTTAAGACCAAATTTAATTCTTCATATGACTTTTTAGCTCACCTGAGCCGAAGGCTCAAGTGAGCTTTTCTGATCACATTTTGTCCGTCGTCCGTCCGTCTGTCTGTCCGTCTGTAAACTTTTCACATTTTAGACTTCTTCTCAAGAACTACTGGGCCAATATTGACCAAACTTGGTACAAAGCATTCTTGGGTGAAGGGGAATTTAAATTCTTAAAATGAAGGGACATATCCCCTCGCAAGGGGAGATAATCAAGAAAAGACAAAAATAGGGTTGGGTCATTTAAAAATCTTCTTCTCAAGAACCACTGGGCCAGTAAAGCTGAAACTGATGTGGAAGCATTGTGGGGTAGTGTAGATTCTAAATTGTTCAAATCATGGCCCCTGGAAGAAGGGCGGGGCCACAATGGGGAATCAAAGTTTTATATAGAAATATAAAGGAAAAATCTTCGAAAATCTTCTTCTCAAGAACCACTGGGCCAGAAAAGCTGAAACTTATGTGGAAGCATCCTGGTATTGTGTAGATTCTAAATTGTTCACATCATGACCCCCAGGGGAAGGGCGGGGTCACAATGGGAAATCAAAGTTTTATATAGAAATATATAGGAAAAATCTTTGAAAATCTTCTTCTCAAGAACCACTGGGCCAGAAAAAGTGAAGCTTATGTGGAAGCATTCTGGGGTAGTGTAAATTCTAAATTGTAGGAATCATGACCCCCGGGGGAAGGGCGGGGCCATTATAGGGAATCGAAGTTTTACATAGAAATATATAGGAAAAATCTTTGAAAATCTTCTTCTCAGGAACCACTGGGCCAAAAAAGCTGAAACATATGTGCCCATGGAAGGATCATGGGGTAGTTTAGATTTCAAAATGTCTAAATTATGATCAGTGGGGTAGGGTGGGGATGCATTATGTATAACAAGGGGGAAATCTGGTAAAGAACAGAATGGTCAAAGCTTCTCAGGTGAGCGATGTGGCCCATGGGCCTCTTGTTAATTAACATTATATCAAAAGTTATTTTAAACCTTTTAAAAGGAATGTGGTAAGATATTTTACACAAACAATTTGAAAGAGAAATATTAATTTTGCAAAATTTTACAACAGTCTTAAGTTTTTGGTCTTCATAAGTTCTTTTGTAAAACGGGCCCCAGCTGTTTATCTCAATTTTTCATCTGATGTATTTAAATACATTGTATGTATGAGGGTTGTCTTAAAAGAACAAGACCTTTTTAAATATTTTGTTTAATATATCTACCTGCCCATATTATTCATTTATGCACATTGTTTGTGTAATATAATGATATTTTTGTCTTGACACAATATTATAAAATTGCAACATCATCATGCACATTGTTATCTTTTTAATACTGTAAAAGTGAAACAACGTTGAAAATGTTCACATTTTATCTGAGGCAACTCTTGTAAATTTCAAGTAACAAACTAAGTAAGATTGAATAAAGCATACTTTAAACTTGAAAGTACTTGAGCTTGTTAGGATTTTGATTTTTAAAACTGATGTGACATTCCATTTGTAGGGAATTTGAGGAGGACCAGAGAGCAAAATTCCAGGCATTACAATCAAGTGTTCAGACAGAAAAGAAGAAAATGATTAAGTTTGTAAACATTTCAATATTTAAAGTTTATTAGAAGATCCTCTTTAAAACATATAAACATTTTAATCACCTCAGCTGAATAGATATATGTTCATGTTTCTGTTATTTTTGAACAGTCTCTTGTTGCAAGCAGAGAAGCAGATGGAAACCTCTGTTCCAGAGAAAAATGGTAGGGTTAATATCTTGTATTAGTTTAATAGCTTTGATTTGTACATGTAAATTGATTCTAGTTGTATAGTGTGGAATACTGGTAGTTCTGAAATTTTCCTATATTTCAATACATTATTCCTCAATTTACATCTGAAAATTCTGTATATGCTCAAACATAGTGAGACGTTTTATCTTATACATTGAATGCATCATCAGGCGCGGATCCAGGATTTGGAGTTAGGGGGGGCGCCAAAATTAGGCAAGGGGTCTGGGGCCGCCGTGAGGCCCCCAGTGGGGCCAGGGCAAAGCCCTGGTGAAGCCCCCGGAAGCTCCTGGATTCTAGAGATTTTGAAGGGTTAAAATGAGGTCTACCAAAGCCCTGGTGGGGGCCGAGGGGGCGAAGCCCCCGGAAGCTCCTGGATTCTAGAGATTTTGAAGGGTAAAAATGAATTCTACCAAGTAGACATATTTGATTTACGCTAACTTTGACAATTTTAGGGGGGGCGCGCGCCGGGTGCGCCCCCCCTTAAATCCGCCACTGATCATTTTAATTTGAACAAAGTTGTTGTAATTCATTGTATGATATTTATTTTTCAGAGTTGCCAAACCTGTCACCTGTCATGACAAAGTCTTCCAAGGTCTGTGTTAGCTTATTTTTTGTTGTCAGCCTTCTATTTGATGTTTTTCGTCTGTAAATCTTTATCCTAGATTAGATATTAAAGTCATAAGGGAATATAAAGTTAAATCCTAATGCACACCAATGCAGACTAATTTGATTTGTCATAAATTTTACTTGGTAAAATTCACAAAGGTTACCATGTACAGTTTCGTAAAATAAAATTGGAGCTCTTTAATTTCTTGCATTGTAAAATGTCCAGTAGTTTATTTTTATACCTTATTTGCATGGTCAGCTTTTGTTCTACTAATTAATAATTATTTATGCATACCTCTCTCACATCACCAGAAAACTTTTGAAGATAAAACATTTATTTTTCAACAAGGATTTTCATGATTTAGTCTAACTCTTGGTCATTATAGAAACCATCATTGACAAGAGTAAAATCAACTCCAAACAAGCGCCTCCACTCAGTGGATGAGTACGAGCAGACTCCAGACTCCGATGGTAATGTATAATATGTATGTAATGTAAAAACTAGATATTGACAGGCATTTTACATTGAAAGATCGTCACTAAAATTAGGTTAATTATGTCCTGTTAATTTTACCTAACTTTATGCATATCCATGTGTCCAATTAGATGGAAAGAAATTTAAATTTCTGATTTAAGTTGCTGCTGAGTATTTTTAAAAATAATTTATTTTGATTTGCAAGAAATGTAAAGCTTGAATGACACATTGTTCACATTCCATACAAATTGAACCAAAGAAGAAGGTTGAGCTGCCAAATAAAGGAAATATTTGCCTGATAACTAATACAGTTAAACATGCTTATAGTAAAAACATATAATGAATCGATTCTTTAGCAATGTGATTTTCATTCCCCATGCTTTAAATTATATTGTGGCAGTCATTATAAGTGTGTTTTACTGTACTTGTTTATATGAATGTTGAATATAAATAAACATGTATATTTCATTTTGTCTGTCACACAGTGATGTTTTTGCTGGAGGATGAAGGTCAAGGTCAAGATGAACCTTTCTACTCATCAGAGGAGGAGGAGGAAGAAGAAGGAACAGGTGAGATTTATATAGAAAGCTTCCAAACAGGTAAATACAGGCAAATACATGTACATTTCAATATTGAAGATAATGATAACATATATTTAAAAAAAATTCATTATATTAACCTGGTAGGTAGAGACTGATACCTCTTGGATTTTAGGTAGGTTTAATAAGGGCCAAATCCCATGTACACTGTAGATGCCATAATTGATTATAAAAATGATACCTATATTTGTAATAGTATAGACTTGTCTGGGCAGTGAAGTAATGGTCTGGGCAGTGAAGTAATGGAGACAACATGAACTTCCAGAATCAGAAAACATTTTATGGATATTGGAGTAATTTTTTTTTATGTATACCAGATGAGAGAAAGAGCAGCAGCGTGAGTTCTAACAGGACCGGTCATTTTCAGAAGAGACCCCTCCAGTACTCCTCCTCCGTCCCCATTATGGTGCCCAGGTGGGGGATGATGGCCAACAAAGACTCAGGGGAGGAGAGTGATGAAGATGTAGGTCATAGTTGTCACTGTGTCTAAATATTTAGGACTGCTTCAGTTTAATCACTATAAAACATATAAATGGTTCAAGAGGTTAGGAATAAACATACATACATAAAATACATGTGATATACTGGGTGAAGCAGAAAGTGTGAGTTAAGTCTAGCTAGAGGCAAAACAAACAACTTTTTTTACTTAGCAGTTGCCACTTTTCAAGTAAGTATTGATGTTTGTTTTTCAGTGCATTGGATAGATTTCTACCAATCTTTTATTAGGCATTTCTTTTATTCCTCTTTTAAAGAAAAATTGAAAATATCAATCCACTATCATTTACATTTGTAGTTTATATACATGTAGTAGAGTAACCTTAGCATTTCATGTTTTTTTTTTCAGCCTGCGCCTTCAGACCCTGAGGAAATGGCGGCTTCCATGCAAGCCTTGGCCAGAAGCATTACGAATGACGAGAGGATGATCTTCGGAGACAGACCCCGACCCCGACTGAACACCGGTGACTTTCATCATTAATATGGGAAACCTTTCTCGATAAATTACATTTTGTTTGTTACTGACGGGTTTATATACTAATATGATATTTTGACCTTTAATGGTATCATTGAAATGATAAATGATATTGGCTAGTGTTAGGTTTTTCTTTTTACTTCTGTATTGAAAATATTTGTGAGTAGTTTTTAAAAATATCATAAAAACTACATGAGTTTCAAATATGATTACTATTTTAAGTGATCTGTTGTGCATTTACCTAATATTAGTTGTGGCCTTCATTAATGTTTTATATTATGTTGGCCCGACAGCATGCAAAATTAGTCATATCAAAGCTGTACAATGTGCTTTTTGATTTACAATGGTAGTCATACACAGAATTGTGCCACATTTAGTAGAAGAATCTGAGGGTGTTAAATCTTTCATTTTTGTGTTGAAGTATTTTTAACCATGAATTGTGTATTTTTGGCATCAACTATTTATAGTATCCCCATTCTACTTTCAATTCATTTAAATTGTGAGTGAGATAAAGAAGGAACTCATTTCATAACAATCATCTAATTTATTTAAAAAAAATTAAAAGTTATGTGTTTTAAAACCAGCTCAGTTTTTCAACTGCTTAATCTCCATATATAACATTTAAAACATGCTACAAGTAAATGATATAATTTATTGTTAATGATATTGGCAGAAAATCTGTAAAGAATTTCATTAGAATAATTTAATAGCTTGTTTTGGAATAACTTGTGGTATCTCAATCATGAGTACCTAAAAGTAGATACATGTACCAGGTAGTTAGAAAAAAAAATCACAAAATAATTGGATGTTTGCTGACTTTGCCCATCCTTTGTGACCTAGACGATTCAAAACCAAAATACTTTTCTTTTTCTTTCTTTAAATAATAGAAATTTAATAAATTAATATATCTACATTATATTTGTTGTGTAAATTATTACCTTGTGGCATTATTGAAAGAAGTAATTAGAATATAAGAAGATTTTCCAGTTTAATTGTACATGTGTTTGAGTGAAGTTATAATCTTGATAAAACCAGTGACTTTACTTACATTACCAAAAGTATTACCGGTTATGTTTACGACTTTTTAGTCATTAATATAGGGCAAATAGCAGGGTATCTATTCCTATATGTTTTGTTCAACATCTAAAAATTTGGGCTGTTATTATTTTTTGCCATACCAGTATGAATTGAACTTTGACCTTGAAATATGTTACTAACAGTAATTGAATAACACATCTGATTGTTTTTGTGTCATAAAATTATGTATAAATTATAATTTTTGTTGAAGTGAACTTTTCATTTAGTTTTAATCATTCCATGTAAGAGAACATGTCATTTTAATTTCATTTTCCTGCGATTGTGATTTTATCTCTAGGTAATGGTTTCTTATGAGTTGTTCCCATATTCATTTTTTAGTCTTGGACAGTGGTGCATTCAAGATTGTGCTTGCTGTAATAAGAACAATCTTTTTATTCTGAAATATTTGTTTTAGAATGTGTTTGGTGCTTATTAGTCTCAAAGGTCTGTAAATGTCAGTCTGTTTGCCATGTTTTAGTTGATTAGGCCATTCCAAGTATTTTCTCTGTTTAGTGTCCACCAATCTTTCAAAAACCTACCTACCTTTTCGCAAAAAACACACAAGCCAAAACATAAAACACACGCTTAAAAGTCATAAAAATGACGTCCTTCAAATGATTGATCTAACTAAACTGCTTTAATAGAAGAAATTTCTATTCTTAAGCAAAAACAAAGGATTAAATGCTTACAATATACCTAATATAACTTAATGTACAGAATTATTTGGAGAAATTTACAAAATTCAAAAGTTTCGACTAAATTTATCAATTTCAGGACTCCTGTTGTTGTGTGTTTTTTCTCATAAGGGGTGTCAAAAACCAAGGCGCACGCAGACGCTAAACATAAAAAAAACTTGGAATGGCCTTACATATTATGAAGGAGAAGCTCTGTGCATTGAGCTACTCGAGTGTGGGCAAGCCAAGTTGTTGTCTCACTACAAATACATTTATTGATTTTGTCTAAATGAATGATATATGCTTAACCATATCACTTATAACAAACAAATTTCAAAAGTGACATTCTTGTTAACCTTATGGTTGTCCTATTGGGTTGTGTATGGCAGGAAATTTTTATCTTGTCTGAACATAAATTATGCCCAGAAAAATTCCCCAACTTTTACATTAAGTGACCCAAGCCAAAGTTACCAAGTTGTACAGGAGAAAATAAATTTGTTTACTGTCTTCTGAAATGTTACCAATTTAGTCTGTTTATAAATTCCTGGCTTTTTTTTAAGAGGACAAGGTGATATTTTTCTAATTATAATGTACTATTAAGCAAAAAATCTTTCTTTTTGGTCAGTTATTATGACACTAACCAAATGATTTTTTTTTTTTGGGCAGTATTATATAATCTACTGTTTGAGACTTCATCATCTATGCAAGTTTTGATTTACAAATTGCAATTAAGTGATATTGGAATGCAACTTTATTCACCAAAACATTTGATATGATTCCAATATACCTTTAATACTGTATTTGATAACCTTTTTGTTTTATTGCCGGCAAAACCATTATGACAAAAATTAAATTTTATTGGTATCAAATTCGTATTTTAAATAGGATTTAATGATTGAAATTTCATAATAGTTTTACCAGTTTTGTGATTTTAATTACAGCTATTCCTTGTTTTCTGTAACACCAATATCTCAAATAACGGAGATATCTCAAACTAAGTTGGTTTGCCACTGCATAAATGTATAGTGCTTTATTTGAGAAAAAAAAATGTTAGAAAGGAAAGCATTAAAGACAGGTATTTTTATTGGGAATATTTTTTTTTTCTTTGTAGTTTCAGTTTCATATCTTTGTTAAGTGTTTCCATATTCATGCTCCACAATATAATGTCCTATGACCCCAACCCTATCAGGTTTATCTTTTTTTGGGTCATTAATTGAATAGATGTTTTATATACTTGTATATATTTATCTGCTGATGTTAATTGATTTTTTTTCTTTTTGGCTGTAAGTCATTTGACCTGTTTTAAACAAGTTAATGTAATTTTGGTAGAACCTCTCCCACTTTTTCTCTGAGCCTTAATGGAGTTAGATCTAAAGTTAATGTGGTGCCAAGACATTTATTTTGAAAATTTAGAATAATTTGTATTCGGTTAAGCTTGTTACATGTCTAATTGTACATGTATAAACAAACAATGTACAGTTTCTGTTCAGGTACTGAAGATGTGATAATTTTAAATAGTGCAGAATCTGTAAAGCTTCAATGACATTTGTATTTCAATGTTGGGAAAGGTGTGAGGATTTTGATTAATGATTATAAATCAAAACAGGAGACCTTTTAATGTATATAAATATCTGAGATGACTTTATAATATTTCAGGTATGAATTACTGCTTATTTGGAAATTTACATGTAGGGTAATTTGCACGAAATCTGTGATGACTCCACCCCTCCTCAGCAATCGGTTCTTTTAAATGATAAACTACAGCTATTTCTTGTTTTATTAAAAAAAAAAAAATTAAAGTCGGTTTTTGGAGGAGTATCAAATTTCATAAATATTGAATTATTCTCAGATGTCCAGCTAGTCTGGATCTTTTCTATTTTTTTTTTCATACAAAAAGGGTTGATGCTTTTGATGAAATGAATTAAATGTAAATATGTTTGTAAATGCAATGTTAGCTGTTATCACATTTGCCCGTAGGTAGCTTAAGGTCAGAATACATGTTCCTTAAGTATATATGTGTTGTTTCTGTTGGTAATATATAAAGGGTGTTAAGAAAGTTCGTTCCACATTTTTCTTTTATTTTCGAAAAGAATTACGATGAGAAGATATTTACAATTTGTGATATTTCATGTTTACAGAGTCCATTCTTGCTACTGATAAGGTTCTAACTGTCTTTCGTTGAATCAGTAAAGGGAGGGCAGGTATTGAAACAGATGAAGTCTGTTTAGAAAAAATAGAGATGACGCATATTTGTGACATATATTAAGTACACAGATCAATACAGCCTTTCAAATACTATGCAAAAATTACCAAAGCTGTGAAAAATTTCAAAATGACACACCTGTTCTTTTAAAAAGTGGTCTATCGTTCTTACACCTACACTCATCAGCTTGTCTGATGCAAGATAAGATATGAAGAAACAAAGTAAATTATCCTTTATTTTCACTCAAAATGACCAGCATTTCTATCATTCGGGTGCTTTAAAGATGTTATATGTATTATCATATGGAAGAAAAATCTTATAATTTCTTACATGAAATGAATTGCTATGAATCAAAAGCACACTCTTGTGATTTTTTCAGACTTGAAAATTCATCTCTTTAGTTAAGCACTACTTTGAAATTTTTGATAGTATTTCATGCTGGAATGAACTTTCTTAACACCCCTTAGAAATATATTAATGATTATCATCATCTTGCTATTTCAACAATGTTTTCAAAATGTCATATTCAAGTTATGCCTGGTACATAAAAGATAATGACATTGTCAACTCAATTTCCAGTAAAGTTATTTTGAAATCTCCATCCTCAGGTATCTTGCACAAATGTCTGGTAAGGCACCTCAATTTTTGTGAATAAACTTGCTAAGATAGATATTGATATCTTAGCAAGTTTGTTCACAAAAACTGAGGTGCCTTACCAGACATTTGTGCAAGATACTTGAGGATGGTGATTCCAAAATAACCTTACTGTAACTTGCTATTAAAGATAAAAATGACTTTTGGAAATATATATATATTATAAAGAACATGTCTGACCTTTAGATGGTGGAATGTTTACCACTAGACACTTGGTGCTGTTTATAGCTTCCTTTGTTAATAGACACGATTACTGTGTATGCCATAATAATGGAGTCTTTGTGATGGTAAAGAGAAGAGCTAGGGTGATACTGAAAGTACATAAATGTATGCATTCAACAGGTGAAGGGGAAATTGTGGATAGCATTTCTTTCTTTTTTAAAATCATGTTTTATTAATATGCTTTTGTGATGTTCAAGTAATATGTAAAGAATATTACTGATTGTCAACCTCAGAGATTTTTTCTTTTTTATTAAAGAAATTCTCACTTTGTCTTCTTCATTTTTACCCCACCTCAGCAAAGTTAGGGGAGCTTAATTATGTAATTCCCTGGGTGTCAGTGTTGGTGTCCAGGTTGACGTTTTTGGAGCAGATTCCTTTTTAAGTACTTCGATTCTATGCCATACATTCAAAAAAGGTGCATGAAAGATGCTTATAGTGTCATTCATTGTACCAGGTAAGGTTTCAGAGGCTGCAATTTCAGCTAAAGATTGACCAAGTGATTGTTAGCTCACCTCAACGAAGTTGGGGGGAGCTTATGTGATACCCTCGGCGTCGGCGTCCCGGGTTAAGGTTAAGTTTTTTGGAGCAGTTTTCTTTTTAAGTACTTCTATGTCCTATATTGATTAGACATGCATGGAAGATGTTGCTAGTGTGTTTCATTGTACCAGTCAAAGTTTCAGATGCCGCAATTTCAGCAAAGGAATGACCAGGTTAATGTTTTTGGTGCAGGTTAACATTTTTGGTGCAGTTTTTGGTGTAGGTCTCATTTCCGAGTAACTATAAGCCCTATGTTGACCAAACTTACATGGATGATACATCTTAGGATGCATACTACCAGCCTTGCTTTGGATGCTGAATCTGACCTACATTTTCCGGTTGAGTGAACAGGTTAAAGTTTTTGGTGAAGGTTTCATTTCGAAGATACTTCGAGCCCTATAATGACCAAACTTGCATGGATGGTACATCTTAGGATGTATTCTACTAGACTTGCTTCGGATGCTGAATCTGACCTACATTTTCCGGTTGAGTGAACAGGTTAAAGTTTTTGGTGCAGGTTTCATTTCCAAGTTACTATGAGACATATAATGACCAAACTTACATGGATGATACATCTTAGGATGCATACTACCAGCCTTGCTTCGGATGCTGAATCTGACCTACATTTTCCGGTTGAGTGAACAGGTTTAGGTTTTTGGTGAAGGTTTCATTTTGAAGATACTTTGAGCCCTATAATGACCAAACTTGCATGGATGGTACATCTTAGGATGTATTCTACTAGACTTGCTTCGGATGCTGAAACTGACCTACATTTTCCGGTTGAGTTAACAGGTTAAAGTTTTTGGTGCAGGATTCATTTCCAAGTTACTATGAGACATATAATGACCAAACTTACATGGATGATACATCTTAGGATGCATACTACCAGCCTTGCTTCGGATGCTGAATCTGACCTACATTTTCCGGTTGAGTGAACAGGTTAAAGTTTTTGGTGAAGGTTTCATTTTCAAGGTACAGTGTACTATGAACCCTATAATGACTAAATTGCATGGATGGTACATCTTAGGATGCATACTACCAGACTTGCTTCGGATGCTGAATCTGACCTACATTTTCTGGACGAGTAAACAGGTTAAAGTTTATGGTGCAGGATTCATTTCCAAGTAACTTTGAGCCCTATAATGACCAAACTTGCATGGATGGTTTATCTAAGGGTGCATTCTACTAGGCTGGCTTCGGATGCTGAATCTGACCTACATTTTCTGGATTAGTGGAAAGGTTAATTTTTTTATACAGGTTTCATTTGCAAGTAACTTTAAGCCCTATGTTGACCAAACTTGCATGGATGATACATCTTAGGATGCACACTAATGGACTTGCTTCAGATGCTGAATTCGACATACATTTTCCAGATAATAGACCTCGTAAAAGTTATGGGTGCAAGTCTATCACCAAGAAACTATAAGGCTTATATAAACCAGTTGCACAAATGATGCATCAAGGGATGAAAACTCTCAATCTTTCTTCAGATGCTGGATTTTAATTACATTTTCATGATGAAGAACTGGTTTTTAGTTTTTATATAGGTCTATTCCAAAGTATCAAAATTGCATAAATTTTGCATTTTTGGATGTATACTTTTTGTTGGTTAATTGTGTGACTTAATTTGCCTTACTTAAAGACAACACACGTTGAGGTGAGCTCTGTAATCTCTGATTACCTATGTTTTTTAGAGCAGGTTAAAATATTTTTGAAGCATTTTGAATTTTTTTGTGTACCGTATATACTCGCCTATAAGTCGGTGTTTTGGGAGTTGAATTTTAGTCCAAAAGTCTGTGTCATAAAGACTGGTTTTTTTCTGGACCGCAAAAAAGTAGTATTCTATAATATTTTCAACAGTTATCTGTGAACAAAGTCGAGATTGATTATATCATGTTTGTATTCGACTAAGATTACACATAAATTATAAGTATTTATATAGTACATGTATTTAATAATTTTATTTTTTAATCTTATTGGGCATTAAATATTTATTTTTTCAATAACGTAAAGTTAAAAATCGACCCTCATTTCAAAAAATATTAATAGAAACCAGGTTAAAACATCAGAGCATTTATTTGAAATTGTCATCTGATTCTGGCAAAAAGGTGCACTGACTTATAAGCGGGTCAATGGCAAACCCATTCAAAATAACCTTAAAAATACATTAGACTTATAGGCGGACCGACTTATAGGCGAGTATATACGGTATGTTGAATTTTTGGAACAGGTCTCATTTCCACATAACTAGTATAGAAGCCCTATATTGACCAAACTAGCATGGATGATACATAAAAGGATACACACTACCTAGCTTGCTTTGTATGCTGATCTGACCTGGTTCAGTCTAAAGTCATTATTTGCCCTACCTGGAGTAAATTTGCATGCATTATGCATCTAAAGTTGGACTTGCTACAGATGCTGATATTGATCTTCAATATCTAGGTGTCAGATCACTCAGATGTAAAAGTTTTTGGAGCAGTTCCTTTCTAAAGTGACTATACAAGTCCTAATTAACCAAACTTGCATGGATGATAAATTTAACGAGGCCCGATCTACTTGATCTGCGCATACGTTTTAACGCAGCGTCGACTCAGGCACGTCACAATACCCTTGACTGCCGTCACAATAACGTCACAATTAAAATGACGTCAAATTGCGCTAAAATGTTTCGCTGATCTTGCTTACCTGGTAGCTCTATAGACTGTGCATTAAAAGCTGGCATTTTAATCATTTTTTTTAAATATTCAAATTAATAAACAACTTTGGAACCTAATTAATTTTAAGGGATCAATTGTTTGGTACAGATTCATTAATTTTATCTTATTTTATTTCAGTTTGTGAGTTTAAAAAAACAAACACTGTAACCAAAAGTAAACGATTTTAGTCTTTCTCTTTAAGTACCAGTCCACATAAAAATCAGACAAAGGGTGATATATGAGGGTTCTCAGAATTTGATGATTTTTCACTCATAGATTTATTTTGAAGTATGAACAATGTATGTAAAATGAAAAATGTTTTGAGTCATGGTAACCATGGAAACCCGGCCAAAGAAATTTCCTTAGCAACCGGCGGATTTTTCAGTGTTGAAGGACAAAAAAATCACCTATCTTTGAGGCTTAAAATAACTCGCAAATACCAAGAGAATAATTCTTACTTATGGGTGTAATAAAGATACACATTTATTGTGTCCAGATAATGTAATAAAAAATATTTAGGTCCTTAGTCAGTTCTGTGGTAGACATTGGAAGGTACACATGTTTTACAAGTTTTGCTGATTCAGCATTTTTCGTGATTTTGGCAATATTCAAGGCCAAATTTTAAAAATGGCCAGATTAATACAATTGTTGCATGTATCTCACATAAAAGCAGAGGTATTTCTCTTTTAGAATTTGAAGTCAAATCCATGGGCTCTTTTGAAAATCGAATCTGTTGCCTAGCAACAAAAATGGGCTTTTTGATGTATAAAATGAGAAAAAATGTAAAAAGTTTACGGAAAAATCAAATGAACGGTTATTTATGATAAATAAGATACAAATTTTAAAATACTATGGTCTCCCTAGCACATCACTGAATATTGCATAATTCTTTATCTCCATAGCAACGGCAGGTTCTCCATAGCAACAAGCCAAAGAAAGGTAGTTTTGGCGTGTATTCGTTTAATCTTATTTAGGCTTATTCAAATTAAGTCAGAAAAATGTGATTGAGCAAAACTGACAATGAACTGTTGGTCAATCTTAATTTTTTTATCTCCATAGCAACAGCAGGTTCTCCATAGCAACAAAGCAAAGAAATGTAGTTTTGGCGTGTATTAGTTTAAACCTATTTAGGCTTATTCAAATTAAGTCAGAAAAATGTGATTGAGGAAAATTGACAATGAACTGTTGGTTTTATTACTGTTATTTTTTTTGGTATTTAATCAACCCATATGGCAAGGATTCCGTGTACATGACAACCAAAGTTCCTAAGTCTCCTGTAAAACAGATTTGACTTTGGAATTGTATTATTTGTCATGGAATTGGATATTCAAGTAATATGCTGATAATTGCATGGTGATAGTTCGGTAAGACTTTAAAATATTGTATCAAGTTATTAAATATTGTTCAATGACTAATTTCCATAGCAACAACACCACTCCCCTGGCAACGACACAAAGAAAGTTTGACGTATATTCATGTCACCTGTAAATCTTTATTTAAATCATGTCATGAAGAAAAAAATGATGTTGAAATGTTTGTTTTTCGAAAGTATGTTTAAACTCATTTAATCCATAACAACTACTTCTAGCACATAGCAAACAATGTTACGTTTTCAGTATTGGATACTCTGTAGTCGTTATTCATAATATTGAAAGATTAGGCACTCGTCACAGATTTCTCAGAAAGTATTACAATGTATGAATTAAATCCTCATGAAAAAAAAATAGATAAAAAAATGAATAACGTCACTATGGAAACATTTCAAATGATATTTTCAATTGAATATGAAGATCAGGTTTTAATTATTCTATTGATACTTGTCATAGATTGGAGAGTGTTTTTTCCAAACGAAAAGAACCGTTCGCGGTAGCTCAAAGGTAGCACCTTCTGCGTCCCACAGTGGGATTCGAACCCGCGAAGGAAGGATCAGCTCCTTCCTTCGTGACTCTAGAGAAGACGCTCTAACCACTGCTCCATGAGGGCGACGCGGCACATTAAAATAAATCAAAACAAGCAAATTCAAAGAATTGTGGTCCACCGCTTTCGGTGTCTTTGTTGATGAGATGTTATTTTTTATGACATATTGTGTCTAATATGAACATCCTATCATATGTCATTTATTTCGAAATTATCACTGAAGTTGATTTTTTCGAAGGATGAAACCCTAATCCTGACTGTTAAAAAGATTAGTTATGGCCAAAGTTAACGTTTTTTAAAAGTAGGACAACTCCAAAGTCAAGATCAAAGGGTCAAAGTTGTTGATGAAAGGTTTCCTTACAAGGATTACACATGTAAAGTATGAAAGCTCTAGCCCTTACCGTTCAAAAGTCATGGTCAAGGTTAAAGTTTTTTCATAGTACATAAATCTTTAAGGTGAAGGTCAAAAGGTCAACAGTTGTTGATATTCAATGAAAGGACTTGCCACAAAGAATACATATGTGAAATATAAAAGTCTTAGTATCTACCGTTCAAAAATTGTGACCAAAGTTAATTTTTTTTTTAAAAAAGTAGTTAAAACTCCAATGTCAAGGTCAAAGGGTAAAAATTGTTGGTATCCAATGAAACATCTTCTCAAAAGGATTACACATGTAAAGTATGAAAGCTCTAGCCCTCACCGTTCAAAAGTTTTGGTCAAGGTTAATGTTTTTTCATAAAAACGTAAATCTCCAAGGCCAAGGTCAAAAGGTCAAGGTTGTTGGTATCCAATGAAAGGTCTTGCCACAAACAATACATATGTGAAATATGAAAGTCCTTGTACATTCCATTCAAAAGTTAAGGCCAAAATAAAACTTTGGAATTTTTGTGTAAAAGAGGGTCAAACTACAAGGTCAAAAGGTTAAATTTGGTGGTACCCAAAGAAAGGTCTTGTCACAAGGAATACACATGTGAAATATGAAAGTCATAGCTCCACTAAATCAAAAGTTATGGGCAAGGTTAAAGTTTTTGTGACGGACAGACTGACGGACAGACGATTTAATGTCCCCTCGCTTTCGCAAAAGCGGGGGACAATAAGAAAAGTCATCGCAGTCAGTTACGGTTATTTACGTAAAACTGAAGTTTACACCATTTGAAAGAAATATTGCAAGATTTCCGAAGCTAGATCAAACAAATACAAATGAATTTAATAAAACATGGCTAGTCACACAAGTAGAAACTTTATTTTTGTACGTTGTTTGGTAAGATTTGCATTAATGAAGTGCAAACATATTTCAAAAATTATTCAAACGATGGTCAGAGGGTTTTCTTCATGTATCCGGTTAGTTCTAAAATGGAAATATTATGCAGCAAAGACAAAACAATTGACATCAAACTCATCCATGTAACACAGGGCTCATGGGCCACATCGCTCACCTGAGCACTGTGGCTAGGAAAAAAATCAATTCAATAAATACCTAAGTGGTCCTGATCCTAAAAGGGGGGGGGGGGTGATTTGAACAAACTTGAATCTATGCATACTTGAATCTACACTAACTAAGGGTGCTTACATATTTTTTGACTAACTGTGGCTTTATTCCAAATAAGTTATGTACTTTTGTGGTCCCACCCAATCCTGGGGGTCATGATTTTAACAAATCTTTATCTAAATTACTTGAGGATGCTAACATTTGAACAAGACCAATCAAGATTTTTATATATTTAAAAAAAAATATTTTTCCTATATATTCCTATGTAAAAATTTGATCATCCATTGTGGCTGTACCCCCGGGGGTCATGATTTGAACAAACTTGAATCTACACTATTTGAGGATGCTTCCATAAAAACATGACCAATCATGGCTTTGCTGTTATTAAATTTTTCCTATATATTCCTATGTAAGACGTTGGTCGTCCATTGTGGCCCTACCCTACCACCGGGGGTCATGACTTGAATAAACTTGAATGTACACTACCTGAGGATGCTTCTACATAAGTTTCATCTTTCCTGGCCCAAAGTTTTTACATTGACACCAGTAATTTATATCGATATGGTGGTAAGAAGTATAAAATTCAAGTCCACCCCCTTCCCTTCCCCAAGTAAACTTTTGAGTGCTGAGCTGATTTGTTTTTACCTAGCCCATGTGCTCAGGTGAGCGATGTTGGAGATTGCTCCCACTACTTTGATACGTGTTGCTTGGGCCTGTTCTCTGGGTAATTGCGTTTGAAGCTCCAGAGCTACAGATTCTTGTAAACTGAATAAGTGTCAGCTTCCCAACAACAAGTTAAAGATACAAGCTTATAAATATCTTATCTTTTGAAAAATGGAAATTATCTCAAATGAACACAATATATGCTAGATGAACATTACCAAGGTTAAGGGTTTTATTAAGTGTACACAATTTTGTGTGTTTGCTCATTTCATATTCCTGTTTTCTTTCACTGCATTTAATTTCCAGTATTTTGCATTTTATATTTCCGACATGCTTAAAATTTCAATTCCGACAATTTTATTTCATTTCCATTTTTTGTATTTCTTGGATATTTGCAGGATCCCTATCTGACAATTTTTTTGCTTACCAAACAGCTGGAAATAAAATTTTAAATAAATTTATTTCATGTTCAAAAAATAAAAACATATTTATAATTCAATACATACTTATACAAGTAGCAATAATACTTACTAAGTATATTAATATCTTTCCCTGTGCTACATGTACAGGCGTAATTGTGATGTCTTTGTATTAAAAACATTCTACTGTCTTTTGAGATGATTGTTTTTCCCTATGGCTGTGTAAGAAGCGCGTGGGCGGGGGGGGGGGGGGGGCTATTATGCCGATACTTTGCTATAGAATACTATTGTAAACTTCACTACAATATACATGTGCCCCCTCAATAATAATAATATCTGACGATCTTCTATTTTTTTGGTTTGTTTGCCAAGGAATTTTCGGTCGTTGATAGTGCCCAAACTGAAAATATATGGTTGTAACCCCCACCCCACCCCCGAAATTGCTTATTAAGGGTCTGTATTTACCAGAAGTTGTTTCTGTATGCATTTTAATTTCCATCCTTGCATATCTGAGTTCAAACTTAAAACTGCACTTTTAAAGGGAGATGTGCCTCTGAGAATTTCAGGTCACCTGAGTCTTTCAGGTGACATATTGCTATCTCTGTTCGTTCGTCGTCGTACGTCATTCGGCGGTCGAAACATTTGAACATTTTTAGCTTCTTCTCTGGAACCACTGAACCAATTTCAACCAAATTTGTTATAACCCATCTTTGGGTAAAAGAGGAACACAACATTGTGAATTTCAGGTTCCCTGAGGGGTGGGACCAAAACCACTAAAATTAATGCAGTCTTTAAAAATCTTCTTTACTTCGATCTAGACATCAAGCAGTGAAACTGTTGGAATGAGGGGGGGGGGAGGGGGGGGGCTAGGGCTTAGTCTTTTCCTAGTATAGACATTGAACATTGCTGCGTAGGTTTAAGCCCCCTACTTTCCACACACATTGCTGAATAGGTTTAAAATTAGGAATTCAAAGTGGTGCTGTTTGGAAAAAGAGTGGTACTGAATATCGAACCTACCCCCCCCCCCCCCCCCATGTCAAGGGCTTTGGTTTAAAACATAACCCAAAGTCAATTGCAATACTCATTATTTTGGATTTCAATAATTTATTTATGATTTATTCTGTAATATTTTTCATGAGTTTAGTCTTAAATCCTAGCTACTTTCATTGGATAAAAGTACTGCTTGAAAAATGTCAGAGATGAAAACTTTAAGATATCGGAAATGAAAACAGTTCCGGAAATAAAATGCAGCCATTGAAACCATGCACTGTGAGTGTCTTGAATCTATTCCACAATATCTTACAAGTTACATTAAAACATTATCTATGGAAAACATCCTTAATATGGTATCATATGATTTTTGCCCGTTCACACATACAGGATATTTTGCCCCGTTTTAAATTCGCCCAGTCACAGTTCTGTTTAAGAATTTAAAAATGTACTGTTTTTTGAACTCGCCCCATTTTAAATTCACTCACATGTAGTTGTTGCCATGGCAACAATTGATTGAACATTTCATATATTTTTTTAGCACTCTCCACAAATACAATCATCAACACATGAATTTAATTTTCATTTCTATGACGAACACTGATCCATAAGTCAAATCTCTTTACAGGAGGCATAGGGTACATTGGTTGCCATGCACTGGGAATCGTTGCCATGGGTTGATTAAAAACGAAAAAATTAAGATTGACCATCAGTTCATCGTCAGTTTCGTTCAGTCACATTTTTCTGACTTAATTTGAATAAGCCTAAATAAGATTAAACTAATACACGCCAAAACTACCTTTCTTTGCCTTGTTGCTATGGAGAACCTGCCGTTGCTATGGAGATAAAGAATTATGCAATATTCAGTGATGTGCTAGGGAGACCAAATTTAGTTATAGTATTTTAAAATTTGTATCTTATTTATCATAAATAACCGTTCATTTGATTTTTCCGTAAACTTTTTACATTTTTTCTCATTTTATGCATCAAAAAGTCCTGTTTTGTTGCTAGGCAACAGATTCGATTTTCAAAAGAGCCCATGGAGTTGACTTCAAATTCTAAAAGAGAAATACCTCTGCTTTTATGTGAGATACATGCAACAATTGTATTAATCTGGCCATTTTTAAAATTTGGCCTTGAATATTGCCAAAATCACGAAAAATGCTGAATCAGCAAAACTTGTAAAACATGTGTACCTTCCAATTCTACCACAGAACTGACTGTCACGACAGCCGTCGTGCTCTGTCCAGTCAGATATAACAAGATTTTTTTTTCTATTTACAATTTTTTTTTATCTATAAATAAAATCAATAAAAACAATATTTACAACATATTTTTACAGCTATTATTTACAATACACAGAAATTAAAGTCTTTATTAATCCTCAATATCGTTGACTCTAAACCACGTCTATCCAGACACGACCCGTTTCACGACGGACTCCCGCCAACTGGCTCCCAGTGGGTATCCCGGTCTGGTAAGTTCATTGCCAACACACACATGGATAGATTAACATTGGATAACATCAGGAACCTTTGAATTAAATAACATTTTTTTAAGTCACAAGCCACGTATACAAAAGGAAAACTCAAGTCACCATTGACTACAATTGCACTTATGGCACACCATACAATCAGTCCCGGTAATTTTAACCGAACACTATTATAATAAGAAAAACGTTAAGAATACACAACATCTTAACAAAAGTGGTTTTAACTATTAAACCCACAACACCGACTTTATAAGCGGCAAAACAAAATAGCCTACGTGCGTATATAACTCAGTACATTGCACAAAAATAGAACGATAAACGCATGAGTAACTCTACCCAGCAAAACCTGTATACGTAAATAGTAACAAAAACATTAATTAACTCAAGTTCTTAAATAGTTCTACGTTTTAAATGTATTACTCAAAAACTTACATATGAAATAAAAAAACAAACTTACCCCTTTGGAGAAATGGTTACCGTTGAAAGAAAAAATTTAGCCACTCATCTTGGACTGTATGTCAACCATTTAAAAGCTATGAAAACGTGGACCCTGGTTACCTGGTCAGCTATGCAGCGATTTAAATACCCCAAAATACAATAGGTCGTAACTGACCAATACCTGCAAAACTTAACTGAGGTTCAATAAGGTAACAAAAGTATAGAGGTCCAGTAAAGGGTAAATAAAATAAAAACCATAAACATAATGTAAATGCAATTAAAATTAAATATTGATTGTGACACTGACTTAGGACCTAAATATTTTTTATTACATTATCTGGACACAATAAATGTGTATCTTTATTACACCCATAAGTAAGAATAATTCTCATGGTATTTGCGAGTTATTTTAAGCCTCAAAGATAGGTGATTTTTTGTCCTTCAACATTGAAAAATCCGCCGGTTGCTAAGGAAATTTCTTTGGCTGGGTTTCCATGGTTACCATGACTCAAAACATTTTTCATTTTACATACATTGTTCATACTTCAAAATAAATCTATGAGAGGAAAATCATCAGATTCTGAAAACCTTCATGTATCACTTTTTTACAGTTTTGTCTGATTTTTATGTGGACTGGTACTTAAACATGTTAAAGTGTTTATACACACTCTTTTTATTGCGGACTTAAATATGCATGGATTATCTTCAGTTTTAAAATAAAAGAAATGATCATTTAAATGCAAACCCCGAAATATTTTATTTTTCTATATATCATATGATATTAGTAAATATCGTAATTTTGTCGCTTTTACCCCCCCCCCCCCCTCCTCCCTCTACCCATTTTTCCATCTAAAACAACGTCGCCTGTTAAGAGAAAAATAAAGCATGGCGAGAAAATTATTTCATGATGTAAGAATTATTTATTTTTTAAAAACTAATACAGTATTGCGATCGTTTGTTGGTGTTATGTAAACCCATTGCGACCTATAAAATACGTAGTTGGATAGAATAAATCCAAATTTTGTGTTTTGACATGCCCCCTTTTCACTGCAATAAAGGCTACCTCCAATTTTCTTTACATTTTTGATAAGAAGAATGAAAATTGCATGATATATGTATTGGAGTATTAGGTCCATTTTCTAGCAACTATAAAGACCTACCTGGACCAAACTTATATGGATGATGCATCTGGGGGTAAAATAAAATGAGCTTCTAATGAACACAACAGACTACAATGCCTCAAATGCTGCATGGACCTGACCTTCATTTTGCTGGTACATGACCTTAATAAAATTTTTGAAGCTTATAATGACCAACCTTATATTTTTCAAAAGTAGGTCAAACTCCAAGATTAAGGTCAATTTCTTGGTGCTCAGTGGAAGGTAGGTTTTATCACAAAAAACTTGCATGTGAGCTTTAAAATTCCTACAACCAAGCATTTTAAAGTATGGCCAAGTTTAAATATCTTGAAAAGATGGCAAAGGGTCAAATTTGTACCCAACTGGAAAGTTTGAGTTACAAAAAAAAAATATATATGAAAGCCCTATAGCCGTAGCTCCATGCAACCATTGAAAAGATATTGCCAAGGTATAAGTAATAAAATGTGCGCCAAACTGCAGATCTATTATATGTGTCATGAGGTTAAAAATGTGCATCTCCAAAGAAAGGAGTTTAATAATAATTGTTAAACGAAATATGTGTGATCGTATGAAAGTACTATATGGCACCTGCCTTTGAAAGTTACGAGCAAGTTTTATTATTTTTTTTCTTAAGTTTGGTCATACTGAAAGGTCAAGGTAAAAATGTTGGTACTCAAAGAAACTTCAACAGGCTGGACAAATGCCAAATGAACATGTGAAATATGCATGTAAAAGCTCCAAAGTTCAAGGTTATAAGGTTTGGTAAATTGTAAGTCAAAATCCAACGTCAAAAGGTCAAATATATTAATAGTTTAAGAAAGGTCTTGTCACAAGGAATATATAATTGACATAAAAACCCTAGCAGACTTTTGTGTTAAAAATTCAAATATTGGCGCCATTACCAAGTCTGAAAAATTACCATATATGGTAATAAAAAGAAATTCATGATACTTTTTAAAATAATACTTGAAAAGTACTAATTTATTGGAGTATTAATTGTAAATCGTGGCTTTTCAGTGCAATAATTTTACGTCAAACTTATTACAACAGTGCAAAACTGATATGACTATTGTAGGCCCCTACGTTTATCGCTTACATTTTTCGTGAGTCAAACCGGAAGTTCACTCCTTAGGCTATAGTAAAAGAATTTTTTCAGCAGGTTGAAAGATGGTAAGGTTGCGACTTTACACCATTGTAAAACGTGTATTATTTGAATGAAAAGTGAATGATTTTTGAGTATTAATTCCATTAAATTGTTTTTTCAGTCGCAGTTATCAGAGGATCAGCTTGCAGGTAAAGTTTTACTTCGTTTGGAAAATATCCCCGGAAGTAGAGTTATTCAAGGAATGTAAACTTGCAAGACAAGTTACTTTAGCCAGGGACCTATATATACTTGGTCCCTTCTACGGCATATTTTAAAAATATGAAAATTAATGTAGATTGAGATTAAATATATCCCGTTGAGTATTGTTATGGCGATGTTTGTTAAATGTGTGGAGGTTTAAGCTGTACTGTAGTCACTTTTGTAGAGAGTATAAAAGGACTGATTGCACTTTTCCTGCTGATCTGCCGAGTTCATAACTGTTTACTGTGTTTTAAAGTCAAATTCTTTGTCTTCTTTTTAATTTGATAGGATTTATTTATTTGTGTCCCTGAAGAAAAATGTGCATAATTTTGTTCTTTTGTTCACTTTGTTTTGTTTGTTTATAAATTGTTCTTCAACGTCCCTCTCAAGAAATTTTCACTCATATTGGGACGCCCCACTTGCCAGTGGAGGGCTACAAATTTTGACCTATACTCGGGACTTGGGGCCATTGAGCAGTGAGGAATCTTTTTTGTGCCAGCACCTACTGCGGCTGATCGGGATGTATGCAGTCTTATCTGAAGGAACTAGCTACATGTAGAAGGAATATTATACAATCTCCATATACCACAGTGGGATTCAAACTGGCGACATAAGGATCAACCATTTACTTTGCGACTCTAGAGCAGACGCTCTCACCACTATGCTAGCGGGCAATGATTTACTTTGTTAAAGTGTCTTATATCATTCTAGTGATTATAATTGACTTTTAGCATTGTGCAATGGCTTGAGCCGGGACATTATCTTTGGTAGATCAGTTGGTAGAGCATCTGCCTAGTGATGCAGTGGTCCTGGGTTCGATTCCAGGTCCAGCCATACATTTTCTCCTTTTCTTTTCATCATATGATAATGTTGACAATACCTGAACTTACAGCTCCGAAAGTCCTGCCACTGGGCAATAAAAAATTGTGATATGTCTTCAAGGGCAAAGACAATTTAAGAGGGAGGAATATAATAGTTTATGCTTGGTAGCTCAGTAGAGCACCTGAATAGTGATGCTGGGCTCCCTGGTGTGAAACCTGGTCCAGGCATGCATTTTCTTTTCGGTTACAATTTTCTAAGTTCTAATTAAATTTTTGGAAAGGTTATTTGAAGATTGATGAGGATTATCTCTGCATATTGCTGAACATTTCTCATCCCTGGTCACAAAGAAATGGGGATTTTGCATTGTTAACGATTCCGTTTGTGTGCAAGCTTTTTGACAAGATTGAAAAACTCATTATGAACTTTTGTATTAACTCTGTTAGTGGTGAAAGAATATGTTTATTCTATTTAAAAGCACAAATGATTACAGTGTAGAAAAAATGAGAATTTCATATAACATGTATATGTGAGATTACAATTAAAATTGCAGAAGTTCAGGAAACTTTCAACCTCTTTGATCAACGTGGAGATGGCAAGATTGCTGCCGCTCAGTTAGGTGATGTTCTGAGAGCTCTGGGCCAAAACCCAACAGAGATTGAAGTGAAGAAATGTGGCTATGCAAACAATCCAGGTAAATTAGAAGTATTCATAACATGTTTCTCCCCCACTTCTTCTAAGCCTACTGGTCCATCTTATCATTTCTGAAAAGAAAATTCACTTTATTAGACCCGAGGCACTATACTTCGACCAAGTCTGATGGTCTCAAGTCTTTTGGAAAGACTTTGACATGTATTGTAGAGATTCAAGCCTGTTATACAGTTAGCCATAAACCCTCAACCCCTTTAATCACCATCAGCAATGAACTTTGTGCATTGAGTGCCAAACATTGAAAATAAATGAAACATTTAGATCAAAATGATAGTTTGTTTTCATGAGGTTCGGTAACACAAAGGTTGTACTTGTCTCTTCAGTGAGCTACAAAAGTATGCAAATTGAGGTATACAAAATGTCAAAAGTATATTTTATGAAGATAAGCTGAATTCTAAAAATTGATAAATTTATACCTACTTATTTTGATCAGATCTATAAATCCCTCTAATTTCTGGCATTTCTTATTGCTTACTCTGACTCTCACAATATTTTACATCAAGCTTCGGGAATTTGAATTTATAAATATGTTCAGTAAAGTATTAATACAGTAAGGTAATTATAATAAAGATATATGTGTGTGTTAATGGCATTTATTAAAAAACTATTTTCAGTAAATATAGATTAATTATATGACATGTTATTTACTTGTTACAGATGCCAGAATCTCGTTTGAAGTCTTTATACCAATATTACAAACCATCAGTAAGAACAGAGACCATGCAACATTTGATGACTTTGTAGAAGGACTTAAAATGTTTGATAAAGATCAGAATGGCTTCATCTCATCTGCAGAACTGCGACATATCCTAACATCTCTTGGTAAGTATTGAAACATATCTTAACATCTCTTGGTATGTACATATCCTAACATCTCTTGGTATGTACTGCGACATATCCTAACCTCTCTTGATAAGTACTGGAAATATCCTAACATCTCATAGTAAGTACTGCGACATATCTTAACATCTCTTGGTAAGTACTAGGGGTAAAACAATATGCCTACTTCATGGTTCAATACGTATCGTAAAATTTTGTCTCGGTTTGGTTATTTTCGATACGATACATTTGGATAGATGGTAACAAATTCTACCATTGTTTTATGCTTCCTTTTACTTAATCTACTCTAGTCATATAGTTTACGTGCAAAATGACTAGAGGAAATCACTTTAATTGATTTGACTGTTAAAATTATTTTACAAACTATCAGTCCACAAAAATTTACGTTTTGGTACTAATTATACTGAGAAATGTTTATACCTTATGCCAAACCTGACTGAATGACAATCCCGATCGAAATATGAACTGAAATTGAAATTTTGTACCGTGTATCAAACTGAGAAAAAATACTGCGGTGAACCGTTTCACTCCTAGTAAGTACTGGGACATATCCCAACATCTCTTGGTAAGTACTGCAACCTAATATCCTAACATATCTCGTTAAGTAATGTGAAATATCCTAACATCTCTTGGTATGTACTGTAGCGTATCCTTACATCTCTTGGTAAGTTAAATGCAGAAATATGAAATATCTTAATATCTCTTGGAAAGTTAGCTGCATGTTCTCCTTTTAATTACACATTGTTAGGATATGTCTGTAATCTAAGTTAAAGTATGAAATATTTTTAAAATTTCTGACACTGAATTCCGGCTCAGGGGCCATAAAACTGAGACGAGCTCAATTTTGATTTTAGTCTCAATTTTCCACTATCAATTCCTTTTGAAAAAGTGAGACATATCAAAAGTGAGCTCATCTCAGTTTTATTGCCCCGGAGACTGGTGTTGCTGTTTCATATAAAATTATATGTTGTGATTTGTTATTTTTAGGAGACAAACTATCAGATGAAGATGTAGATCAATTATTTCAAGGCATGGAGGATGCTCAGGGAAATGTCAATTATGAAGGTATGACTGAATCAATCAATATTAATCTTTTGATGTTTGATCAGGCACAGTGAATACAGATTGATAAACATCAAGTAATGAATTTAATAGAATAAAGACATGAAACGTCAATAATTGAGCTAATTTCACATCTGCGTGTATCGAAAACAAGGATTATTGTCCTACTCTTCACCTTTGATTATAACCTTGGAATAAATCTATCGAGAATTTTGTAACAGTTTTTGTCAATTAAATACATGGTTTAACCTTGACATAGGGGTCACTGATGCACAGTAACAAAGTAAACATCACTCTGCATTAAGTACATTTATTAAAATGATTATATGTATTTCCTTTGTAATCCTCTTTCTCAGAAGTTTATATTTTTTCAAAGCAATACGTTGAATAAAATTTATTCATATAATCGGTGAATAATAGGTGTCCCTCATTATTTTTGTAAAAAAAAAAAAAAAAAAAAAAATTACCAGTTTTATCTTCACTAGAGCAAATATCTGTTTCCTGTTCATATTCCACTTCCTTCTTCATTCTGCTGAGTAAACAAGTTGGACAATTCATAGCTAAATTTACTCATACTTGCTCAACAGCACTTTGATTAAAAAAATACTTTTATTTGTAGAGTTCATCAAAATGGTCATGAATGGTTGAGGAACAAACTAATACAATACAACTAGTTTATAGCTACACAATATAATCGCCAGTAAATATCATACATTCTTGCTTCTGTGATGAAAAAGTGACAATAGAACAACATAGCGCTGGTAGCTTTAGTTTTGAAAGTGCTAACATAAAAAAAAAAGAAAACATGCAATTTTCTTATTTCATAAAAGAGTTTAACAGACAGATTTGATTCAATTAACACTCCATTTCAAAGGACCAAAGTTAAGTATTTTTTGTAAAAAAAAAAAAAAAGGTTATCATATTACATGTACATTGTTATTGTAATGTATTTGTATAAAATTTATAATAAATATTTTGCAAATGCTTTATTTCTCTTCTTTTAATTTCAAACCCAAACTTATTTCATTATAACTATTTTTTGTTCATTAGACTATACTCAACATACTTGGAATTGAGATTCACATTTATTCATTTCTTGCCTAAGGGCAAGTAAGAGACCACAATTAGGTTTTTAAATAGAAAAAGCTCTCAAAAATATTTTTTTAAAGAATTATTAGGCCAAAAAATAAATAAACAAGCACTTTCAGTTAGTGAAGGTTCAGGTTTCTCAAGCCCTAGGGCAGGATTGGGCAAATAGGAACTCTGAAGAATTCAAATGAATAAGGAAAATATGAAAAAGTAACAAAAAGTCTAACATAACTTTGGTTGATAATGTTATAAAAGTAGTATAAATGCACAATGAAGTGTTTGAATTAAAAAGATCTGTATCGACAAATTCATGCAACTTGTGCAGACACTCATAGCACTAAATACTAGTATGTCAAAAGAAAGCTTTTTTTTTAAAGATGTTCTCACTTTGTTCTGAAAATTGTTAAATCTTCATATAAACTCAAGGTCTAAGTTGTGTTCAATGGTGCAAACTTTTCACTCAGTTTTCAGTAATCCATGAAGTATAACAAATGAGAAGTAAAAAACTTCTGTCGTTATGATGATTTATCCACCTTTGGGGCTCAAGATTAACTTTTCCCTTTAGGCTGGGTAAATATTGTACTCTTTGGCAAAATCGATGCATTGACATCAAAATCAGCTATAATTGTATATATGGTAATTAAGGGAGGGTAATAATTTTTGGCATTATTTTACGATTTATACAGAAGAAATTTCTCCAAAACAGCAAGCCAAGGTCAGTCATCATATTTGTATTCAAGCCTCCTGGTATGTTTTTAAAATTGTTTGGTTTATAATGTACGTGATGTACACCTTTGGGCTACAGTGGCACCAAAATTAATCTGATGTATGACACAAGGTCAAGGAGACTCAGGTGAGCAATGTGGCCCACAGGCCTCTTGTTTGAAAGATAATTTCACAGGGAATCATTTGCTCACACTGTATATATAGAAATGATTGGTGAATCCTTCATTTGATGAAGATTTTAGCAGGAGTTACTTCCCATTTGCCAGCAACATGAAAGCCAGCATGCACAGTTTCCTTAATAATTCAGCCAATTAAAACACTGGGAAACACTGTTGTACTGAGAAAAAATACACGTGTCGAAGTTAACTTTATATGAAAATTTGCTGCATTCATGTTCATACTAAATGATTAATAAATTTTACTGTATATATTTTACAATTTAAAAGTTGTTGTACCGGAAATTGAGGTGTAAAAAAACATTTTTTCCCCTGTAAAATATATTGTTAAAGCCTCCATAATTTTCATATTGTAAAGACTTTTCTCATTATTATTTCTGCCATATGCCTTTCTACATGTACAAATATGGATGACAGTTAACTAAGTTATCAGCATACTATTTATATCCTTTAACCTGAAGTGTGACTTGTGATGCCAACACACTGTAATTATTTGGATCTTGTATCAGCCTCTACTAAATAGTTATACATCAATATTTCTCAGGTCCCAAAAGGGACTCTGGTGTTAAATTCATTGATTTATTTAATGTTTTTAGCTCTACGTGTCAACGACCACAAGAGCCAGGATGATAGGATGTTATATGTGTGATATAAATGTTTATTATCAAAACCTGCTTTAGGGTTATATAGTTTCATCTATGGATGAATTTGTTTTTAGCTCACCTGAGTTTCCATGGTTACAATGAATAAGTATATCTTTGATTATTTTTAAATGCTACTCCTCCTACAGTTTAAATAATTCCAATTTCAGTATAACTTGGCACACATGTAGATTGCTCTTAGCAACATAATTTTTATTTAATACATGTATCAATTTTGATTTCAATGAATTCTGTTGCAATGAAACTTAAAATAGAAATTTCTGTAAAGTATATTAAACAAGATGTGTTTGTGAAACACTATGCGCCCGGCGGCAACAAAGTTCGGAAAAGGTTATTTTCAGCATTAAGATCACAGTCAAGGTCACAAGGTCATTAACCGTGGTGTCATTTGAAAGAACCTGTCAGAGTAGTGGAGTACGCGTACCAAATATGAAGTCTCTTTCTTTCATGGTTCAAAAGTTATGGCGAAGGTTAAAGTTTGCAGAAAAAAGCTATTTGTAGCATATAGGCCACAGTTAAGCTCACAAGGTCATTGACCTTGGTGTCATTTGAAAGAGCTTAATTAGTGGAGTATGCATACCAAATATGAAGTCTCTATCTTTCATGGTTCAAAAGTTATGGTGAAGGTTAAAGTTCGAGACAAACAAACAAACAGACAGACAGACAGGACAAAAAAATATACGCCCTGGATCTATCGATCAAGGCACATAAAAAAGCTAATTTTGCCACAGTTTTAGTCAGTGATTGAAATGTATCTTACCTCAAAAGGAGATTAAACCAAGGACTTTTAATATTCTTCTTTATATATTTTTGCAAAGTTTTAAGTTCAAATGCAACTTTTCTCTAGATCTCATAAGTATCACCAGTGAGATTGCTGCCATTTCACTTTTGATAACCTTTTACATATCTAACAACATTCTATATTCTTATATTTGATTTACTTTCATGTTTCCATTTCTTATATGAATTCTTTTTATAAGAACATCAATTTTAGCAGTCCTGATTAATTATTTGTGAAACATTTCCAAGCCATAGTTTACTTCTTAATCCCCAGGGATATTTAGGATTTCACAGTAATTGTCAATCTTTATTGTCAGGACCCTTTTTATTGCACTGGTCACTCATAGGTGTTAAGCAAATTAAATATCACCCCCCTTGACTCCCTAACATCAAAGGATGGCACCTTTATCAGTCAATTGTAGAATTAGTTATCAATGAGATTGTATCCTTAGGCCATATCTTTTTTTAAAGAAAGAATTCAGTCTGAAAACTGGTTGATTTTTTTTCTTCTGAAGTATAGCTAAGCTATACCACCCCCATCTCCTCTGAGGTAGGTTTGCACGACTTTTTTATGTAAACTTTTCAATACTGAACTGGTTTCTAACCTTTCCTTGCAAAAGAATTCAGGTGAGCAATGTGGCTCAGGGGTCTCTTGTTGAAATTATCAAAAAAATTGTTCAACCTCAATTTTGAATATCCGTAATTTCCGCCATTGAGATTATTGAATTAGATGCTTTTTAACTCTGGTGATTTTTTTATATCATTGACAATTGTTTTTTCCATTGTGACTTTTGTCATGGTCTTTGGTGTTGAAAACTTTTCACATGGGTCAGTTGCAACTTAACTTTGTCTCAAAGCCTCCTTAGGCGAAGGAATTTATCCAAGTTTATATTCATGAAGAACGTGCATGACCTGACAGGGATGGATTCAATAGAAACTTCTGTCAGTTTGATATTTTCCATACTTCTGAAAGTATAGCAAGCATATTTAGAAAAGCACTTAAAGGTCAAATTAAGTTCAATTACGATAACACATACAGATGATTTACCAAATCATGTGACACAGAAAATAAAAACATTGGGAAAATTATTCCATATTTAATTAAGGAATAATTGTCAACTTCTTTGGTTTTTCGATGTGATCAATCAGATTGCCAAGGACTTTTATGCATAAAATCATCACAGGAGCAAACTCTCTTTTTTTATATATTTGTTTATTTCGGATTTCCGTTCGGTTTGTAATTGACCATTTTAACTCACCTGTTATCGTGAAAACGTCTTTGATACTTTAGAGTAACAGTCGTAACAAAAGTAACAATTTCGAAACTTTTAAGGATTAGTCACTCCTTGCATCAAGTCGCGTTGATTCCTGCAATCAGTTTGAAAAAAAAAATTAAACACAGTTTTTTCATACCCGATATACAAACACATGTGACTACCTACTAATATATATGTTTATAGAATATAGTGAACCCCCTTTCTCAGTTAAAATTAAATTATTGGTCTTGTGTTGACATTCTGTGTTCTTTATTTTCATTCAGTTTTTCAAATTAACATTTGATAACTACGAAAGCCCATTTGGCTCATTTTCGTTGGTTAAAAAAAGCAAGTTTTTGCGTTATAACGCGAATCTTTCGCGTTTTAACGCATAACTTTCGCTTTATAACGCGAAAACTTCGCGTTTTTTTCGCGAAATAATATGCATATATTAATGCTACTGAGGAACCCTGATCTTGACTGACAGATAAGAACATGAACGCAGACGAGAAAAGCAAAAGACTATTTTAATCTGGTACTTTCACAGGCTACAGTTTTATGTTTTCATTATAATGAATAAGCTTGATCACAAAATCAAAAGAAAGTTGAGACTTATGCAAATGTCTTGGTAAAACAGCAAAAGTTTCACGTTATAACGAAAAAGTTACCCGTTTATTCGCGAAAGTTTCGCGTTATAACGCGAAGAATTTATATTTTCAACCTACAAAAATGAGCTCAGTGGGGTTTCGTAGATAAAATATGACATAAAGAATGAGAAAAAAAAACTCTCACTCTCCGAAGGAGGTTAGGAGTGCATCATTTTACACAACGAAAAATCCTAGCGTATACGTAAGCAACAAATAAACGAAAGAACGGAAGGGGCGGGGTCAATTAGCAAATGTCATTCGAGTCGGGAATACAAAGATTGGCTATAACTTTAAATATTTCCTGTGTCTTTTCCTTTTTTCCCCTTATTAACTATTTATTTTTATTTCTTTTTTTCTGTTATGTGTTTTTTTTTTTCATAATAGGGGGTCGCAGTCATAACCACCCATTTTAGCCACCTTTCTTCCCCCTGCCATCTAAATTGTTAAACAAGTTTTTCTATTTTTCCAAAATGATACGGATATTTTTGACTCCTTTCTCTTACTGCAGCGATTGTATACATTGTACATATGGTTTAACGTACACACCCCTATATTTACATGGTATGACAACCGGTTCATCTGTTATTCTTGGACAGTATGTATAATTTGTTCCATATGACAGTCAATGTCGTTGTTTTGGAATAACGCCGACCGCTCGGTTATGTACACGGTTCTTTTTGCTCTTCTTCCTTAATCCTGATTCCTGACTTTATTATAAAAAGTGTAACAGTTTTTGTTGTACACGGTTCTTTTTGCTCTTCTTCCTTAATCCTGATTCCTGACTTTATTATAAAAAGTGTAACAGTTTTTGTTGTACACGGTTCTTTTTGCTCTTCTTCCTTAATCCTGATTCCTGACTTTATTATAAAAAGTGTAACAGTTTTTGTTGTACACGGTTCTTTTTGCTCTTCTTCCTTAATCCTGATTCCTGACTTTATTATAAAAAGTGTAACAGTTTTTGTTGTACACGGTTCTTTTTGCTCTTCTTCCTTAATCCTGATTCCTGACTTTATTATAAAAAGTGTAACAGTTTTTGTTGTACACGGTTCTTTTTGCTCTTCTTCCTTAATCCTGATTCCTGACTTTATTATAAAAAGTGTAACAGTTTTTGTTGTACACGGTTCTTTTTGCTCTTCTTCCTTAATCCTGATTCCTGACTTTATTATAAAAAGTGTAACAGTTTTTGTTGCTAAATGAAATAGTTTTAACGTAGGCCCTGTCTACCTGCATGACCTGAGGCATAAGGTCACACTAACCGGATTAAATGTGCAGGTTTTTTTTTCTGTTTTGGTTTGTAGGATCGAAATTTAAATGATAAAAGGAAAAGCGAAAATATATAACCATGCGCCCTGTATTCATTTTATATTCACCACCTATATGAAATTTCTCTGTTTTTTGCAAACCCACATGCATGCATAAATCATTCGATCATTATACATGTATATACGACTTCTTTTAAAATATTTACATTTCCAATGTCTTTGTCCGAGATAAAATTACCAATTGTAAATGTAATTTATTTCCTCATGAATGTCTTGGCGCGGTTCCAAAAAAAAACCACGTGCAGGGCGGGACAACACCTAGAGAGAAGCAGGCTTGGAGCCCGTGGATTGGCGGAATCAAAGCATGTAAATATAAGGAATAACTGTCAGATTTTTCGAATTCATGAAGATGATCAATGGGTTGGCTTGTGTGATAATTTTATGCATAAACGCCTTCATGAATTCGAAAAATAAGACAGTTATTCCTTAAATAAATATTGAAAAGTACGCGCACCTGATAGTACAAATAGTCCACAAAAACCTCTACCTCTCTCTCTCTCTCTCTCTCTCACTGTAAATTTACACTTATCTGTTAATGTATTTTGAGGGTTTTCCCAGTAAACTGCTGAATTCAGTAAAATTGAATAATAATCATTGCTAGTCATAATAAGCAAGAACGTCGACCTCTATCCTAACCCCTAAATATCAAGACGAAAAAAGGACCCCAAAAAAAAACGAACAACAAAATTATAATTGTGGTAATCTGCATATTCAAAATCAATCGATTCTTCAAATTTTATGATCTGTGAAAAACACAATGAAAAGGCGACAAAGTTATATATCATAGTTGCATTCGTTGGAGAAAAAAACTGTAGAGTGTCTTGAAAAAAAGTCATGCCGATTCTATACTTATTACTCAACACCTTGTGAAAAAAAGATTTTTTATCTTTAAAGTTTAAAGATATTAGAAAACTGACTCTCAGAGGGAAAGAGGGGTTTGAAATAAAGGAGAGGAGAGGCGTGAATGTGTTATAATTTTACAATGTACCGAGGCCCGATAAGATCCGCCCTACACGGTTGGGAGGAAAAAAAATATTGGATCCCTGTTACACAATGACCTGCTTGTGACCCCCCAGTAGTACAGATGGTGGCCTTCCCTGTGGCCTTGAATAGTGCTAAGTGTTTGCCTAAACCTTACTGATCCGTGGTTAAAAGAGTTTGGATTTCATTTTTTATCTGCAGATAATGTATTACATATAGGTATAAAAAGAACTGTGCCACCCTGATGCGTGGAAAGAGGAAGCGACCTAGCGGTATGGTAAGATTTTTTTTTTTTGTTTCGGTTTTAATGGATTACACACATGCTGAAAAACAGCTGATCGTCGTGCCTTCATTGTTGTATTTGCTATAGGATGTGTAATGACAAAGCAATGGCTTTGTGCAAGTACTGTAAACGTTATATGCAAATTGTTTATGAGATAATCCTTTACCATTGAATTTTTTTTAAACATATTTAGCTACCGATATTATGTATCTGACGAAAATCGGAGGGGGATATATAGATAGAGAGATATGAAGGCACTTATCTTGATTGCCGAGGCGCATGCACTACATAGTGGTCATTGGTCAACATTTAAATTTCCTCCTTTCTTTGCTAAGAGGGCAATACACCGGTCAAGGCGTTCTGATATTTACATGCGTGTGGCGATCGATTCTATAAGGATTAATTTATATCAGCAGTAAAACATGTATATTTATGTGTATTATAGACACAAAGCTGACAACAATTGACCACAGACCGGAGGAGATCAAAGGAGGACAGGGAAATCGAGGTATATTTATAAATGTATAAATGCTGACCAAGGGTTAAGAGCAGCGGCATATGTCGCCAGATTTGATCGGGGATAAGCAGGTTGACAGAAGTATTGATTTGCATACAGTGTTATATCAGCTGATGAAACAAAGAATTTTAATGCAAGGATGTATTTCCGTGAGTGTGTTAAATTTATCTCTTATTTTTGACACTTTAGTGGTGTGAAATTTACTTTTATATTATCAAACATGTATTGGTCAATGCCTTGTTTGTTCTTCTGTTGTCCTTTTAAAGAGTTTTAAAATAGTGGCCAATTTCACGTTAGGAAGATATATTCTTTATACGGTAAGACTTAGGATATACGTTATTGAATAGTTCTGTGTAGTGCGATAAATTGTCGATTTTATAATTTCTTTTTCAGTTTTAGTTTTGTTTGAATGCTCGTGCTTTAGATGTAGTGACTCCTATATATTTATTATTACTGCTCAATATAGACCCCTCCCCCCGAAAAAGCAACAAAAAAAAAAAGATGCGAGGAGTGTGGATCATTATGTTGCAGTTTCAAAACTTGGAAAAAATAAAGTTTTGAGAACGTATGAGGGTCGTTGTTGCAAAACAGCTGAACAAAGACATATAAATTAACAAAGAAATTAAACGTGCAAAGACTGTTTTAAAGACAGAGATAATTGAGATTTTAAGGTAAATTTTATTTGCTTTGAAAAGGAATTAATTACATGTATGTCAAACTTGCATTTTTTTGTGTAACATTCTGTACATTTGTTTGCAAGGGTTTCCACTGTCAAAGGGGGGGGGGGGGGGGGGGTGTTGATGCGCCGATGGTATATTGGCTTCTGTTTCATTTTAAGGTAGAATAATAACAAATACAAATTGTAATCCTAATTTACCTTGGCTTTTCCTTTGGCAAACAGGATGAATTGGCCACCCTTTCGTTTGTGTAGGGCACTAATAAATGTGAATGTTCGATAGTTTATATAAATAACGTATTTAGCATGTTTAGCGGGACAAATCTTCTGTATACACATTCTTATACATGTATTAAGATTCTTTTGATGCAGTAAACCGTTCATTCAACTTAATTAATCAGCAGGTTGAATTTCAAGTTTAATGGAAATTATGCCTGCAATACACGATTTAGGGAATTTATTCTAAGGTGAAGGTCAAGTGCGTTAGTTGATTTAAATGGCATGACATAACGATGCTGTTCACCTACCTTTTATGGACCTTTAATTTGACCTACCTGTAAATCGGCCTTGGTGTCTTTGTTTATTATTCATGCAAGGAAAATTTTAAATCACATTTTTAAAAAAATAAAGTATATGTATGTTAGATACACTTTCGTTTAATCACGGAATTTTATCATGGAAGTAAGGCACATGGTCGAAAAGTATTAATTATCTATTTCATTACGGAAAAACTAACACATCCACCTACCCTTGCACGCAATACATCGATCGTTATACCTATGGTCAGAAGTGGGTCGTCGCCCTTGGCTATAAAGCAAAGATGACACGCAATAATTCATACTGCATTTCATTTTCCTGAAACTTAAAGTTAAGACGCTTCTGTGTATTAAAAAAATCTCGTAAAATATTTAGGAAATATCAATTAGTCTAAGGTTTATAAACCTTTATGGACATTGAGTGTTTCCTGTTTGGTAGTACCCCCCCCCCCCCCTCTATGAGAAGAAATGACATGGCCGTGCTGACCCCCTTTTTGTTGCAGTGAATTATCAGCCGAAAATGAGAGAGGCAAATGTGCCCTCTCTTCACATATATTTCTTCCCCAATTTTATATTATTTTTGAAAGACTGCCCTTTTCGGCTCAATTGTTGAACGACATGTTATTTCTGACTTCGATAAAATTTTGTCGATATTGGGGTTCAGTAAAGTGACCTTGAACTCCCGACCCCCGAAAAGGGGGTTGGTCTGAAACTTCACTACCTGACTAGAATTATTTTTTTTAAACACACATTTACATGTAGAATATTACAGAGGCTAAAAGCGCATGACTAGAACACATGTTGCAGAGTTCATAGGTATATTTTGACACATTTGACACATTAGAATTAAAATAGATGTATTGTTATTGTCATTAAAAATTATTGTTGGACAGATATTTCTGTTTAATAAAAAATATTTCTGATAAGAATTTAAGGTGTCACTCAGAATGTCATTCACGAAATTATTCACACCTTTTTTTTAAAGCTGTGATAAATAATTGATCATATATCGCGGACTGACAAATGAATAAATATATTTTATACATATACATATTGTACTGTTATGTTTTATATGTATGTAGAATAGAAAGTCGCTGAAATTTTTCAAGCTAACAACAATTTTACGTTCACTTTTTTCCGTGTACTATTATTTATCTTGCAAGAGTGATTTCATTGGTTTCCACACAACACCCTTAACCTGTAAAATGAACACTTCAGCAGTAATTTGAATTTTATGAGAGGTCAGGGTCGGGTTTATAAGGAAAGACGTTATAAATGTTGTTTACCATGTCCATATATATAGCATGTAAAATATTTGTTACCTGGAACAATATAGAAAAAAAATTTAGGATGTAAAAAAAAATATAGCGTAATATTAATCGGAAGCGTATTAGGTTGACAATTCACTTCTTTTTAACTACACTTTAAAGTAAAACAGATAAAAGTGTAAATTTTCTCTCTGTAAATTTTACACTTTAATCTGTAAATTTTACACTTTAATCTGTAAAAATTTAAAATCTGTGAATTTTACACTTTAATCTGTAAATTTTACACTTTAAAGTGTAAATTTCTACACTTTAATCTGTAAATTTGACACTTTAATCTGTAAAATTTACACTTTAAAGTGTCAAATTTACACTTTGATCAGTAAATTTTACACTTTAAACTGTAAATTTTACACTTTAATCTGTAAATTTTACACTTTAATCTGTAAATTTTACACTTTAATCTGTAAAATTTACACTTTAATCTGTAAAATTTACACTTTAAAGTGTAAATTTTACACTTTAATCTGTAAATTTTACACTTTAAAGTGTAAATTTTACACTTTAATCTGTAAATTTTACACATTAATCTGTAAATTTTACACATTAATCTGTAAATTTTACACTTTAAAGTGTAAATTTTACACTTTAAAGTGTAAATTTTACACTTTAATCTGTAAAATTTACACTTTATTCTGAACAACCTGAACTGCAATAGGTAATGATTGAACGGTCGATTTGAGATGTTTTACCTCTGGCACTTGAGAAAAAGTATTAAACTTAAATGTTTACAATTATTTGTATATTTTTATTTTGCATGTACTCGTACTTGTTTATTAGTCAATGAAAAACAAGGAGGGTCTATTTCCTCATGGGTCTTGTAATTTTCCCCAGCATAAGAAATCAGGGATCTGCTTTTGTTTCAGTATATATACATGTGTTTCTTTAGTTTTACTATAGTGTAACGAAAAGTAAAAATATATATCTCAATTTTTTTTTATTTGCAGTTCAGATTGATATTACGCTTCCGTAATTATCTTGCATGATTAACGGTCTGTTGGCTTTAAAATGCGTTACTGGGAATGTGTGAAGTTGCTAAATTGACTATGTGAATAAACAAATAAAGTGTAAAATTTACACATTAAAGTGTAAAATTTACAGATAAATGTGTAAAATTTACACTTTAATCTGTAAATTTTACACTTTAAAGTGTAAAATTTACACTTTAAAGTGCAAAATGTACACTTTAAAGTGAAAAATGTACACTTTAAAGTGTAAAATTTACAGATTAATGTGTAAAATTTACAGATTAAAGTGTAAAATTTACAGATTAAAGTGTAAAATTTTCACTTTAAAGTGTAAATTTTACAGATTAAAGTGTAGAAATTAAAAAAAAGTGAAGTGTCAAAGTGGCACTAATACGCTTCCGTACGCTAAGGTTGACAAAAAGAAACAAATAAATTTTCTCTCTGAAACTTCGGTGTTAAAAAAATCTGGTCACATGATTCATGTGCCAATAGAGTGCAATGGTGCCAAAGATGTGATAATCCTAATTAAAACATCACTTGGATTTAGTGTAGAAAGATAACCAGTCAATCTTTTCAAATTCGGGCGCAATTTAAAACAACAGGCCTAGGGGCCACAGCGCTCACCTGAGCACATCGGGCTTGAATTTACTCCCCTCTCCAGGCGTTCATCATTTGAACAAACTAGAATCTACACTACCTGAGGATGATTCCATATAAATATCACTAATCATAGCTTTGAAGTACTTGAAAGAAGATTTTAAAAGGTTTCCCTATATATCCCTATGTAAAACTTGGGTCGGCCATTTTGGCCCCACCCTAGCCACGAGTGTCATGATTTGAACAAACTTGAATCTACACTACCTGAGGATACTTCCACATGAGTTTCATCTTTCCTGGCCCAGTGGATCTTCAGAAGGATTTTTAAAGATATTTCCTATATATTCCTATGTAAAATCGGCCATTTTGGCCCCACCCTTGCCCCGGGGGTCATGATTTGAACAAACTTGAATCTACACTACCTGAGGATGATTCCACATGAGTTTCATCTTTCCTGTCCTAGTGGTTCTTGAGAAGAAGATTTTTAAAGATTTTTCCTATATATTCCTATGTAAAACTTGGGTCGGCCATTTTGGCCCCACCCTTGCCCCGGGGGTCATGATTTGAACAAACTTGAATCTACACTACCTGAGGATGATTCCACATGAGTTTCATCTTTCCTGGCCCAGTGGTTCTGGAGAAGAAGATTTTTAAAGATTTTTCTTATATATTCCTATGTAAAATCAGCCATTTTGGCCCCACCCTTGCCCCAAGGGTCATGATTTGAATAAACTTGAATCTACACTACCTGAGGATGCTTCCACATGAGTTTCATCTTTCCTGTCCTAGTGGTTCTTGAGAAGAAGATTTTTAAAAATTTTTCCTATATATTCCTATGTAAAACTAGGGTCGGCCATTTTGGCCCCACCCTTGCCCCGTGGGTCATGATTTGAACAAACTTGAATCTACACTACCTGAGGATGATTCCACATGAGTTTCATCTTTCCTGGCCCAGTGGTTCTAGAGAAGAAGATTTTTAAAAATTTTTCCTATATATTCCTATGTAAAACTAGGGTCGGCCATTTTGGCCCCACCCTTGCCCCGTGGGTCATGATTTGAACAAACTTGAATCTACACTACCTGAGGATGATTCCACATGAGTTTCATCTTTCCTGGCCCAGTGGTTCTGGAGAAGAAGATTTTTAAAGATTTTTCCTATATATTCCTCTGTAAAATTTGGGTCGGCCATTTTGGCCCCACCCTTGCCTCGGGGGTCATGATTTGAACAAACTTGAATCTACACTACCTGAGGATGCTTCCACATGAGTTTCATCTTTCCTGGCCCATCGGTTCTGGAGAAGAAGATTTTTTAAAAATGCCATTAATTTTTAACAAATTTATGATTATCTCCCCTTGGAAAAGGGCGTGGCCCTTCATTTGAACAAACTTGAATCCCCTTCACCCAAGGATACTTTGTGGCAAGTTTGGTTGGAATCGGCCCATTGGTTCTTGAGAAGAAGATGAAAATGTGAAAAATTTACGACAACAACGACAACAACAACGACAACGACAGACGACGGACAAATTTTGATCAGAAAAGCTCACTTGAGCCTTCGGCTCAGGTGAGCTAAAAAAGGGGGGAGTTTACATAAAAATAGGTGACTGAAAGACAATCGAATAAATCGCACATTATTTATAATGTCAAAAGACTTAAGTCTTATACTCAGTAAATATAATAATCCACTGCTCTAGAATTTAAATCTACTCACAGACGTTCATTTATGATCCCAATACATGAAGCTCGTTCAGCTTGAATTTCAAAGTGAACGTAACCATAGACTTATAATTATGTAATTTTAATTCCATAAATAAAATAATCCCAACCTTTGTTTTAGGAAATTAATGAGGATCTGGTGACGGAATTTAGTTTATCTTCAAATAGTCATGTCTTTTTATCTATAAAAAAGATATTACATACATCATATCCTTATGAAGTGGGGGGGGGGTACGAACATGATAAGCATGAAACTCTTTATAGAATTGATGATCTTTGAATTGAATATCAATATTATAGTTTGTATTTCATATTAGTATGTAATATTTGATCCATAAAGTGGTAATATTCTTTGTATTTGGTTATACTTTGTGGTGATACAGGTTAGCAGTGTTACCCATAGCCCTCTTGTTGAAATTAAATGAGAAAAGTGTTGTTCACAGGTAGATTAACTAATTAGTTACATAATAAATTATAGTGGTGACCTTTATTCTGTCAAGCATGTCAAAATTAATTTAAAGAAAAACTGTAGAATTATTTGTGATATACAAATACCCATTTTCAGTAATGACTATATAAGGTACTTAGTAATCTTCTCCGGTACTGTGATTCCCTTGGTACATTAGGTACAGGTAAGTCTTCAGAGTACAAAGAGACTTTTTAAAAGTGATATTACAACACTGAAGTAACAGCAATGATCACTAATTATTGCAGAATTCATGTACATGTATTAAGTAGGCAGTCTGCACAACAGGATATTCCTATAATATTATATATTTGTCATATTGATTTTTGTTCTTGTATTAAATCAAATTATGATCTACAGTTTAAGCATCGTCATAAGTTCAGTGATTTATAGAACAGGGATACTGATGGCTTATATTTGTCTATACAGGATGACGGACACACTGGATAACTTGGACCTAGCCATGGACTATCTGACAACGGAGGATGACCAGTATCGGACTGTGACCAGTCTCAGCTCCTATATCAGTACGCTCGATCTGGACGATATGGCGGGCCGAGTCACAGGAGGAATACTCAAGTTTGAGTTTGATGGAGGATCAAATTGTGATAAGGTGTGCTTTACAAATCTCAAATATATTCTTAGAAAATTATAGTTTTTTTTCACTTCAAACATATGTTTAATTTTTATACAAATTATTAAAATGTAAATTAAATATAAATTGATCTTCAAATTGCATGAAAATCAGAATTCTTAGTCCAGGTGTATAAAATGAAAATTAAAGAAAATTAGGATTATGGAAGCATGTACATGATATAATTTTGGTGAATCATTTGAAGAAGAGTTATCTCCCTTGTTTCAGCCCCACCAGAGTTACTTTGTCACACTCAATGAAGATTCCTCCATGGATAACCTGGCTAAGTACATGTCTAAGATCTGGAGGAAGCGCACCCCAGACATCATCCTCTCTGTCATTTCCAGCATCACTCACTTCAAGACATGGGAAGATCTAGCACAGGTGGAGGACTTCCAGGCTGGTCTCACACAGGTATGTAGGAGTATTAACACAGGTGGAAGACTTCCAGGCTGGTCTCGCACAGGTATGTAGGAGTATTAACACAGGTGGAGGACTTCCAGGCTGGTCATTGCCTGTGTGGTAGAGCGTCTGCTCTAGAGTTGCGAAGTAAGGAGTTGATTGTTTACGTCGTGGGTTCGAATCCCACTGTGGGATTGTGGAGAACGGTCCTTTGGATGTGACGGTGTAGTTATTTAGGAGTAGAAGCAAACCCCTGCCCCAAAAAGTGATTAAGTTCAGCTTATGAAACAAATTATTATTCTAGAGATAGACTTTTTGTGTACCTTCTTCTTAGAACTTTATTAGAATTCCATGTAATTATATCTTTTTTTTAAACATGGTACACTACAAGTAGGTAAGTTCTTGTATTTCTTTTGCATTGAGTAAACTTCATTCGGGGATTTTCTGTTTTCAATAACATTTTACTTAATTTTATTCACTTCTAGCCTTTAGTTTTTGGTCCTAAGTGGGTTTTTATAGGCTTCAGGGAAATACACTAGTTGTAAGGTAGAAATTTTCCCATTTCTGGAGTCATAATTATCATTATCATAAAATCGATGCCAATATATACAATGCCTACACAAAAAGTTTGTCAAAAACACATACAAAAGGTCTAGGTTTAAAAAAAAAAATCCTGCTACCTGGAAAAATGTGAAATTTCAAGTTGCTTTGAACAGTCGACCACGGGGGTGGCATTCTGCTAGGGCAGTTGCATCTATCATCTAAGGGTTTTTGTTTTTTAGAGACCCTTTATAACATTTATCAAGAAGCTCATAAATGACAGAGGTGTAAGCTCAATACTTTGATTTATTAAAAACAACTCATGATGTATGAGAGACCAAGACAATGTGGTAAACAGTTCATGGACATGGCAGGGCCTGGATCATGATTTACTAAGAGTTTTTTATTTACTATAAACCCTGTAGGCTTTTGTAATGTATGATGTATAGGAAAATGACTGGCTGTTATGTAGACAGTGTGCATGATATGATTATGTGAGAAATCATACTTTACCCCATAGAAAAAAAAAATCCATTACGAAATTTGGAGAAAACATAAATATTTTGATTACATCAAATTAATTTTATGAAGAGAATAAGTATAATATTTTTTATCAATGAATAAAATTTTATTTAAAATTCCACTGAATCCTCAAGGGCTTTGTTTACAAGGATTGCTCAACACCATTGATTTTTTTGCTTATTCGGCAATTATGGTATGCACTTACAACTTCAGGGACATATTTTGTAAATTTTGCCTTCAGAGCTCTAGCTGCATTATAGTTTAAATAAAAACTTCACGCACAGTTACACTATATATTAGAATCTGTTGATTGATGACTCAAGTCTGACATAAAAAGTTTTTATCTGACACACATCTTCACACACAAGGGGCTCATTGTTTAGGTTTTTTTAAAGTAAAATAATTGAAAAACACTGTTTACGCAGTTAAAAATCCACATAACTGTCTTATCATAAAAGTAAGGTTATGTGATTTGAAATGGATAAGCATCAGTATCTGCATATATATTACTTTTTTTTGTCCATCAATGTACCTTTAAGCTAATACGTTCATATAAATGAATTGTACAGTACTAAATGATATCATTATATACTGCAGGAGTGGAAATTTTTTTGTTTGTTTGTTTGTTTTTTTTTTGTTTTGGAATTAGTTTTTCACTCAAAAGAAGCTATTAAACAGCAATTTATGATGACAGGTACACTTTGATGTAAATATTGCCAATCTTCTAAACAATATATGACAATAACAATAATCAAGCATGATTTATAGATTATTAAATGCTCATTATTATATTTTAAATTTGTATTCAGGCTCTGAACACAACCAACATGTGGGTGTTGACTAACGGTCTGGACGGAGGTATATCTAGAATCGTGGGAGATGCCCTTCACAACGAACACGAACGTCGCTATATCCTGCTCTCTCGAGCCAACACGACGTATGGAAAAATAGCCAACTCCGCTCACGTGGATGAACTGACCAAACTGACGGTCATTGGAATTGTCCGGAAGAATGCTCTATCTTATGGAAGTGATATAGCCACAAATGTAAGCCTGGTATCCCACATCTCTTATTTTGTTACAGGTCATGAAATCAGATGGAAAAATATGCATAAAACACTTCACCTTTATAACTACAATGACATATTTCCCATGCTTAAGACATAAAAAACAATATTCAATAACAAAAGAAAATTGTAAAATCAGTATCGAGTTGAACTTTGGTATTGATCATGTACTAGTTTAGCATTATATATTTCTAACTATTGACTGACTTTCCCTTAAATATCAATTTCAGCATGATGTTGTAGTCCAGTTGAAGAACAAAGGACTGAGAGCCAAGCGGCACGCCTCTGAGCTGAATGCGGAGCACTCTCACTTCATTCTGTTAGAGGGGATAGAGGACCAGAGAGATAACATGTCCCTGAGATACAAAATCGAGGAAAGACTCCTCACTCCGATTGGACGAGGCAAAAGATATCGAAAACTCAACCTCAGCGATCCAGCACTAAGTAGGTGTAACAAAAATAGTCCTGTGTTTATTCGGTAATTGTTTGGGTCATAAATATTAACCTGGGTAGTTCAGTTAGTAGAGCCTCTGACTTAAAAAATGATGCAGGTATCCGAGGTTTGATTCCCAGTCCAGCCATACATTTTCTCCTTTTCTGTTGCAATGCCATGTACCATGGTATAGAATGATACACTGCATCCTTATATATATCATTGTCCTAGTGTTCTTGTTATCAATTAATTCTTGTCTTTATCTGATTACCTTTACAGATCTAGAGGATGCTTCATTTCTCCACAATCACTCAGATATTATCAGCGGTACATGTACCCCTATGGTGGGATTACTGATACAGGGTGGACCTATCGACATCGAACATGTTGTGGATCTTCTAAGGAAAAGAGTTCCTGTCCTTGTAGTCAAGGGATCAGGACTGGCAGCTGATCTTGTTGCATTTGTGTTCAACGAAAAAATTTTATAGTGAGTTTGAAGATGCAAAATTTTATTTCTTTTTTAAGAGTTATGTCCCCTATCTTTAAATTGCATCTTCTATGCTGCTTTTCTACCATTCGTGCTTTTCCCCTCATGAAAAATTTAAGTGTAATTTGAAATACTTTAATCTAATTACAGCCCGGGAGATGAGCATGACTCTTTCCTGAAACAGGAGCTGATTAAGAGGATGTTGGTGTGCTACCCTAACGATTTCCAGGACGATGAACCGGCCAGGAATCACTGCCGAGACTTAATCATCGAGTGTGCCAGTCTGGCACTCCAGGTAAATCATTTACTGATCAGAGAATATGCTTTAATACCCCAAATGACTTTACCCCATTAAATACACAGACTTGTTCCTATTATGCATCCATCCCAACAAGCATAAAGTGAAAGTGTGTTTTTGGGGTTGTCTGTACTTGTAGTAGCAATTATAGACTGAATTGTCTAATACTTGATAAAATTCTTTTTTTTATTTGGATTTTATCCAATTTTTTTTTTCAGGACAACCGAAAGTGCATTACCATTCTGGATATTGAGAATGATCCATCTGCCCTCAAAAATCTGGACAAGTACATCCTTCTGGCCTTGTTTGAATGTAATTATTTACACAAAATTAAGGATTAGTAAACAGAGTATATATAGCTAGAGAATTTCATTTTTAAAAAAAATAAAGGATAAGATATTTTAAAATATTGAGGAGAAAACCTTATTTCCAATAAACAACTGGAACTTTTAGTGTTTATCATTTGAAACAAATGTATAATAAATATATATATGAAAAAAACAACAAACAAACAAAAACAAAAGTTGAAGCCCCTAATTATTGGTGAGTTTTTATATTTAGCTCAAGGTACAACCATTGCACATACTGAAATGAAATTTGGTATACAGATATATCACATGAATATCTTTCTGTTTTCGGACTTGAACCATTTTTGTATGCCCCTGGAGAAAAATGTGATTCTTTGCAGTTTCCATATTTTCTTCAAAACCATTGGAAATGAGATGAAATTTAGCCAATACAGATATATCACATAAATATCTGGGTCAAGTTCTGTTTTGGGTATGATCGCACCACTTTTCACAGAGTTATGCCCCTTGGACTTAGAAAAATTTCAATTATTTGCAGTTTCTGTTCATTTTCTTCACAACCGTTGCACATACTAAGATGAAATTTAGTATACAGATTAATCAGGTGAATTTTAGGCCAAGTTCTGTTTTGATTCACCATTTTTCACAGTTTGCTTAGAAAAATTTCAATTCTTTGAATTTTCTTCAAAACCATTGCACATATTGAGATGAAATTTAGTATACAGATTAAAAAATATCAAAATAAATGCAATATTACCACCAATTTGTTTGAGTTATGTCCCTTGGACTTAGAAAAAAATTATTTGCAGTTTCTAACACAGAGAACTGTTGCACATACTGATATAAAATTTAGTATAAAGATTTATCAGATGTATATGCTGAATTGTTCTATGTACTATCAGAGCATTTTTGACGAGTTTTGCCACTTGGGCTGGAAAAATTCCAATTTGGGGAGAAGTTGTTTTACAAACATCTCTTGTTATATTTAGCTCAAGGTACAAAGCAGGGGGTCCAGTTTGAGGAACAGTTTCAGTCGGACTTGAAGCTTTGTATGGACTGGAATAGATGTGATTTAGCTGAGTCTCGCATATTTAGGAAATATGCCTGGAAATCTATAAAGGTAGCCAATGTTTTCTATATTTCTCATGTAAAACTGCACCATTCTTTTATAATTATATAGGGTCATTTCACTGTTGAGTTTTTGTATTATTTTCTTTGATTCTCATACAGTTTGCTTTCTGAATTTTCTTAATAATTGTCACAAAGATATTAGGATCTAGAAAAAAAAAATCAAAATAAATACAACATCACCAAATTAGTTTGAATTCATGATGAATAAAATACCAGTATTAACACAGAGAATGTGACCATTGAGTAAAGCCAATATGCCTTGTATTGCTGAATTGTACAGATTACTCCCGAGCTGTTTGATCCAAATCTTGTAAAACTGAACTGGCTATTTCTGGAGAGAGGACGGTGTATCCACGACCTCTACCTCAACCACATCAAACTGCTGTATCTGTGACAAAGGACCAACTGGAAAAAAGGTAGACATTCTTCTGTCACGTCTGCCTACATGTATAAGTACAAAATGTATTGCTATGATTTCATCATTTCAATGTATTTCTTACATTTTCCTAATAAAGCATTGCTGGTCCTTTTTACAAATCACATGAACAATAATTGTTTTGCTAGGGAACCTGTTACCCAGTGGATAAGTATTTCCTGATGGACAAAAACATTAGAATCTACTACTCCACACAAATCTAAGGGTGTGTATCAAACTGACAGGCTTAGTGTCCGGAATCTTTATTATGGTATCATTTCACACAAAGATTGCCCATGACCCAAGGGTGTGTCATGATCTCAAGGTCATTTGGGGAAGTTCAAGGTCACTGGGAGAAAAATTTCAAAATTCATGTGTGACATATATCTTTTATGGATAAACTGTGACAAAGATTGCCCATGACCCAATGTGTCATGACCTTGACCCAAGGTCATTTGGGGAAGGTAGAAAAATTTCATAATTCTTATTGATAAACTTGGTAGGTTCTTATTTTACTCAAAGATTGCCTATGACCCAAGGGTGTGTCATGACCTTGACCCAATTTCATTTGGGAAGTTCATGCTCACTGGAAGAAAAATTTTATAATTCGTGTATTGCTATGCAAAAATTTCAAGTTTATGATGTCATAGTTGTTTCTGAATTTGAAATGTACACATGATTTGAGCATCCTTTGTTATTTCTAGGCCCTCTTGGCCCTGATTTATTGGGGTACCCTCACTAACAACCACAAGCAGGTGAAATCCCTGTGGATGCAGTCCGAGCAGCCCATGGTGACCGCCCTCATTATCAGCCGAATCTGGCACCAGCTGTCCAAAAAGTGGGTCAAGGATCTGGACACGAAAAGACAACTCAAAGAGAATGCTATGTAGGTCATCAAGGGACAAAATTCTTCTTCTAGCCTATTCATTTTTTTGTAATCATAGGTGAAAACAAGTTGTTGAAGAGACATTTTAATTTATCTAGTTACCGGTAATATTGATTGATTTATTTGTATTTTTTGTACTCAGAGCATTTGGAGAGCGTGCTGTTGAGTTGTTGAGTATAAGCTACAATGATTCTGCACTTCATGCCATTGCTTCACTGGATGACAAACTCCCAGAATTTGGCAACAAAACTGTCACACAAGTGGCACAGCTTTGTAGGAACAAGTACTTCATTGCACACAAAAGCTGCCAAAAATGGCTAATGCATCGATGGCATGGCAGCCTGCGAATTAGAGAGGTTGACTATGGAATTTTCAAACTTCCAGAATGGTTAAAGGTGAGATGTTTTCTTTTATCAAATACAGTTGAACTTCACGATCTTGAACGTCAATTTCTCAAATACCATAGAAATGTTGAAGTCAATATGAAAGTCCCACCTATTCTCCTTGATGTATTTTACACTCAATATCTGGAATCCTTGGATATCTTGGATTTGATTCAAGTTCAAGATAACTGGGTTTGACTTTACTTTAAATGTTTTCACAACCTGCTTTCTTAGGATGATTTTATGAGCTGCAATTTTGGCATCTACTGATATCACCTATTCAAATTGGTGATGTTACCTATTCAAATATGTGATATCACTCATTGAAATTGAATAAGTGATATCACTTATTCGAATAGGTGATATCACTGATTTGAATTGATGATATCACCTTTTCGAATTGGTGATATCACCTACTGGAAATGAATAGGTGATATCACCAATTTGAGTAAGTGATATCACCTTTTTGAAGAGATGATATAACCTATTCAATTTGAACTGGTGATATCACCTACATGTATTTGTATTTCTTACAACAATAAATAAGGAATGCTCCTTAAACTATCTGGATTTCTGATGAAAACAAGAAAATCTGGACTTCCCAGTTTTCACCTGTATTTTAGTCAAAGACTTTTTAAATGTCTTATGTTATGGATCCAAATAAGTGATATCACTCTTTGGCAGTAAATACCAAAACCACGCCTCATATGTTTTCCCTGTATTGTGATATCACTTTTGTTTTCAGATTTACATGTGTGTTATATTCATCATTCCAATGTTTTTCTGGATTACCTATGATGTCAAGAAAAACAGTATTGCTATCAAAGAAGGTAAAGATTTATTGTAGATTGCCAAATTTTCACACATAATACTTTGGTTAGGTTGCTGTTGAGAGGTGAGAATAAATTTTTTCATGAATTTTGATTATTGTTTAACATAATTTTTAAATAACAATGTACTTGAGATGGAAAATTCATGAACATGTGGTATTATCTGAGCCATGTTTTTCTGTGTCATTATACACTGTATGTAACACGTGATTTGATTGGCTGTTACAGAGGAGGATGAGGAAGATGAGGATCATTTAGAAGTGCCTGAGACGATGCCTCTATCTGGAGAGGAGAAGTGGGTAGGTTATAGTCTAATCTGGAAGCAAGGACAATCCAAAGAAAATTATAAGGGATGTATAATACCGTGCAAGAGGAAATTTTAGCCAGACGCAAGTTTAGGGAATTGCCCTTAAAATTCTGTTTTTTATTTTTAGCGAGAAGTAATCTTAGGGATTTAAAAATATACTCACTTATTAAGAAAATATTACAACTAAAAAGCAATTAAATTTTAGCGATGTTCAATTTTAGCAATCTCAGTACCCTTGCTAATAATGTCAAAATTAAATCCTGGATAAAAATTTTGCTTATACAGTATTAAATCTATGCATTCTAAATTAACACTATGTGACTTCAAACTTAAAAACTACTTGGCTTTCTCGAAAGATATTATGAAATAAAAAGGGATGGGGTATTAAATTTGGAATTTCTTTTTTATATATAGTTCTTTATAAGTCATAAACACCTTTTCAAGGTAAATTTATGGATATCTCCAATTACATGTATATCTTTTGTTTCTCAAGATCTTTAAGAAAAAATTTAAAAATCCAAGCTTGTAATTTTCATTTTAAAAAGACGTATGTTTCAATTTGTAGAAGAGAAGCAGGAAAGGAAATATCCGTTATCATGTGAAGGAGATGTTGTCTTACGGAAAACAGAATCTGAAAGTTCCCATCTATCTCCAGTTTTACTTGTTCTACAGCGCTCCCATTGTGAAGTTTTATATCAGTCAGGTAAATGGTCATTTTAAAAAAGTGTTTGATACTTTTAATGACACACGGGACATAAATGACCTGGTAAAGTAAGACTTCAAACAAAACGTACCGTACACAGAAACACAATGTCAATGAGTTAGAGAGGAAAAAAAAACATATGATTAAAAGAATCTCAATATTCTTATTCTTTTTGAGTTGGCTCGCATAGCGAGCTACTCCTTGTTGAAGCAGCCGTTTCAGAGCTGTAAAAATTTTCACGCATTCATCAAGGTGATCCATATGCCAGATATGATAGTTCTAGCAAGAAATGCTTTTATTTTAGTATTTGTATAAACTTAGGAGGTAAAAACTATAAAATTTCATACCGTTAAATTATTTTTGTCTTCATGCTTTTAAAGAATTTTTTGATTAAATATCTTTACACGTACAATAACTGCGTATGAATATATGTTCAAGCATGTTAGGCAGATCTAATCTTCCCATCTGAAGTTTATGTATAATTGACCTAGAATAATCCCTAACACAAACACCTGCTCGCATTAGCTGCAGCTAGTGTGCTTGAAAAATCTATTTTTAGAATCCAGATTTGCTGTGGGAATCTTGAAACTAATTACTCCATAACACTGACCACTGCAGCTAGTATGTTTAAATTCATTATAGAATCCAGGTTTGCAGTGCTGCTTTTCACAATAAAATATGTATGGAAGCCCATTAGTGCCAACCTGTATATATATAAATAGGAAAAGCAATATATGTATACACTTTATTTTTGAACGGCACTTGGAGACATATAATACAGCAAAATCTGAATATTGACTCTTTATTAAGTACTGTAGATTTTCGCGACACCTTAAAATTTTCACTAATTGTGGTCATTGCTTTATATAATCTTAAGAAATTCTATTATACGCGAGAATGAAATTTTCGCGAGCATACCGCCTCGCGTAATTACGTGAAAGTAAAGTTCTCGCGAATAAAAAGTGATTTACAGAGGGCATTGATTTTCTCTTAAAAATGTGTATACATTCTCAACATAGTATTTATAAAGACTTAAATTCAAACATATATCTCACTAATTTTTTAAATTTATTTAATTTTTTGTAGTTTTTCTACGTTCTGTACCTCCTTTTGTTCAGTCTGGCTGTCATTATACCGTCCTGTGGTGACATCCAGATCGACATCATTCTGTACTTCTGGACATTTATGTTATGGATTGAAGTTGTGCGCAAGACAATCATGAAGAAAAAGGTCAGCTTATTTAATGCAAGAAAAGACATGTAATCAGTGATTTGTTCAATAATACAGTTATAAACATATTTTGATTACATTGTCAACAGAACCACAAGGAGCTGAAGGTTCACTGGACGGTTGTGGAGATCGTCCTGATCTTTATGTACCTGATGGTGATCGGAATCATTCGAATCATCCCGCGATACATTCCCTCGGTCCGATATACCACGGCTAAGTTTGTGATGAGTCTAGGCCTCATCTACTTCTACTACAGAACTATGAACGTCTACTTCCGTATCAGCCCAGTGCTGGGTCCCATGATGATCAGCGTCAAGAGAATGGTATGACTTATATTTGTAATTCTCATAATTGTCATACATGTCTATTATTCAGTTTACAATTATATCTGTCTAGTGATTTTAGAACACATACGAGGTTGTCCGTAAAGTTCATGGACAAGCTAAAAATTGATAAAATTTGTGTCATTGATATTTATTATTGGCATATTTCTAACCCTTTACTAAATGTGAACTGAAAAATGTAAAATTTTATTTAATTTCAAATGTTTAAATACAATTATGGCTTCATAATTAGACTTGGAATGGAGACCCGGAGCACCGCAAAATTTTAATTAAAAAAATTTATCACTTTATAAATTTCATTGGTATTTTATAAAATTCTACTGAAATCTGGATGACTTACATTATGAGGTTGACAGAAGCTATCACGTCAAACCTGCAAAATTTGAGCATTCAAAGTTTCAAAATGGCTGAACAATCAAAGTTAGAACATATAAAGACATGATTGCAATTGTTCAAAAAAGAGACATTTTCGGAATAGGTTGAGCAGTGAACGGTGATAAAATTCTGCGTAGATATCGGAAAATTACCTACAGAGACCAACACATGCTGTAATCAATCGGGAAAACATAGTAAAAAAAGCCTTTCACTAGTATTTAAATGGCATATAATATGAACAGTTTACAGGATGACATGCATGAAGGAAAACCATCATTCCAAGATTGCAGTGCTGTAAAAAAATGAGTTTCGTAACGTGATCATGACTTTGCAGTATTTGCGTAAATAAAATCGTCTTTACGCGGTCAGAGGTTGGATGATTGCAGGATATGAGACAGGCATTGTTAAATATTATTTTACGAATGAAACCTTAATATTTTGTGACATTTTTATAATTGGTCAAAACGACATAAGAAATTTATTGAGTTTAACGGTGACCATGTTGAGAAAAGTTACATGTGATCGTTTTTAGCTTTTGACGTCGGGTAGCATTTACCGGGTAGCTAACATGTCTCTTGAACATGTTCTATGTACGAGGGTTGTCTGTAAAATTCTTGGACAACATTGATAATTACTGACAAACATTGACAAAACATATGAAACTATTATTTTCATTAAATTCATGTTTCATTTTATAAATATGCAAGTTTTCAACAAATACAAAGCACAAATAGTTATATTTTTATACAGCACTAACATCAAGAATTTCGTTGAAGTGCTCCGGGTATGAGTATGTGTCTTTTGTAATCTGATAAAAATATAACTATTTGTGCTTTGTATTTGTTGAAAACTTGCATATTTATAAAATGAAACATGAATTTAATGAAAATAATAGTTTCATATGTTTTGTCAATGTTTGTCAGTAATTATCAATGTTGTCCAAGAATTTTACGGACAACCCTTGTACATAGAACATATTCAAGAGAATGTTAGCTACCCGGTAAATGCACCAACATCATAGCCTCTTCAGAATTATTAGTCTGTGTATTGTTCTTTCTCATTATCATTTGTGTTTTATAATATATTCCTTTTTTTAGATACGGCATGACTTCATCACTTGGTTTAAGATGTTCATGATTATCATGGTATCTGGAGGTATAGCTATCCAAGCCACACTGTATCCTAATTACCCCTTGTCAGAGTATGGTATAACCATGGCTATCAGCAGGGCTTTGTTCGCCATGTTTCTCACCAAAATTGACGACCTGGATGGGGGTAGGTACACGTAACTCCAAGAGCTAGAGTATACTTAGGTTTTTCTTTCACTTGTTAGTCTTTATAAAAAGCATGCTTTTTTAATAGCATAAAGATTATTTGGGCTGTCTTCTGCTTATGAAAGTAAAATTCTGAAAGATTTTAATTTCCCTTCCCCCTGAAATTCTAATCTGATAATTAAATTCCATTTTTTTCCAGGTAGTCCAAAGTGCACTTCTTTTTATGACAATCAGACAACACGTGTGTGTTATGGTGAGTATTACTAAAAATAACTAATTAATACATGAGTGTGTTATGGTGAGTATTACTAAAAATAACAATTAAATACATGAGTGTGTTATGGTGAGTATTGCTAAAAATAATTAATAAGAACAACATCCCTCGGGTATATTGATCATGACTATATAATTGTTACTCTGTATAATACTTTAGCTACTTTGTTTTGCAACATTATTCATATGAAATAACTACATGTACATTCATTCCTCTTATTTTTATGTAGATGCAGCCGCTTCCTTTTGGAATCGAAACATCAGTGAGTACAAGAAATAGATTGCATTTCATATGCAATAAAGATTATTATTATGTTGTAAAGTGAATTGATAATGTAAAGATCCTATGATGAAGCATTATATTTTCACTTCCAGCCAGAGTGCGATTTTCCCATGAAAATGCAGTTTGTCCCCACCGGAGTTTTGGGGGATACGCTGTCACTATACAATATCTCCTCCTAACCAAGCTAATCTTCATCACCCTGCTGTATGCCTTGTTCAGGTAATTACACTTTGTATAATTATATCATTACAGTGTATCATTACACTGGTCAGCTATATATAAAGGACCACTTTGAAGAAATGATAGGAAGTGTTCGTTCTTGATATTTCTTGTGGTCCTGCATCAGGAAGCATGTTATCCATAGGAATAACTGTGGCCATCTGTCTGCATGTTCACTGGATAACACTTTCTGTAATAACCCAAGTTCCAGTTACTTGAAATTATTACAAATTTCAATATTTCTTTGAAAAGAATCATGCATCATTTCTTAATTTGGAATAAAAAAATAAACACAGTATTTTATATCCAAGTACTTATCTATGATACTTTTTGACCTTTGCAGTGCCACCACTACTAAGATCCAGGCGGCATCAGAACAGCTGTGGAAGTTCCAGCTCCACAGTCTGATTGTGGACTTTGAGACCCGCCTCAGGCTCCCGGCACCGCTGAATTTCCTCAGTTACCTCATCATGGTGCTGGAGCAGATATACAAGATTGTGTTATGGATTTATAAATGGATATGTCGCTCCAGCTGTTGTGTGAAACACACAGCATTGGCAAAGGTATTTATAGGAAACCAGATATACCAGTACTATAAATATTATGCAATAAAAGCAAAGATACTTATAGACAGAAAGATTTATTTCATAGTGAATATAAATTTGATTTGGAGAAGAAAAATCAACTTCTCCTACATGATTATTCAGTCATATTTTTTCATTTGATCATTTTTAACTAAACATAAGTTATCAAATTTATGAAACAATTTCTTCATCTCTTACTGAAATGTGGTACTGTAGATTCCCCAAACCTTATTTTTATGGCAAGCCCTTTTGCTATTTATTCGGAAAAAATAAATTTTATCTTAAAATTACAGAGATATCTCTCATTTTAGAGATAATTATGTCTCTTAAAAAATAGAGATATCTCCCAACTTAAAGAGGTATCTCTCATTTTTAAGAGATATCTCTTAAACTTAGAGAAATATCTCTTATACTTAGAGAGATATCTCTTTTTATAAGAGAGATATCTCTTCCACTTGAACAAATATCTCTTTCTCCTTGAGAGATATCTCTTTCGTGAAAAGAGATTTCTCTGAAAGTTTAGTGAAAAAAAGATATCTCTTTCATTAAAAGAGAAATCGAGAGGCTTAGATCATAGGCATTTATATCTGTTTTTTGAAAATAAAAGAGATATCTCTCTTGGCTTAAGAAAGATTTCTCTTGTAAAGAGAATCTCTTGTTAAAGAGATATCTCTATTTTAACCTTATTAAAGAGATATCTCTAACTTTAAGAGATATCTCTCTCACTTAAAGAGATATCTCTCTTGCTTGAAGAGATATCTCTCTAGCTTATGAAGATATCTCTCTAAGTAAAAGAGATATATATCTTACAAAAAGAGATATCTCTCTAAGGTATAAAGATATCTCTATTAGTCAAAGAGATATCTCTATAAGCTAAAGAGATATCTCTCTATGCTAGAGAGATATCTCTGTTATTGAAAGAATTTTTTTATTTCACGAATAAATAGTAAAAGGGCTTGCCATATATTTTCATGAATATATTTATTATTCCAAATCAGGGCCTGATAAGATGCAAATGTGGCCATTTGTATTTTAAGCAAGACTTATTTTCTAGTCATGATTGTTTTGTAAAATAGTTTGCAAATCATATATCATATGTTTCATAATCCTGTTAAAGTACCATTTCCCCACAGAATGACAAGCAGGTGTCAGTGGTGCAGCATTCTGACTTCACGTTTTGGAGAACTTTAATGAAGAAGTTAAAGAAGCAGCAGAAGGAAGAAGACTGGATTAATGCTAATCTGTGGAAACCATTCATGTTTCTCTTACTTAATGCACAGAGACCTCTAGAGCACAAGCAGAAGTAAGACTCAGTCCTAATCTGTGGAAATCGTTTATGTTTCTCTTACTTAATCCTGATCTGTTCAAACCGTTTATCAGAGCTTACAGTCCTGATCTGTTGAAGCCGTTTATGATTCACTTTCTTAGACTTGAGTAATAGACTGTTATACCCATTCGTGTTTCTTTGACTTACAACTAGAGTAGTCTGTAAGACACTTTCATGTTTTATTGACTTGTAGCTGGAGTAAGTTGTACATGTATTCAGGTTTATTATTTGATTGAATTATAAAATCTTAATCTTTCTGATTTATTAAAATTTAACATTGTAAAGAAAAACTTTCTTAAAATAAATGCACCTGCATGTGACAGTTACAAGTGGATTAAAGAATCTATTTTTGTATACAATGAACTTAAAAATGGGATGAAAACTTTTAAATTTTGATTATTTTAACCTGCACTTTGCTTCCACTTATATTATTGAAAATCTTTATATATATTGTGTTATGAAATCGTTAACCTTGGACTGGGATGCTGATGCAAGGTGGAAATAAAGGCATGATTGAATACATATGTAATTTGAATTATCTTATCAATGATAAGCTTTTTTTCCCCTCCAGAATCCAACAGCTTTTGACACAGACATTACTTCAAATGCAGTTTAACAACAAACTTACGGAACAGTTTTTTATCATGAGATGTGAAAATCTAGAACAAGTTCATATATATATTGTGTTACACAACAAGTACAAGTTATTTTATCCCATTACCTTAAAGTTAGTCTCCCTCATCTATGAGTTCATGCAATTTTATTGCTGATAAAAAAAGGTGGAAATAAAGGCATGATTGATTTCTATACATGTGTATATATGAATTATCTTATCAATGATAAGGTGACCTTTGCTATCCCCCTCCAGAATCCAACAGCTTTTGACACAGACATTACTTCAAATGCAGTTTAACAACAAACTTACGGAACAGTTGTCCAGTTTGGAGCGCCACATCATGAGATGTGAAATGGCTCTAGAACAAGTTCATCACAAAATGGACATCAATGGAAAATGCATAAATTCTCTTCTCTGATACTGGGTATTAAATAAACTCAACAAGTACAAGTCTCTATCAAAATTTATTTTATCCCATTACCTGATTATATAGAAAAGCATTAGAAAATCTCTTCTCTGTTCCTGAGTATTAAATAAACTAATTAAGTCATCTATGAGTTCTACAAAAATTGTAATTTTATTAATTCAGGGTTAGGGTGGGGCTCTAATGACTATATAGTGAAAATGCATTAAATCAAGATTAAAAAATGAAGTGGAAGTGACTTATAACTGCAGAATAATTTTAGACAAGGATTTGGTTTACAATTCATGAATTGTTCATTTGTCCATAATATTCATGTAATATGTGAATCTTGTCTACTTATATACTGAAAATGAATTGAATCATCACTGTAAGCAAGTTGCCTTTTCAAAAATTGTGCAGTGTGTAACCTGTTACAATGTATTTGTGTATTTCAAGCTTAATGTATAATTATGATTAGCGTCAAAATTGTGAGATTTAAAACATCCCAATCATTAATGTTTACTCTTGTTTCAATTGTTTAAATGAATTATTTATTATTATTAAAAAAATCTATTGCAGAACAATTTAAGACAATGCTTTGGTTTACAATTCATGAATTGTTCCCACATGATATTCATGTAATTATTTCCTCTTAGGGGAACAATGTAATTTTGTTTACTTAGTTAAAAAATTCATTCACTGAGTCTATTGTATGATGATTCCAAGTAACAGAACACCAACCCAATAGATTTTTTTAACCTTGTTAATCTTCATGATAAGTCATGCTGTGATCCTCTTTGTTATTTCCTACAGACCCCAAAAAGAGGCCAGAGCTGGAGAAGGCAACCAATCTCCACATGGCCAGCCGGGAATCCCCGTACCCCGGCACCACTATACAGAGGTTTCCAGTGTTTGACAAGTTCATAAACTGGGAGGTAATTAAAGTGTCATTATCTCATTCTGTATGAAATGCTAAAGAGCTTTGATAAGGCTGCTTTTAATTTTTACGAAAATATTGAATAAAGAGATATCCAAATGTTTTATACCCATGGAACTGTGCTTTCTTTTTGCATTGTGTATCTCAGTCATTTGTCAAAATAATTCTCCTCCTATTGTGTAATTCTTTAAATCTTATCTGTTATTGTGTAATTCTTAAAATCTTAGCTGTTGATGTGTAATTCTTTAAATCTTAGCTGTTAATGTGTAATTCTTTAAATTTTGGCTGTTAATATGTAATTCTTTAAATCTTAGCTGTTAATGTGTAATTCTTTAAATTTTGGCTGTTAATATGTAATTCTTTAAATCTTAGCTGTAAATGTGTAATTCTTTAAATTTTAGGAGCCCTTCTCTGCCTATGATCCTGTTCTGTACACCAAACCTACAGAGGAGTACCCGGTAGATGTGCGGCCTATGATAGACGTGGATTACATTGAGTCAGTGGAATTCTGTCTTAATGTCTAGAAAAAGTGTTCTAACAAAGATATTCAAAAACCATCTTTTTTGTGTCAAATTTGCTTCTCCTTTATGCATGTACAAAAGAGTCATATTTTATTCAGTAAACTCAGAGCAAAAAATTCTAGTACGTTACTTCAACAAGTCAAAGCCATCATTTATACAATGATTTTTTTTTTTCATATTTTATACCCCTGGTACCAGTTTTAAGTAAGACAATGTTTACATGCTTTTTTCATTGTATTTTTAGCCTTATTTATAAGCTGGAGGACGTGAGTCTGGGTCAGGATGACCGTCTCAGTATCCTGTCATCTCAGACCATTCACAAGCCGCTGTGGAATGTGGTGGCCAGCTATAATATCAACGATGTTAACCTTGAGATTAATCGCATGTCATGGATTGACAAAGATGGTGTTCCAATCAAATACACACTGGATTCCTATAATATACCACTGTGAGTTTTGCTGCTGAATTATATCAAAATTCTTTTATTTATATTATTATTTTTTTTTAAATGTGGGCAAGTTAATTACAATAAAAGTTTGATCCTTAAATAATGACTTCTTTAGATTTACCTGTGTTGATAATATTCTGTGTAAAATAACAATATTTTTACACCCCCAGCCCCAATTCATCTTCCATCCCCTAAACTTGAAATAATCATGATTTATGACTGTATGTTTGTCCTTTACCTGTAGAAATCCCAGTGGTAGAACAGGTGTTCGTGGGCGGGGCAAACTGTGGCGCTGGGGGCCAAACCACTCGGTGAAGGTGGTCATCTCCAGATGGAAACGATACAAGTCAGATGACAGCTTCCTCAAGGTCAACAATAAAAGGGTCATGGAGGTCATTGTGCTGCAGAAGAGTGCAACAGGGGAGCTCACTCTGCCTGAGGTATGTTTCATTCTATTATTATTCTTATGAATAGATAATTATTCAAATTGATCTATATATATAGTTAACAATTTTAACTCAACTGATAGTGCTAAGAATTGAGAATGACCTTTTATCATGTCTATATACTTTTGATTTGTAGGGAAAAGACCATGGCCACATGTCTCTTTATTCAGCCGTGTGCCAGAAATTTTTGATCAAGGTGTTTGGTCAGAAAGAAGTAAAAATCAATGAACAAATGACTGAAAATCAAATGGTTGAGGTAAGGCATTCATATTAAAAAACAAAAGCATTCATTTTTTTTTAATTCAATTGCAATAAGGGGGAAAGGGACAAAAAATAAAATGGTCAAGGATAAAAATTTCTCTGTGTGCATGCAGTATTTTTTTTCTGATAAATAACTACACCAAAAGAGATGTACATGAAACATTAGGCATGGGGAATAACTGATTGAAATCGTTGTCCAAAGACTGACATGTAGATTTTCTACTAGGCATTCTCATCTGTTTATAGTATTTCAAATTTGATGGGTGTAACATATATGCCCTGTTCACACGCAGAGTATAATTCAATTTAACCTAAGTTACTGGTACGTGAAATTTGAACCGCATTCACATGGGCAATTAAATGCAAATTAGTTTAACTCGAATTAATTTACTGTGTATTAGATTACTTCGCATTAGCTCCATGTGAAAGCTAAGCGAAGCTGATTCAAATTAAATTCTGATGCAAGTGTAAGGAGCTAATTATATCACAGACTACTTGTCTGTTGTCAGATATTGGTACTTGAGCTATTTTTGAGTGAAAAACTATGGAAAATTGTGTGTCAATCACTACAAGTAACATATTTACAGACATCTTGTCACATGGATCTGCTTGACGTAAGGTACACTGATTTGCAAATGACGTCAAAATAACCTTATTGAAAAGTCTGACTGTATAAAAAAAAATTAAATTTGCATTAGTTTACTTCACATTAGCTGTTGAATGAACATTTTACAACGATTTAATTTGCATTAATTTAATTCAAACTAGTTAACTTCACATTAATTTACTGCGAATTAAACTCTCCATGTGAACAGGACAATACTTTGGTGTTGCACTTAAATTATATTTTTTATAGGGTGGTATGTAAGTTTGATCCAAATTTTTCCTAAAGCACTGAAATGTGATGTCTAGCTGTCTGTCTGTCCGTCTGTCTGTCCGTCTGTCTGTCTGTAAGAATTTTTAAATGCTAACAGTTCTTCTGATTTCAATATAATTTGGCACACAAGTAGACTACAGTAAGATACATAATTCACACGATGAACTGTGTTGCCGTGGGCTGATTTCAATATAACTTGGCACACAAGTAGACTCATTCTGTGCATCGATTTTTGATTTCGATGATTGGTGTTGCCGTGGTTACTAAAAATAGAAATTTCTGTGAAATTCTTTCTAAATGCTACTCCTCCTACAATTTTGGTCTGATTTCAATATAATTTGGCACACAAGTAGACTACACTAAGATACATAATTCTATATATCGGTTTTTGATTTCGATGAACGGTGTTGCCGTGGTTACTAAAAATAGAAATTTCTGTGAAATTCTTTTCAAAACTACAGTTTTGGTCTGATTTCAGTATAACTTGGCACACAAGTAGACTAAAGTAAGGTACATAATTCTATGTATCGGTTTTCGATTTCGGTGAACGGTGTTGCCGTGGTTGCTAAATATAGAAATTTCTGTGAAATTCTTTCAAAATGCCATGACTACACTAAGGTACATAATTCTATATATCAGTTTTTCACCTCAATGAATGGTGTTGCCATGGTTACTAAGAATAGAAATTTCTGTTAAATACTCTCAAAATGCTACTCCAAATACAGTTTTAGTCTGATTAAAATATGATGTGGCATGCAAGTAGACTACACTAAGAACAGAAAGAGACTTAATCAAGGATCATTATTCTATTTATTGCTGTTAATAAGTTTCAATTTCCAACTGCCTAAATACTTTTCTCTTCCTTTGCTATAAGTACAAACCAGTAGAGCTTCAGTCTCAACAGAGACTTCTGGTTCCTAAAGCACTGAAATGTGAAACTGGAAGAATTGTGTAAATGTAACTTCTTTAAACCCCTGTCACACCGGGGCTGCGTCCTCACGGCGAGTGCACGGCGTCCTCAAAAAATGCAAAACGCCGAGGTGATTGCAGTACAGTCTCCTATAGCGCCATGACAATGCGGCGAGATCTCCACTAAATGCCATAGGGTCTCCTAGAACGCCAGGGGACGGCGATCACTTTGAGCATGCACAAAGTACGCGCCGCGAGATCGCGGTCTGATAAGAACGCAGTAGAAACGTAGAATGATTGCCGTAGCAGCGTGGTGAGATCTCCAACAACGTAGTGGGAGCTCCGTACGAACGCCGTGAAGACGCACATGATCGCGGAACAAACGCAGTGATAGAAGACTGCGCTTCCACGGAGACCTCACGGAGTTGTCGCGGAGTCCTTGGAGATGTCACTACGTTTCTATCGCATTTTTACGGAGCTTCTAATGAGATTTATCGTTTTGTTTTTTTTCGACTGCGATTACACGGCGACAGCACAGAGTTGTCACTGCGATCATTGCGATCCCGTGGCATTTATTCAGCGTCCGTTGGCGATCACAATGCGCTTTCACAGCGTTGTTAGACCGTTGTCAGCCAGCTCACAAAACAAGAGCAATGGTATCATATTTGATCAGCAATAATTCCAACGTATCTGTTGCACTAGGAGCATTTTTGTGAAAAAAAAATGGAAGAGAAAATAACACCAGAACTTGTTGTTTCACTTAAATTTTGTAGAAAACTTTTCAGTGTGTTTATTTTTTTTACATTCAAAATAAAATCAAAGAAAATCTAACAACACATCTGAACCGATAAAATTGAAAAAAAAGGAGTTTAATCATAAGACTATTAATCGCCGAGAGATCTCCGTGGGAACGCAGTAGAACGCCGTGAGATTGCCGTAGAATCGCGTCCGTCGCCGTAGGGACGCCGTGACATCTTCATATTGTGAAAATTTTACAGAAATTTGTGCAATTTTCCTGCGATTCCACGGCGATTTTAAAAATTTAACAATGCCGTAATGACTCCGTGTGAACGCAGTTGGTGTGACAGGGCCTTTATGTATATATGCATGCATGCTTTGTAAATTGGCAGTATAAGTTTTTTCCCCTCTCTGAAATGCTTCTGTTGTATACACAGAAATTCAATTATGATTTTTTGTGTTTCGATCTTTTTCAGTTCTTTGAGCAGTTTGTGGAGCCCCATCCTGGCCCTTTCACTGGATTTACCTCAGGGATAATTTACAAGGGCTACATGGATGATCCGTGTAACACTGACAATGCCTGGAGAGAGGCTGAGGTCTGGAACATACATTACCATGTTCCAGATAACCTGGATTCAAAGATTGTCAATGTAAGGGGGGGATAAATCTGCCTTAATGTGCTTGAACATAATGTGCAGTATTATAATGATACATGTATTAGATGTAATTATTCATTCATCTGCAAGTTGAACAAGCAATCCATTGTACACTTATTAAATATACATTTATTTCAAAGTGTTCAAATTTTTTCAAATGATATCGATCAAACCATTAATGGTACTCTCTTCAAATTAAAGTAATAAGAAAATAACAGAAACTTAATGTGTACAATGAATTTAATTATGAAAAAAAAGTGAATATTTTGTGATCTCAAAATCAATAAATTTTAATTTTACAGAAGGAGAAGAGGTGGAAGGAGGTGTCATCTTATTTCCACCTGCCAGGAAACCAGAATCTTATAGTTCAAGAGACGGCACGAATCAACGGGGCTTATTATGTTTAAAAATCACAGCACATCCAGGAGATAGCTCCAATGAACGTAGCTTATTGTGTTTATACACTGAAGTTCACAATAAGTTCCTACTCAGGAAACAGCTCAAATTAACAGAACTTATTAGTAATAACAATGCAGTTTACAACATGTCCTGTTATCAGTTCAGTGAAAGTATAAGACTGGTTGTTTTTCAGGGATATTTTATCCTATATGTATATAATGACAGCTCTATAAATTAAAATCTCAACAACAGATATGCTGAAATGCAGGTGCCTTCATCACTTTGTTTTTTTTATTACTGCTTACTGTTTTAAAGTAGGTGTGAATTAATGCAAATCATTTTACAATTTCTGGATTTTTTATTTCAGTATTTCTATGGATTGTGTGTGACAATTAATTATTGAATTTTTTTTCATACCATCTTGAAGTTCATATGTTTTTTTTGTTTTTTTTTTGTATAAATATTAACATTCATTTATAGAATTCTTAAAGTGCAGCTTAGTTGAGGACTTTGAAATGCCTTTTTTTTTTTTTACAATAGTAAATTTTTATATTAATTGCTACCTCTATCCCTTAATTATTTCATTAGTTTATAACACTCAGGATATTTTTTTGAAATGCATGTTTGCCAAAGGAGGTAATATTAAAACGGGTATTCATTTTTGCAAGTTTTTGTTTATAGATGGGTATCAGCTTGCCTTTTTATATATAGCCCTAGCAGACAAGTCTGATTAAATATTTTAAGAATCAGCATGTCTATCTTCCCAGCTGTCCATTAATATTTTTATGGATATCTTGAAAAGTTGATTTCCCCCAAAAACTTTGTTGAAATTAGATGAAATGTTTAGATATACGTATCTTGTACTTTTTGATTTATTTCTGAAAACTTACCAAAAAATTAAAACCATTTTTGAAGTCTTAATGAACATAACTTTTGTGCAAAGAAAAAAAAAGAGTAATTTTTTTTTTTATGATGTGACATTAAGTTACAATATGTACTGCTTATTCCTTTTAATGATATTCATTTAGCTTAATTCATTTATATTACTAATTATCAGACATTTTTACTCTTAACTCCACTGCATTTTTGCTTTACCTCGGTTTGTTAATGAACACAGATTGGTTGTGGTTTCTTTCACCACTGTTTTATCCCTTGCATTATAAACATGACCATTCTAAATCTGACTTTTCTGATTTTTTTGTTTTTAACTGAATCTGTGTTGTTCATTGTGTTTTGCATATTTTTATGTCTGAAATACACACTGAAGTTTTTAACTTCCCCCCCCCCCCCAAATGTGTGGTGCTTCCATTGCTGAATTTATGATATATCTGTACATATGAGAAATTTGCCTTTGAATTTACAATTGTTAATTTTTTACTTTTATAATTTTGATAATATATATGTACATACATTCAAGAAATCATGCATTTTCATGAAATGCAGCTGTTCTGATCATGCTAGTATATTTGTCATACTGAACTGATCACACAGGCTAGAACATGTATTGATCAAACTAGTATTTAATTGTCATATTGGACTACTCAAACTAGTATATTTGTCATATTGGACTGATCAAGATAGCATTTGTCATTTTGGACTGATAATACTAGCTATTATTTTTCATGTAGGACGATCATGATAGTATTTGACATATTGGACTGATCAAACTAGTATTTGACATAGTGGACTAATCAAACTAGTATTTGACATATTGGACTGATCAAACTAGTATTTGACATATTGGACTGGTCATTTTGTACATGTATGCGTCATGTTGGACTGGTCATACAAGCTAGTATTTGTCATATGTTAGCCACTTATTCAGAGTATTGTTGATTATGTGGCACCAGTGTTATACAGACAAACTAAAAAGGGAATGTCAGTATTTCCTGTTACCAGTATATGTATACGTTTAATTTCTAGATTGAAATAGATAATACCGTATTCTATCCATGATTTAGAGAAGTCAATCTATATTTCACAGTTTTGAAATAACAATTGGAACTAGTATAGCTAATACGACAAAAAGAAAATTTAATGTTTTATCATTCAGTATGGAATTTCATATAATATTAGACAAGATTTCACCAAAAACCAAAAAAAAAAAACAAAAACAAAAAATATATATAAAGAAAAACAAAAAAAATTATCTAGTGCTTTGCACTTGTTGAAATAAAAAAAAAATATTCCACTAGAGAAATGAACGGTAAATTAACTATTCAACCAGAAAAAGCATTGAATATTCTCATTTTATTACCAGTATTAGTGATTGAGTGTAAAATTGATCATGTGTATTTAACACAATTAGTACATCTACACTGTATCAGGAAATACTTTCATCCCTTGACCTGTATTTTTTGTAGACGACTGCTATAGGGCAAGTTGAAGAGAAAAGTGACTTTTGAAAGAAAGAAATCAGGCATTTCTTTTTGTGGTACCATATGTGTGTACATATGAACATTTCTCAGTAATCAGATTTATTATCTGTCTACCTCATGAATAATTTAATGTACATTTACATCATTTACACATACTAGTATACACCTTATACTGAATAGCCTTGTTTTTTACTGAGTAACCACATGTACATTTTACACCAATCTTTGTAATTAGTTCTGAATACTGTGAAATCACAAATTTTCTTTGGGGTTTAATTTTCGTTGTTTTTGAGGAATCACGAGACCCACAAATTCATGTCCACCATGAAATGTAAAATGTTACTTACATAAGTACTCATGAATTATTGATCCACGAAATCAAATCCCCACGAACCGAGATTTTCCTCAAACCACGAAAATTTGACCCCACAAAAAGTATGTGATTTTACAGTAATACATTTCAGCTATAGAATAATACAAGTTTTGTCCTTTGTCTCAATTTTGTCTCAGTTTTCTTCTTGGGTTATACTGCTGTAATATTGAGATTTTTTTTGTTCTACTAGCTGTACATCACAGTCAAGTCTTTAACTGCTTTAATTGCAACTGACAAACAAGGGGTATATGAAATCCCAGATATGTCACAGAATTAAAGGGATTTAAAGACCTTTGCTTTGCATGAAGAAAAAAGTCATTATAAAAAGCACATTATGAGTAGATTGAATTCTTTTTTTTTTAGTTACACATTTTGTTACAACGAATATATGTACAGCTGTACACTTATAGCTTAGTTTAGATTTGTATACTTTGTATACTTCATATACATGTATTATACATTAAAATGTCACTTTTGACAAACCTTTGTTTTTATTTCAAACCACTGACAATCCTGTGGAATATTGCTTTAATAAAAAAAAAATCACCTCCTCCTCAACAAGACCTTGTAAGCTTTGAACAGAGAATCTCATAACTATGCCTCTTTTTTGGACAAATATGTTATTTTATTTTACTACAAGGAAATTTTTGCCCCCGTTTTATTTTTGCCCCTTTCGCCCTTGTCACAAGTGGGCAAATTTAATACGGGTGATTTCAAAGAAAACAGTATAAATTCTTAAACAGAACTGGGATTGGGCGAATTTAAAATGGGGCAAATTTGTAAGCAAGCATAAAAGGGCAAAAAAAAAACCCTGTATACAGTAAATTTTTTTTTGCAAAAGTCACTTGTTACTGGTTGGTTTTTGCCATTTATCTTAATATGTATAGCAAGTACAACTAGAGACTCTGCTATTGCAAGCAATAGTGTATGTTGCCCCGAACTGGCTACCATTTTTTTTCCATCACTGAAGCAATACCCATTAGCTAAGCTCGGACAACCATTAACTCATATCAGTCCTTTCAGTACTTTGATTAAAACATAGGTAATCAGAGATTACAGAGCTCACCTCAACGAATGTTGTCTTTAAATAATGCAAAGTCACACAATTAACCAACAAAAAATGTACATTCCAAAAATTTTAAGCAATTTTGATCTGATACTTTGAAGTAGACCAACATAAAAAATTTGGCAAGTATTGATAATTTGAAATTAAATTCTACAAATAAAAGCTTGAAATTGCACATAACTTTAACCTGGTCTAATAATATATATCATTAATATAACAAAGTTTCATGATGTTGCACAATAAGGCTCATAGAGAAAGATCAAAAACTAACATTTTGTCATCCACAAAATGTAGGTCACTTTTTGCAAGTTTCCATGGCAACGGTAGCCATTTTGAAACTACGTCCTCACTAAAGCAAAACTGAAACAACCAGTGATTGTCCTCAACCAGAAAATGTAAGTTTCAGCAATGATAGTGTGCATCCTTAGCCATCTCAACATGCTTAAAGAAACAGCCCATATAACAAAAACATGCTTAGATGTATCATCCATGCGACTATAGTTACTTGGGGCTTTAACTGTTTCAACCGGAAAATGTTATTCTGCAGTGTTTGATATGAATTATATCATAACAATGACTGTTGTGAAAACAAGTCAGTCCGGCCATATTATCAATCCTGACTTGAACAAGATTTAATCATGATGATGACCACAACAGCCATGATTAGATGGCAATGTTCTCCTAGATGTATCATCCATGCAAGTTTGGATAACATAGGGCTTATAGCTACTTGGAAATGAAACCTACACCAAAAACTGCACCAAAAATGTTAATCTCCAAAAACTCATTCCTTTGCTAAAATTGCAGATGTCTGGTACAATGAAACACAAGAACCATCTTCCATGCATGTCTAATCAATATAGGACATAGAAGTACTAAAAAGAAAACTGCTCCAAAAAAGTTTTCACTCAGTCCACGCCGAATGAGTCTCACAGTGATGGCAAAAGTAAAGAACTTTCACTTTTCCCCTGTTTCCATGGCAAGTATTGATAATTTGAAATTAAATTCTAAATGCGAATTGCACAACTACAATAAATAATCATTAATATAACAAAGTTTCATGATGTTCAAATGACCAGAGAGATACTCTTGTGGACAAAAGTCGTCACTTTTTGCAAGTTTCCATGGCAACGGTAGCCATTTTGAAACTACGTCCTCACTGCAAAACTACAACCAGTGATTGTCCTTCGAGGAAAGTTTCAGAATGATTGTCCCAGCCATCTCTGAGAAACAGCCCATATAACAAAAACATGCGTAATATGCAGGGGATAATTAGATGTTTGATATGAATTATAGATAACAATGACCAGGGAGATGAACAAGATTTAATCAGAGAGCACAACAGCCATGATTAGATGGCAATGTTCTCTCAATCATCCGGCCATCCCCATATGATCTCTCAGTGATGTCCAAAAGTCTTCACAGTCCCTATATGGTCTCCTCAAAGTTTTCACTCAGTCCAAATGAGTCTCACAGTGATGGCAAAAGTGAGTACTCTCCCAGAGAATGTCCGGGGGTCATGGAAAAAGTGGAGAAAGCCAAGGGACCTCTTGGATCTCCTAATGAACTCACAGAGGTGAGAATGGTAAGTTGGCCACATCTTGCAGGGGCTAAGAGAAACCCAAACAGAGAGAACAATATCACTGGAAACATTTCATTTGAGAGATGAAGCTCCTTTCTTTTGTCGGAGTGATGATGATGCTGCCCAAAGTAGGCATTTCACCATAGCTGCTCCTAGTTCTTTTTCCTCATATTGATCTGTTGTCCCGTCTGACAAAAAGTCCATCACAGATTTCAAAAATATGTAATGAAAATATGTGAAATGGGAACTAGAAAACTGACCAGTCAGCAAGGGCCCCGCCATGGGGTAGAATTAAAAGGGTGCAGCTTACGGAATGATTAAAAAATGTACAAAAATAAGCAACAGCAACTGTATTCTTAAAATTTCAAGATAATTCCTGAACATTCAAAAACCTGAAAATAATATCCTTGTACTTACATTAGGCAGTAAAGAATGACTTAACATTGAATGTATATTTAAACAATTATGAAGCTTGTGTTATATAAAATCCAGCCTTCAATGAATGCAAATATCATGAAGGCTTGACCTTAACTTCAAACAAACAGCAGTTGCAGACAAAGGTTTTCATTAATCTTAAAGATAAAGAAAAGCCTACTAAATTTTCTGCAGCAGGTTAGATAATTAATCCCAAGGGATTAATTGTACCTCTCTCATCATTTTCTTCTATAGTTACAATAAGAACTTTTTCAGTATTAATGATAGAATGGGGTTTTTATACAACTACCTTAAAAATTAATAATATTCTTGAATTAACATAAGTAACAAAAGTAAATCAAAAAATCTTCTTTAATCTATTTCTTGTTTTTAGAATTCAATGAAATCATAACTATTAAACAAAAATAAATTATGAAAATTTATATTCAAATCCACATTTCAGAGTGTTCATAGCATTCCAAATTGACTTAACTTCAAAACAAACTTCATTTGCAGACAGAGGTGGTAATTCATCTCAATGTGACAGATAAAGATAATGCTCTGGATTTTCTTCAGGAGAAAAGCTAATTAATCCCAAGGGACTCATATAGCAGCATTCAGTTTATAATGGGAACATCTTCAGCAGTTATCTCTCTTTGCCAATGCATTCTTATATAAAGTTAAGGAATGTACCCCACCACCCCAGCTCCAAACCAGGGGACATAGAGAACCAAACTTAGCATCAAAATATGTATTTCTGCCTACTGAACTACCATACCAAATTTGAACTTGATTGGGCAACCATAAAAAAAGTTGCCCATTCATTCTTATGCATAGTTAAGGAATCTACCCCACCACCCCAGCTCCAAAGCAGAAGACACAGAGAACCAAACTTAGCATCAAAATATGTATTTTTGCCTACTGAACTACCATACCAAATTTGAACTTGATTGGGCAACCATAAAAAAAGTTATTAGAAAAAAACAGAAAATTTGTGGACGGAAGAGTGACAGACGGACAGACAGACAGACAGAGTGATTACTATAGGGCACCCGCAAATCCTTGCGGGGCCCTAATAAAGAAGGCAGATTGGGTTAAGATTGTTTTCTCTTTTTAGCTCACCTACACTGAAAGCTCAAGTGTGTGCATGCTTTTCTGATCAACCCTAGTCCATCATTTGTCTGTAAATAAACTTTTCATATTTTCAACTTCTTCTCAAAAATCACTGGACCAATTTTGACCAAAGTACAAAGCATCCTTGGAAAGGAGTATATCAGATAAATGGTTAAAATGAAAAGCTACATCCCCTTGCAAGAGGAGTTAATCAAGAAAAGACAAAAACAAGATGCTGTTATTAAAAAAAAATAAAGAACCAGGGCAAGAAAAGCTGAAACTTCAGTGAAAGTATTCTTGGGATGTGTAGATTTTAAAATATTCAAATCATAAGACCCCAGGGTAGGGAGTCCAAGGGGCATAACTCTGTCAAAAATTGCTTGATCGTATCCAAAATCGAAATTGACCTAGATATTGTGATAAATGTGTAAAACAAATTTCATTTCAGTATGTTCAACCTCTGCATACAAAATGAATTGAAAATGTTGGCGGACCAACAGAGCAACTTATAGACAGCATAAAACAATATGCTCTCCATTCTTGGAGGAGGGGAGGAGCATAAAAAACATATCCCCCATTGTAGGATGGGCCACAATAGGTTTTTCAATGGGAAAGTCTGGTAAAGAACAGTAAGACCAAAGGTATTCAGGTGAGCATTGTGGCCAATTATTTTAATTTTTTTCCTTTTTTGCCTTTATAAATTCCAAAATATTGATTGTTATGGCTATTCAGATAAAAACCTCATTGTATCACTTCTGAAAAAAGGATGAGAGAGAAATACAATGAATTCCCTAAAATTATTATCTTTCCTTTCACCTTTCATTCATAGGCATCGGAACGGGGGGGAGGGGGGACCTTTTTAAATTAGGGTTAACATTTTTTTGTTGGTTCAGCCCCCCCCCCCCCCACTTTCAATTTGCTTCAGCAGATGCCTGTGCCTTTTGCAGAAAATTTAAGAGGCTTATCTCTCTTACACTTAAAAGCTTAATTAAGGACAGATGATACCGTTCCTCAATAATATATATATTCTTCCAAAATTTTGCCATTCAAGTATTTCTACTTTAATATGTTTATTCACAAAAAATTGAGGTACCTTACCAGGCATTTGTGCATGATACATGTAGCAGAGGGTAGTGTTTCTTATATAATCATTTTGGAAAAAAGTTAAGCGACAATGTCAAAAATGAAACTTCTTAGTGTTTCATTTATTTTAAGATTATTGGAAACTGGTTTAGAAATCAGAATATTACTAAAACTTTGAATATTTTTCAGACATTACAAAAACATACAAAACAGATATTTGAGGAACGTATCGTTTGACCTTAACACCTTTGTCTGCAAATGATATTGGTTTCCTTATTAAATGTCATGCTAAACCAATTAAAAGTTACCTTGGACACTCCCTGGAAAACACAACCCCTGATAAATGCAGATCTGTGTTAAGTTTGTCTGAATTGTACCATAGTTAGGTGTGATTTCTTTTGTTAAAAGTGTGGGTTTTCTGTACATAACCCACACTTTTCTATAACTCCGCCCATCGAGTCGGGACAAAAGAACTATTTATAAAACGATCATGCACGGTTTTTAAATGAAACAGTCATACGGGCTTGTTATACCAAATTTAGGAGAGTAAAAAAAAATCAATTGTATACAGCATTTTGTAATAAATAACAGTTAAAAACGGCCATTAATACTTTAACTTTAGTTAAAAGTGAAGAAAAAACCTTCAGAAATCGCTTGATTTTTTAAACATTTTTTAAATATAAAATAGTGCAATGACCAGGGTGACGTTAGCTTAGTAGATTCCAATATATCGTTCTTTTGATAACCAACAAAGGAAATACGGTACATACTTGACGTAAAAACAAGTGTACACTACTGTACTAAATAACCTTTTCGATTGCGGATCTAGCCGATCAAAGATCTAATTTTCATTAAATTGAAATATACATATAACCCCTAACAAACATTTCAATCAACGTACCACTGTACACGGCAAAGTCTATATCAGGTCTACAAAAATTTAAGTTAAACCAAGTTCATAATAAATTTAAATTACTAGTAATAGTATGTAATTTTGACGATTGTGATTTACGAGAAAAAAATCATATCAAATTAACATATATCATTGAAACCAAACTCGTTATTTTTTCAATTACATAAACTTTTTAAACGGGCCTAGATATGTTCAATTTTTATGTCGCTTGCGTGGCCCAGTGGTTAAAGTGCCTGCACTAGAGTCACGAAGTAAGGAGTTGAATCCCACTGTGGGACGTGGAGACCTATAAAGTATAAACAGAGGTCCCGTGTCGCAGAAGGTGTTGAAAGGAAGAAGATCTCTCACTGCTCAATGACCTTGAGTGCCGAGTATAGGGCAAAATTTGTAGCAAAATTTGAAAAGTATTGTATACAAATCACTTACCCTATATTCGATGGACGTGGTCAGAAGGACACGAAGGAGCGTAAAATCATATAAAATCCAAATGCATCTTTGAAACCAAACACTTAATGTTTCAATCACGCGAACCAGTCCGACCGATTCATAAGCTGACTTACATATGAATGATTTTTGAAAACTATGGTACAAGTCATTTACCGCAAATAATACTGTTGATTATGTGTAGATACCCGATGGGCTTGGTCATAATGAGCTACGCTCCCTCGTATCATTATGACCACGCCCATCGGGTATCTACACATAACCAACAGTATGATATGGGGTAACTACTACAAGTCATAGGTATGATGATTTAGAAGTCAACGTCTACACCCCTCTTCCCCTCTGATATCATGGATATAATGCCAAAGTGAGTTGGAAGTCCATCAGTTTTTCCTGTATGTTTATACTGAATGAAACGTGAACACACATTAAATATACTGATGCAATTTAATTGCAAGCAAATTGAAAAGTACAGGCACGAAAAAATTTGGCATTCTATATAAATTCACAGGTGTGAATGCAACATGAATAGAGCACAACACGACTGGGGCTGAACCAAAGCACCATAATAGCTACATAGTAAATCATGTGAAAAACTCAACAGTCATATACATAGACTTAACAGTAGGAATTTATACAGAAAACTATACACTCTGAAAGCAAGTCTTACTTACTTCTGATCAATACATGTTGTCTGATTCAATCATTTTGTGAGTGATATTAAAACATGCAAAAAGTACAATGATGCCTGCAAGTAAAATGTTGACAAAAAATGTTTTTTCTTTTTGAAGATTGAGACAGTATTTACAGAGAAAATGTGTAACTTTTTCAAAAGCTTGTCAAGTTTTTCCCTAGAAATGTTTTACACAACACATATAGTTTCTGGCAAATAAAGAATGGTAGAATACTGATATATCTACACATAGGTGAAAGTCAAAGATTGATCTGAGGACGAACAACAAAGGCAAAAAACATCAATTCCTAGTGACAAAAATATTGCTGTAATCATAATTGCAAGGAAAACTACATGCTACAAAAAGAACGAGATCTGTGCTTCAAAAAATGGGCAAAATAATGGATTTTTTTTCTTCTTTTTAGAAAAAAAAAATTAAAACAAATGTTGATATATTTATACACACAAAGATACACATCTAGTCACTATGTGACAAATATAAAGTATGTATTCTCATGCTTTACACCTGACATTCATTAATACACACTAGTTTACAACACTACCCATGTACATTATATTTGTCTGCATTACAAAATATGGGAAGCAACAAGTGTAAAAAGATGAATTAGAAGCTAAAAAATTCACATAATTTTATGGCTCCAAATTGTACAATAAAACATATCAAAAGAAATGCCAACATTTGTCAATATGTAATAATTTGCAATCTCTCATTTGCAACTAAAGATTATATTCTGAATATCTGTCATTCAGTCTTGTCTATTTAAGTGATGAAGACTGATTTTGAAAACATTTATGAGACTGCTTGTACCTTACTATCATAGGATCAGTTCTTAAACTGTGTAATGATTTACTTGTTGAATACACATCTTTGTTATGCTTTGTCACACCAGTTCTGAATTTTTGTCTCAGACATGACAGGAGCAAAGTCATGCAATGTACACAACTTAAAATGGCCCAGACACTGCTACAGAGAAAGGAGAGACAGATCACATTGTCTGACTCACAAATGTGACTGCTGAATGCAAGTTTGACTCAATAAACTTTTTTTCAGACTTAAATGTTAACTTCACAAGAAATGATTTTTTTATTAAGTATATATGTTCATCAGTCATGAATATAAACTACTGTAAAAAAAAAAGCAATGATCTAAATCAGTTGTCATGGACACATTATGCTTCTAAACAAACAGTTTTATCTCTACACTCTGGACCATTTGGCCTAGAATAATAAGTACGGGAAAATGAACACCTTAAAGTAACCTGATCAGATTGTCAATCAATGCTTCAGCTACTTGTATAACTGACACAAATCTTAAAATTTACCTTGTACTTTTATAGTCTTTGGATATGGGTATTTATATTTAAATGAAATTCAAGAATAGCTGGTGAATGAATTCATTTTTATAAAAAATAAAGTTAGGCTTGGACTTAAATTTTCAACACAAAAAGAATATTTCTTAATCCATTTAATGAGATTCTATGTTACTCTTTAAAACAAGAAGCAGATTCTCATGGCATTGCTTGTAAAAAATTAATTTTATGTAAAAAAAAAAAAAAAAAAAACCAAAGAGAAGCCAATTAGGACCAAGGTCGTCCATAATATTTGGTTTACTCGGAGTTGTGATTTAAACTAGAACAAATACCCTAAAATAACACTACATAATCAAATTTTTATAAAAATTATCACATCACAGTGAAAAAAAATTTGTCTAAATAATCAATTTAGTCATAAAAACAAATGGACTTTTATAGAAGAAAGACTTCAGAGTTTATCATAAAAATCAAAAAAAAATTACAGGAGAATATTTGTTATCTCCCATTTATAGCACATAATGAATGAGTGACCGACTTATCATGTTATCTCTCAACTTAAGAAGATGTAGAAAAGGCAGAGTTCAAAGGTTAACCAACTAGACTAAGGGGAGCCAACTCCTAACTAAGGGGACAGAATATTATCACAATAACAAAATCAGTTATTTTCAAAATATACATAAAATACTGCTTCATAAGCGAAATGTGCACGAAAAATTACATATATTCATAATTACTTTACAACTTTATCAATACATAAAAGAGTTAATTGAAATAAGCAATTATTAACAAAACAGGACATTCACAAGATGCACCAAATAATGCCATTCTTCTTCATTTACAGTGAACAAAAGTCTTCATTTCACTAGAAATATAATGACAACAGTTCTAAAATCTTGATCTCTTTCAAAATTGAACAGCTCTTGCAATAACCATCATAACAGCAGATGCTACATGTATCGGGTCTTGTATGATTGAAGTGGTAATCTTTAAAGTTATGCAATAGATAAGACATCTACAGACTGTAATTCATATTCCTTGATCATACAAGCAGTGAGTGGTTTTTTCTCTATAGTTCAGCACTATATATATCAAATAAAGTAAATTTTAACTTTAGTAAAGTTTTATAGAAATTGATTCAGTCAAATACTGAAAGTTTGATCCCTTTTGGTTTAAACTAGCTGGCCTCTCTTGTGCAATAATTACTTCATAAACTTCCTACGAAAAATATACCAGGCGTTACAGTTCTTGCTTTTAATTTCTAAACCAGTTTTAGCATGGAAAAACCATAATGCTTTATATATCATAGATTAAATTACTTTACATTAAGGATGACAAAGGGTTAACCAATTATCAGTTAGAATATTTACAACTAGTTACCGTTTTAATAACCAGTCAGTCAATAATTTTCACAAGTACATGTAATTGGTTAAATGATTTTTACAAAATTGAAAAAAAAGTAAAAATAATGTGAATGTTGAAGAAAATATGGTTTAAAATCTGAAAGCAATAATTTGTGGTGGGAGGGGGGGATACCAAGTTGTTATCTGTTCTTCTTTGTTTCAAAATTAAAGAACTCTGATATGTTAAAAGTCAGTTCAATTAAAAGGAAGGTAATTGGTCAGATAAAATAACAACTAAATGGTTACATAAAAAAATCCTATTTGCATCACTATTATGTGTATCTCCATAACTTTATCTTATAAAGCACCAAGCAAATGGTTGCCCTTGAAATTAAATTTCACTTACCACAGAAAATTTTCAACAAAAATATATAAGAATGCCCAAATAGATCATAACATAAAAGATCCACATTTTCAAACAGATAAAAAACAAACAATCAATACAATGGAAAAAGGATATTGTAAACAAATACAAGAAGTGTTTATGAAACACTATGCGCCCGGCAGCGATAAAGTTCCAAACAAACTACTTTTAGCATATAGGTCACAGTCAAGGTCACAAGGTCATTTCCTTTGGTGTCATTTGAAAGAGGTTATCTAGTGGAGTATGCATATCAAATATGAAGTCTCTATCTCTTATGATTCAAAAGTAATGGCAAAAGTTCGAAAAAGCTATTTTTAGTATATAGGTCACAGTCAAGGTCATTGACCTTGGTGTCATATGAAAGAACTTAATTAGTGGATTAGGCATACCAAATATGAAGTCTCTATGTCTCACGGTTCAAAAGTTATGGCGAAGGTTAAAGTTGACAACAGACAGACAGACAAACAGACAAACAAGTAAACAGACAGCACAAAAACAATATAAGCCTCGGATCTATCAATCTGGGCACATAAAAATCCCCTTTGTTCAATTTCCCCCTCTAATAAAAACAAAACCCAGTGAAATCCTTAGTGATAGTTAAAAACAAACAAAAAAAAATCCATCTGCAATCTATCCTTTTTAAAATGATCTCAAAAGCTAACAAGAATGCGGAGATTGCCATTAACAGCTCTGTTCACTTGTGATAACAATATTAGCATTAACAGCTCTGTTCACTTGTGATAACAATATTAGCATTAACATCATCGCCTAGCATCCTGTAACCTTTCATGGGCTTGCTTGTAAATTCTGGCGTGTTCAGTATATAATGAGTCATCAAACGATCATCGTACAAGGACAGTCGATTCTGTGCAAGAGTGACTGGGGTTTTGACTCTCTTTTTAATTTTCTCCGATGAATTCTCTCTTTGAATTTTTCCTTCATCCACTGATTCCTTTCCAAGTAAAGCAAAGCTTTCACATGTATTTGACTTGGGTGGTGATTTTACTTTGTAGTTATGTCCTCGCAAAGAAAGAGAATTTGGTCTCTTTCTCTTACAGAACACATCATCCAATTCTGTGACACTAGAAAAATGACAGAACTCTCTTTGAGGACTTATGTCTGATGCACTTTTAGAATGACCTCCTGACCTGGTTACCAAGACAGCAGACCTTGGACCTGGAGTCTCCATCTTAGTCCTGCCCATTTCTGCCATGTAGATGACATTGCTTTGTTTTTGATCAGATGGTCGTACAAACGGTCTACCATTTGTTACCCTGATCTCTGTCTCTATAGCATTTGTAGAACTCTCATGAGCAGGACTGGACCATGTTGCTGGCCGCTGACCAAGCTGTTCTTGGTACAGGTTTGGATTTTGAACATGTTGATCTTGTAATAAATTGCTGACTTCAGAGGCATTCTCCTGGCCATGTTTTCCTATCTTTTTATGAACATGTCTTCCTTTCTTCTTGAAAAATGGCAACTTACTTCCGATATCTTTGACCTTTACCAGATTTTTGAAACGACTCTGGTGTGGTTTCTCTTGTTCTGAGAGCTGCATTGCTTGCGGTACATTGGCCACTTTTGGCCTGACAACACGACTCTCATGCACTTGATTTTGTAGAAAAGGGATAGGTGGATTTCTATGTTGACCTAAAACATCATTCTGAACTAGTGATGTTTCTAAGCTGTCACTGAATGAGTGTAAAAGATCATCCAACAAGGGGGGCACTCTTTGCCCACTGTCTGTGTCAGATCTCTCATTGTTATACACCAGTTTGTTTCCTGCCACACTGAGCTCCTCGTCACTACGTTTATGAGTGTTCCGTTCCACTGTGGGGTTCCTCCCTTGGTGAACGGGGAGCACCATGTTATTTTTAGCTAGGGTGACATTTAACAGTTTGACTGGGGGAGGGTTTTCCTCCTCCGAGGGAGACATCATAACAAAAGTTTCTGTCGTGGAGCCCGAGGTGGTCATGCCCGGTCTGTTGTACCAGGATGACGGGCGGGAGTTGATGTACCCGTTAGGTGGAGAACTGATAACCATACTTGTGGTGTTATTGTCCACATAGCTGGATGTTGTTGTGTCCTCTCTAACTGAAGCCATTCCCGTAAGTTCCTGTGTCGTTCTCTCTGGCTCAGAAGAAAACTGGAATGAGTTACTCGTTGTTGTTATCGTTGGAGTCAAGCCTACAAAAAACAATATCATGGTAATCTGTATCTATCACTATTACATGGTAATCTGTATCTATCATTATTATATGGTAATCTGTATCTATCATTATTACATGGTAATCTGTATCTATCATTATAACTGTATCATTATTACATTATTATATGGTTATCTGTATCTATCACTATTACATGGTAACTATCATTATTACATGGTATCTAACATTATCTAACATTATCATGTATCTGTATTTATCATTATTACATGGTAATCTGTATCTATCATTATTACATGGTAATCTGTATCTATCATTATTACATGTAAATGTGCTGTTAAAACTTACATTTAATATTGTCTCCATGATCTTGTTATGAAGTAAAATTACTATAAGGTAGTCAATAATGACTCAGAAAAACTCTGACAAGGCTGTTTTACTTTATGTGTCCCTCCTTCTAGGTATAACTACACGAAGTTGGTCAGTTTTTACTGGTCCTGATTACAGAGACACAAAATGCAAAATGTTTTTCTTGATATAAATAAAAACCAGTGTAATACCTTGATCCTCCCCTCTGCCCCTCCCTTTACTATTACCTTTTTGTTTGCCCTCCTGAGACCAGAGTGCGATCATATCGTGAATCCTCTCCTCTACACACACGGCCGTCAGTCGCGCCTCGGAGTCGTGGTCCCAGCACTCCTCCATCGTCTCCTTCAGAATGTAAACGGCCTTCAAACAAAACATTAGGAATTTATTGATTCTTACAAGTACAGTAATGTACATCCAAGAAAACTGTTCACTCTGCACATAAAAAATAAAAACATGCTTCACAAAGTCTCTTTTTCATTACTTAATTGATCTAAAGTATCTCATACTCTCCAGCTGCATCATACATGTACAGTAAAACATGCTTATAGTGAGCTCATGCTTATAGTGAGCTATGCATGCTTATAATGAATACTGACACTGGTAGCAAAGTGGCTTTTATACATGTTGTGAACCAAATGGATAAAACAATCACAATTACCTACCTGATTGTGACTTTGCCAGACCTCGGGGAGCTTAGGTCTCACTTTGTTCCTAGAAACCAGAATCTGCATCTCTTCAAAAGTTGGCTGAGAGCCAGCTTCCTGTTGGTAAGGCATCTGGTAATCTGGGACAGGACAGCCTTAAATGATAAGCATTACACAAATTGTATGTGAAACTCTGATTAGAATGTAGCTCTACAGGGATTGACACAAAGTTTAGGCTACCTAAAATTGAAATTCTGGTTCTCAGGCCTGCGCGCATCCGTTTTGAGGTAGCCGCATTGCTAATTTTATTGTATTTTTGATTAAAAAAAAGTTGGTATTGCGGAGACCAATCCAGAATAAAAAGTTCTGTCCTCATTTTTCGTAGTTTAGTACTCAAATATCACTTCAGGTAGCCATTTGCAAAGAGATTTTGGCTACTTCATTTGAAAATACTTTTGAAGACATTGCCTACGATGTTCACACGCTGATAAGCAATGGATAAAGCAAACCCTTTGAACAGAAATGGAAAGTATATCTGTGAATAAAAAAAATTATCTTTATTTTATAGAAAAATTCGAAAATTCAAATTAAAAAAATACCTCCCTCATCTACTTTATATAAAATGCCGCCCTGCCGCATCTATTTTGGAGAAAATTGGCCTGAGAACCAGAGAATTAACTTTCGATAGCCTTAGTAAATGAGTCATCCACTTGTTTAAAATATATCTGAACTAGTCCAGCTGCTCATGTTTAAAAAATATGTCTGAGCTAGTCCAGCTGCTCATGTTTAAACATAGGTAATCAAAGATTACGAAGCTCACCTCGACAAATGTTATCAGTGTAAGTAATGCAAATCTCACATCATATTTTCTTAATATTTAGTATTTATCCCAAAAAAATATTCTTACAAGTTGTGTTTAACCCCTTACATGGCATATATACAGATTTCTACGCCTGTAGCATGAAAAACATGTACAGTATAAACAAATATTCATAACTTTGTAAATACTGCAGATTTCAAGGACTTCAAGTTCATTGGGATTGATCTGTTCCCAAAACTTTAACCTGGTCTCTTATATAGAAAATATAGGTCAGATCCAGCATCCGAAGCAAGTCTGGTAGTGTCCATCCCTAGATACATCATCCATGCAAGTTTAGTTCAGGTAGGTCTTATAGTTACTTGGGAATGAAAATATAGGTCAGATCCAGCATCCGAAGCAAGTCTGGTAGTGTTCATCCCTAGATGCACCTTCCATGCAAGTTTGGTTCATGCAGGGCGTATAGTTACTTGTGAATGAAAATATACATCAGATCCAGCATCCGAAGCTAGTCTGGTAGTGTCCATCCCTAGATACATCATCCATGCAAGTTTGGTTCAGGTAGGGCTTATAGTTACTTGGGAATGAAAATATAGGTCAGATCCAGCATCCGAAGCAAGTCTGGTAGTGTCCATCCCTAGATGCATCATCCATGCAAGTTTGGTCCGGGTAGGGCTTATGGTTCCTTGGGAATAGACCTGCTCCATAAACTTTAACCTGGTCACTCACCTGTAAAATGTAGTTCAGATCCAGCATCCGAAGCAAGTCTGGTAGTGTCCAGGGCTCGAGCTGTGATTCGCCATTGTCGCCAATTGCGAATTTTTTTCAAAAGTGGCGAAAAGAAATTCACTAGTGGCGAAATTGAATTTTTTTGATGTACCATGTACAAAATTTGAGTATTCCTGGTTAGCTCCTTTGTTTATTCAATGTATACAGATAAGTCCCTATGTTTATTTAATGCAGCAGAGGTGTGAAAACTGAAACCTACATGTAGGAAATCACGTCTCGCTTGAACGAACACAGCCGACTAGGTAACTGGCCTGGAGCAATAAAGGGTTACAAAATTGCTTGAAATAATATAATTTGGATTAAACAAGGGGGTATAAAGTGTTATTAAGATATGAAGTTAGAAAATAAAAGATTTTTATCAACAAAATCTGGATCTATGTAGATCTTTTTTTTAAACCGAAAGTAGGGAAACATGACGAAAATTGTAAGAATGGCTTCAAATTTTACCTAATGAAAATTGAAAAATGTGTACATTAATATACACCATAAACTGACAAAGAGTGAAAAAGAAATTGGTCTGGAAAGAGAATTATCTTTAATTAGTAAATTACACTGAATTATTTACAATAACATGAGCTTGCACTATGAAACCCTGGAGTCTCCAAGTTGTTAAAATAAAGTCAACTTTCAAACCTAATTTTCATTACTTTTCAATTACTTCTTTTCACAATTGATTAATGAAATGATGAAAATTTCCACTTTTAAAAAATGTCATATTTTTACTGAGTCTTTGCCCCCCCCCCCCCCCCCTCACCGGCGAAAAAAAAATAAGCAAGAGGACATTTTCTGTCAAGAGTTGACTGCATGATGTCAATTCAATATCAAATTTATTGTATAATTCCAACATAATTTTTTTTTTAAATGGATACTACCATAATTAAAGTTTTAAACATTACAAATTTAAAACAATGTCTGTGTCAGATAAACATAATTTTGAAAAAAAGGACTAACATAAAGTGCATCAGACGTAAGTATGCCTTTCCTTTTGTCGCGAAAAGTGGCGAAAAATATTTTCGGTCCAGTGGGAGCCCTGGTAGTGTCTATCCCTAAATGCATCATCCATGCAAGTTTGGTTCAGGTAGGGCTTATAGTTACTTGGGAATGAAAATATAGGTCAGATCCAGCATCCGAAGCAAGTGTGGTAGTGTCCATCCCTAGATGCATCATCCATGCAAGTTTGGTCCGGGTAGGGCTTATGGTTCCTTGGAAATGGACCTGCTCCATAAACTTTAACCTGGTCACTCATCTGTAAAATGTAGTTCAGATCCAGCATCCGAAGCAAGTCTGGTAGTGTCTATCCCTAAATGCATCATCCATGCAAGTTTGGTTCAGGTAGGGCTTATAGTTACTTGGGAATGGACTTGCTCCTAAAAGTTTAATCTGGGACGCCGACGCTAATGCCGATGCCAACGCCGGGGGTATAGCATAAGCTCATCTCGACTTTTGTTGAGGTGAGCTAAGAATTATGTCAAGTTCTATTTTAATCTTTCAAATAAAGTGATTTTATTATTTGTTAATTGCCCTTGCCCTTTATATGTAAAGGGAAACTTCCCTGCATAACACAATTACTATTTTTGGCCACAGCTGTAATAGACACAGCTGTAATAGACAAATCACATTTATGACTTATATCATTCTGCATTGATAACAAAAAATGGCATAACATGGTAATAAAATAATGTTTTTTCAATATATAAATTACATATATATATTATTATAGTAATGTGATTTTATTGTAGTTTATTGGTATGTTCTTGAAAATTTGTATAACAATTATATATACAGTAAAACTCGTTTAGTACAAACATGGATATTGCAAATTCACGGATATAGCAAAGTTATTTTGGATCCCCAATTACATATGTTTCACAAATTCCTTATACGGATATAACGAATATGGATATAGTCAGTGATGTATTAATTCATAGGTCCCAGTAACTTCGTAATAACCGAATTTTACTGTATATGAATATATATTTCCATTTCTAATTTTCTTCTCTGTGATAACTCTTTGAAAGTTAGCGGAGTTGATTTCTTGATAATTCTACCGGAATGTAAATTAGGCAGGTCGATAGGTCAGGAGCTAAGGAAGCCTAATATGCATACAAATCTCGCACACATCTGTCTCTGTGTCTGATGCTAAGGAGGCCAAATATGTATGTAAATCTCGTGCAGCTGCTAAATTTGTGTTTGACGTCATTGGGCTAGGACTATTGAAATTAGCATGTGAGATCTTGTGTAATTCAAATCTATGTCTATATTTTTAAAGTTTAAAATTACAATTTTATTTCACAATGAAATGGAAATATAAGGAATCACTGTCTAGTTAGTATAGTATGCCAGGGGCATCAACGATAGTGAACCCCTGTTTCCCACTATTGTTGATGTCCTGGCATACTATACTAACTAGACAGTGATTCCTTAAGCATGTCTTGATAAATCTGGCTCAATTGTCAGCAATTTATTGAAAAGTCTATTTAAAACTTTTGACACTTGTGCAGGAGACTATGTATAAATAACTAAAATATGGCTGTAAGAAGTAAATTTGTAATTAAGGGGCTTAAGTGGTTTCATAGTCATTTACTGGAAGTACCAGTAACCAAGCCATATTACTCAAAACCTCCTTTACTGGTTACATTTATAAAAACCAAATAAAAGTTAATTATAATAGTAAGAAATCTGAAAAGATTGAGATATCATCTTCATCTTAATCATTATGAAAAAAGAAATAATTATCAAATACGTTTTTGTTTGTCAACTTACCATGATACAAATCCTGACATCTGGTGGCAAGTTCCCACAGCACTAATCCGAGTGAGTAGACATCAATTTGTTTTAAGGAGGCTTCGGACTCCCTTAAATTAGCAGCACCATCTAAAAGCTCCGGGGCCATATACCTTAAAGTCCCAACCTGTTTTCAGAATTAAAAAAGAAATGAAAAACTTTGTACAACCTGATAATTTATGTTACGTATTGTTACGTTTCACGAAGTGTACCTGTGAAATTCGGGTTAACTCTTGTTTACAAGTTTGGAATATATGGAACTTGAACCCGATGTTTATAAACTCCGTAAATATTTGTCAATGAACAGTTAACGAAAGAAATGAACAATAATTGATTTAATGACTTTATTAATTTCACATGTATAATTTAATGACAAAGTGATGTATTTTGTATGTTTTATATGGGTACAACGTTATTAATTTAGTAGGTAATTTTGATGGTTAAAACCCGCTAACTTATTGATTGTATTGATTGTGACGTAATAGGTATCTGATTGTCTCTTACGTCATCATAACAACTTTTGTCTATATAAACCAGCTGTTTTGGGTTTAGACTTCAGTCGGCTGTGGGGAGCGACTCGTAGCACACAGCCTTCCCTGGTTTGGGGAACGACTCCGTATACTTCGGTTATAAGACGGTACCAAGTCTATGTATACGAAACCATAAAGGGAACCAAGTTTTTAGGAACGTCCTGGATTGACCATCGGTTGGTCACCTTTTTGTTAACCCAATAACGTTGTACCAACCAAGTTACTGTGTACCATTTTGTGTGTTTATAAGTGAACCATTTGATCGTCTTAATAAATGTTATAAACTTTTAACAAGTGTTATTCCTAACAAACATTATTTAAAGTGACCAAAAATTGATCATTACGTCAACCAAAGAAGTAACCAAAAGTTGGTCATTACGTCAACCAAAGAAGTGACCAAAAGTTGGTCATTCCATTAACCAATTAAGTGACCAAAAATTGGTTATTAACCATTATATAAACTGTGACCAACGTTACCATCAAATCTCGACCAGTGACCAGAAAAACCAATAGCAGCCCACGAGTTTATTACACGATACCCTCGGTTCCGTTACAGTATATTGAACTGTTCAAATTTTCAAAGCCAATTTCACATAAGAAGCCAGAGGCCAATGACATTTTTGAGCTATGATAAGTGTCAAAATAAGATCACTTTACTGTGGATAAGAATTTGAAAATTCTGCAATTTAATTTTGTGCATTTTGAAGAAAATACATGGCAAAAATGTATAAATAATTATCATATATTTTAAAAGCACTAAAAGCAAACTAGGTATGGGTATCGCCGAAAATTTCGTATCGCGATATATCACGATTTTTTCCTACAATATCACGATAATATCATGATATTTTTAAAAGCAGTTTTTACAATGATTTTATATGAAAAGTCATTATTTTTTTTAAAAATATGCTAGAAAAACAAAATTTTACTTTCTTGAAATTTTTATGTACATAAAATCAATTATGTTTGGACGGTAAGATGCCGTTCTTTTCACTTTTTACAACATTTTTCTATACATTCTGTAATTGTAATTTGAAAGATTGAACAAATAAATGAATAATTTGTGGACTTTATAATATGTACCTAAAGACCGGTATTTAGGTTTCCGTATCACGATACGTATCACGCAACAAAAAATCGCGATATACCGGTATACCGATAAAATCGCACATCCCTAAAGCAAACAGAGCTCAATAACTGCTAAACAACAAACATATTATCAACAGTCACCAGTGCTATATTAAACATACAGACATATCAATAGTCACAGGTGCTCTAACATACAGTCATATAATCAATATTTCTACTTACATCTTGTAGAGAGGCCTGTTCAGCATACTCATATTGGCCATTCCTGATCAACTTTGACCCCATGGTCGTTATGGCAAATCCAAGGTCACCAATGACACAAGTAAGGTCATCCTGTACCAAGATGTTTCGACTGTTTAGATCTCTGTGTGCAATCGTAGGCTTGAACTGGTCTGTTTAAATCAAAGAAACCATAAGAAAAACATGAAAACTTTCCTATTCTGAGAATTTGAGAGAAGTGAAGTCAAGGTCAAAAGAGAGGCCAAGGTAGGAAAATGTTGCTCTGATCAATATGTATCAGTATGTAAGGTTGGATAAAAATATCTAAAGTTTCTTTGAAATTTACATATTAAATACTAATTTAAGAAAGTGGGTCGAAAATGTTGATGCACTTGAAAAGACTGCTTATTCTAAAGTTCTAAAGTGTCAGCGGATAAGAGATGGCAAAATGTGATTCCGTAAGAATGAAACATTTGGTAAGTTTTTGTCCCTGTGTAAAAAATTCACTCATCTATCCAATCTTTAAAAGTAATTGAGCCTAGGCCCGAAAGGGCCGAGGAATATTGCTTTTCAGGAATGGGGTACTACAAGTACATTAACCTGCGTAAAATCTACCTGTTTGTCTACCACTGAAAGTGGGGGATATCATTTCGGTCTGTCTGTCTGTCCACCCACCCTTCCATCAGTCTTTAGTTCTATCTGTCTGCAATGCTTTCATTTCCACGATATCTCGAGAAGACTTTGAGCTTTACAGTGAAATTTTACAGAGCAACTGTCTATGGCCTAAGAAAGTCAAAGGTCAAAGGTCAAGGTCACATTCTGTTTGTGTCTAAAACTTTTACTTTCGGGTGATATCTCAAAAAGCTTTTGAGCATTTGCAATCTCAAAAAACTTTTGAGCTTTTGCAATTTTTATAGGTTCAAGTGGATGCAATTATACAAAAGGAAGATGGGTCTTAAACTTTCTTAATAGATAATGTATACCCACAAATTCCACAAATATTGAGTCACAGTATTTCACAGTATTCACTATTAATAACCTTTATTTTTTTCTTTTTACCAAATGTAAGGATGTACCGGTATTCAATAAATGTATTTTAATGATTCTGAAGATGTTTCGGTGGTGGTTGGGGGGGGGGGGGATAAATACAGGCCAAACTCAAAAAACTGCATTTCTTTTTTTTAAAACATCCCATTGAAGTTAAAAATCATTCTTACCTCCATTCCTTAGATCTGTGTGGAGATGGACTAAGCCCCTGACAATACTCAGACACATGTTACTGAACGTCTCCCAGTCTATTGTGTTGTTCTGTAGGTATCCAAACAGGCTTCCTCTCGGTACGTAGGACAAGACAATCATATACTGCCAAAATCCCTCCATGCTCTGTCGTTCATCCGTCCCGTAAAATTTCAGCAGATTTTCATGCTCTATAAATGGCAGTGAGTAGATGTACTTCTCGTTCTGGTAGAGATGTTTGTGATTTTGACTGAAGACTTTCACAGCCACTGGGATCTCCCCTAACTGTCCTTTCCAGACCTCCCCGTTCTTTGTCTTACAGATCAGAGACATGATTCTGAGATCCTCGGACTGGAATCCAGGGAGGGGTGGGGCCTCCACCAAGTCCAAGGGGCTGGGGGGTTGTTTACGGGAGGACAGACAGATTCGGTACAGCAGGAAAGACCCCATGACAATCAGAGAGATGGAACAGATGGACACCAGGGAAATGATGATGGTTTTTTCCTTGTATAGTCGATAGGAATCCACCGACAAATAGCTGGAAGCTGAAATTGAAAGAAAAAGTGTGAAAATTTTCTGATAATTTTTCTCACTGATTTTTAAAGGAAGATTTAAGGTCAGATGACACGTTCCCCAAATATCTGTTTTGAATATGTTCATAATTTATGAAAAATATACAAAATTTGATTTACTTTCTGATTTCTAAACCAGTTTCTAATTGTTTTTAAAAATTTGGAACACTAAAAATGTGATTTTGGCAAACTAAGTTTTTTTTTTCCCCTTAAGGATTAATATAAGAAATGCCATCCTCTGGTATCTCGCACAAATGCCTGTTAAGGTACCTCAATTTTTTTGTGAGTAAACATGTTAAAGTAGTAATTCTTCAATGACAAAATCTTGGACAAAATTATATATTATTGAGGAACATCTTGTCTGTCCTTAATTAATCATTGGTCAGATTGACATGCAGTCAGTGTGTTAACCTTGTATTGTTGACTTGCAAACACAAACCATCAAAACCATCACAACTTGACATACAGAGCTGTATTGATGTATTCTACATTGTATTACCTTATTTGAAATTGGACAAAATCTTTTTACATTTTACCATTGGAGTTACATTGAAGTCATGAAAACAGATCAGAATATGGTAAAAAAAAGAATAAAATGATCTGAATTATTTCAGTTTAAAGAATCTAAGGAATATTTAAGGAATAAAATATCCCTATACAGATATATACTTACTATTTCCCATAAAATAATTCTCCATTGATAAAATAAAAAAGTGATTGAAAACACCTTTTGAGCTGACAAGCAGGTAAAGCTATTGGAGATCCTATTTCTTATCAGCAACAAATTTATCCCTTATATTGTCATCAAAGCTCACTATCTATTGTCCAATCAAAAAACTCCTATATTAATATCACTATATCAGAATTTTTATACAACCATGTTGTTTATAATCTATTATAATGACTTAATGGGTCACTATTTAGATATACTAACAGCTTAGATATTATCTTTTTTATCCCCCCCCAATAAACAACCTTGATTATACAGTTCAATAGGAAGCAGTTTGGATGCCAATTTTCACTGATAAAAAATATCTTAGCAGAATTGTGTAGAGAGTTTGAAATGTGAAAAACAACATATTTTCAGTATATTGGACACATGCAGGTATTGAATAGTGAAGTGTTGTCTGGTTTCCTCATGAATATCAAGTTCATTTATAAACTGTAAATTTGGTTTATAAACTATACCAATATTTTATCAGGTGCCATTTCCTAAGAAAAGTAAACTGATTCAAAAATGGAATATTTAAACATGTATTAATTAATAGGATATCTACTTCAACATCATCATAAGACCACTTCATATAGATTTTTATTAATGCATTTTAAAATATATTTTTTCATAATTATTAAGCAGCATGATAAACATCTTTAAAGCCAAAAAAAAAAAAAGATTTTTATGGAACATGTATAATACATTGATAGTATTAATTAAGTGTTACTGCATAACTGTAGTGTTATGGTTCTATCTTTTAAGTCTTTCACCTTGCTTGATACAGCTAGAAGTGGTGCAAAAATATTTACAGTGCAATGTTTTCTGTTCTCCTGATTCCATTGGTTAATCAACCTCCTTTCATTCCCTAATTCTAAATACATGGATTCATTAACCAAACTGTATATTTTATCTACCTCCCAACCCTGTATAGTTGTCTTTATGGACCAATAAATGTGCTTTGATTTTTTAGTTGGATGGCAGAAATTCAAAACAATCAAGTTAATTGGTCTATAGAGACGATTATAAAAGACTGGGAGATTAATGGTGTGTTCCCCGAACGTCTAAAACCTATATAAACAGTATAATTATCACACCCAATTAAGAGGTCCTCTGAGGGGTACAGGTAGAGTTTACCTGTGTTACCTGTGTTAAACTGTATGAATAAACTACCTGCATTTATATGACTGTGTCAAAGACTTATAAGTTATATAGGAAAAATCTTACCGATAAGTCCTATAAAATGAATTAAATGTTGTTCAGTTTTTAAAATATTTTTTACTCAAATGTTCAAAGTATTTACTGGGTATTTAGAGTCAATCTATAATTAACAATGTTTCAAAAATCTTACCAATAATTCCTATAAACTGAATTAAATGTTTTTCAAATGTTAAAAATATTTTTCTACTCAAATTTTTAAAGTATTTATTTTAATTTTGTAGTATAAATCTACCTTTATTTAAATTAGAAAAAAAGTTTATTTTATTGTGCTAATTGATCTTGACATTGTAGATATATTCTATTTATTTTTTTTTTTCAATACATCCATTGAATTCTTTTATTTTTTTTATGGTACTTAATAATTTTATTGTCCGTTTTTAGCTAAAGTTTTTAGCATTTACTCTGAATACAGTATTTATACATTTAATATAACAATTTATCATTTTCAAAATCATTTTAAGTCTCCATAATTAAACTTAAATCTTAAGATTATTAATTTTTTTTTATGTATTTGTGAAAATGTACAAAGAAGCATATATGTAGCATTCAAAAATTTGAAAACAAATCATTTTACTGTGAATTTTGAATATAATTTCAACTAACAAAAAAAGAAAAATAAATATTACATTTGATTTAGAATATTAAATCAAGATAACACTGGTAACCTCTACCTGTGCCCCTCAGAGGGCCTCTTAATTGAGTGTGATAATTATACTGTTTATATAGGTTGTTAATAGACACATATACTCTAGAAAGGGGAGGAGGTAATCGACCATAGCTGCAGAAATGTAGCTCTCAATCTGCTTGAGAACAGTATGATAGAAAAAGCAGAGGTACAGTTCCAAGCATTGTAAAAACCTTCGATTTAAGCTGCTGCATTTTTGTCACTCACTTCAGGTATTATTTCTTATATTTTATGTTTTCCTCAGCTCAAAAAATGATATCCGATAATTAATCAAATATTCAACTCCTTCCGAGTTTCTAACATTATATTTACTTTAAGGCTTTCAACAGTTCCAGAAGGCCGTTTGTGGTTATGGACGTAAACATGGGAATCTTTTAAACTGACATTCCAAAACCATTGAGGACAGTTTCGGACCGTTAAAAGGTAATTAAAGTACCAAAAATAGGAGTAAAATATACGATTTATTATCAGATTCCATTCTAAGAGCAAACCAAAGCATAAACTAAAAGTAATAATACCTGACTTGAGCAGCAAAAAATCGGTGAAAATCGAAGGTTTTTTACAATGCATGGATCTGTCCAAATTTTCTCAAGCAGAGAGCTCAAGTTCTGCAGCTAGACTGCCCAATGCTGAAACTAGGAGGAATTCTCCCAAACAGTGTGCAGAAAATCTTAATATATACCTGCCATAAATTGCACAAATGGCCCGACCCCACAATCATAATCTAAGAATAAACTTAAAGTCAAAATTTTGATTTTTATTTAATATCTTGAGATTTGTTTAACGTATTTGCTTAAAAATTTGTATGTTTAAATTCATGTGATAAATATTTTCTTTTGCTATCAAACGTCCACTGGTGTAAAATTTTGAATTAAGCCCATTCTGAGTGTAACAGGAAGGGAGAAAATGTATGGCTGGACCAGGAATCGAACCAGGGATCCCAGTATTTCCAGTCAGGTCCCCTGCATTTTCTCCTCTCCCGTTACATTTGGTGCCGTGCCATGCCCTGGAACTGACAGGTGAGAGGCCTTCCAGAGAGAGCCTGGGTTGGCGTCTTTGGAGGGCCAAAGACCTTTAAGGAGGGAGGAATGTGGCGGTCAGCCAGGTTCGATCGCCGGTGGCCAGATAGCTCAGTTGGTAGAGCACCTGACCGGAGTTTCACGGGGCCCAGGTTCGACCAATGCATTCTCCTCTCTCCCATTACATGAGTACATGGACTTAGATTGGATAGTAATTACAATGAAACAAATACCCACCTGGAGTTATAGAGTCCACTGGTGAAGACACGCTGATGTTGACATCTGAGATGTTGTTGTTACATAGGTTGCCAATACAACAGCAGAACTTGGCTCTTTTGTGGGTGCCTAACATCTTGTATGGAGTACTTGACCTACAAACACCTTCACTACACCAGCCATTGTCCGGCTTAGACTGGAAGCATCCTAAAAGGAAAGAGCAATTCATATGATTACCACTTTTATTTTCTTCTCTAGAATAAAGAGCAATTTCAACAAAACTTGGCACACAGCATCCATTGGTAAAGGGATCCAAGTTTCTTCAAATGAAAGATCACATCCGAGAAATTAAAGGCCCAGTGGCCAGAACTCTCAAATGAGTCAGTTACATTTAGTACTTGCCTTGTTTGATTATTGTTAAGGACTCTGTGTCATTTTCCTGGTCATAAGACCAGATGGTAAAGCATGAATCGTCCTCTTTCTCACATTTCTGTAGCTGTTTGCCCATCTCCTGTGTGGTAGAGTCCTGAGAGGCCAGTATTGGAGTGCTCGATACCTTGGATGTTTTGAAGTTGTTTGGATGATCATAGAAAGCACATGTTAGAGATGGCCCTGAAATTAATAAATCTGTATAACAAAGGCTACCATATTTACTCTCAAGATTTGAAGAAAATGTTCCACCTGTATCATAATTATATGTATATATCCACTTTTGACTGCAAGAAAATAACTGTTAATAGCTACAATTTAGGCTATAAAAACCAAGGAGCAGATCTCAAACAAAATGTATATAATACATCCCCCCCCCCCATGGTACCCCTGACCCTGGGGCCTTGAAATCACAATTCTGGAAGAGTGCTAAAAACAGCCTCTTATACCCAAGAGCAGAGAAGAAAATTTTCTGTGTATTTTCACTATATATGAAGGGATACCAGTGCAGGCCAACAAAATTTTGGAAGAGGTAGCCAGTCATAAAGTTGTGTACACATAATTATTTGAAACATGTATTTGTTATATTTGAATACCATGAATATGTCACAATTTTGGTAAAGGTCCACATCAAACTACTCACTTAGTTAATTTATTTAATCCAGGAGCAGAGAAGAAGATTTTCAAAGAATTCATATATTTTCACTATATTCTAGAGCCCCACCCTAACACCATGACTCCAATTTTTGAGTTCATCATAACTATGCACTTAGTTAGTCTATTTAATACCCAGGAGCAGAGAAGAATATTTCATAAAATATATTGCAATACAATGACGAAAAATATCGTATCGCAATACGATTTTGTAATATCGATATATTGGCAATATGCTTAGATTAAGGAATTTTGCCATTAATGTAGAAATTAATGTATGGAAGTTTGTTATTAAGCCAAACAGTAAGACAGAAGTTGTTTTGTGGGGACATTTCAGAGCATAACTTAAATGAAATCAACAAGATTTTTTGTACGCGTTGGTTATTTATCATAGTTATGTACATTCTGCATGTAAATTAAAGTAAATTTAGAAAGATAATGCCATTTAAATTACATTGAAAATATTTAAAACAATACATTTTATCGCAATACAGTTTAAAATATCGCAATATATCGCAATCCCTGTATATCTTACAGTTTCTCAGTCCCATGACTCCAATTGAGTTCAAGAAACAAGGAATGTTTGTGAAACACTTAACCCCCCACCCCCCACCCCCCAAAAAATAACTAGAATTTTTTAAAGTCCAAGGAACATACTGTAAATGTATGTTATTTGGCTGCGTATTCTTTTTAGCACTTTTGGCGGAGAGAAACTTTCGCTAATTCAGTACAACGCTAAATGTCTTCCACATATACACATAAATAAGAACATTGAGGAATGTGCTAAATCTAATCCATGCTAAATTGTTCAAAAATCAATTTCCACCAAATATCGTACATGCTTAATATAATACATTTACAGTATATCTGTCTAAAAAATTGCTCTATCTCACCAAAAACAGAAAAAACCTAGATATTCTTATGATAACTCTGTATACCAAATTCCATTTCAGTATGTGCAACCCCTGCAAAGAAAATGAAGGGAAATTGTTGGTAGAACAACCAACAGACAGACTGACAGCAAAGTAGTATGGCCAACCTTCTTTGAAAGGAGACATGAATATCAAATACATATTGAATAAACAAAACAATTTCCCATGCAGATGCATTGTACTTTTAAAGTATACATAAGTAGCATTTAAATTTGACATTGAAAGTAGCTGAAAGCAGAGAAAGAAATAATTTTTTTTTTAAATCTACATTTCATGATTAAACAAGAGGCCTATGAGCCACAAAACTTGCCTGAGTGATGAGAAAAGTGATCAGAAAAGCTCAATTGAGCTTTCAGCTCAGGTGAGCTGAAATTAATTTATCATATGTACTAGGAACACGTGCTTTTGTTTATTATGTGCTAATAAAAGCGAGAGTAGCTATTGGTCAGTATTTAAAGGCCGATACCTGTTGAACAGGTGAACAGGTATTCAATTTAATCAGGCTTTTAATTCATTCGAAGGCTTTGCTTTGCGACATTCACACCCACCCACCCACCCTCTTACTTCACCCTCTTACTTGTATTTTGTTTAATAAAGAAAGTTTATTTGAAGGATTGATCAAACTGTTTTCATCACAAGAAAATTAAAAAGTTTGCACTGAACAGATTAATTATATAGAAGGGAAACAATTTGCTTAGTCGCTCTAGATAATTTTATGTAAAATTTCATATAAATGTAAGATTGTTGTTTAATGGTACATATTAGCTACATCTAGTCGAAATGTGTTTACAGATTTACAACATTTATGTAACTTACATTTATTTTGCACAGGTTTTACTTAAACTAGTCGATTAATTGTACATTATAATTTATGACACTTACGTAAGTTTGTGAGAATGAGTCTGCCATTCATTTTGTTTACCTCGCAATTGCTGCGGACTTACAGGTTTCCACAGTTTTTTCAACATAAATCGATGTTGTTTTTTTTATGGTTTTATGGCGAGGGAAGCATAATTGTGTTCATACATGCATTATATTATGTTTTTAATCAGTGAAGTGAGGACATATAAAAGCATTGTGTTAAAATGCATTTTGTACTGTGATTAATTATTTTTTGATATATTGTAGAAGGAAGGTAGAGAATCGGTACCATTGAAGACTTGTGTTTTGTAAATGTATACGTCTAATAAACACTGGCAAGCAAGCGCTTCCATTCCTATATAGACAAGTGTTCTTGTTTTGATTGTAAATAATTTATGTTCGTTTGAGTGAAACGAATTAGAACATAGACAGATTTTTTCTCTCGGAAATGTCCCTATCATTTAATTCCCGAAGTACTAACAATTCAACGTTTATGTTTATGTCTATCACTTCTTAAGTGATAGACACAGAAAGGTTAATATATAGCAAGTTTTTATGCAAATGATTTTCTTTTTTTTTCTTTTTATAGAAAAAAAATTAACAAGTATGTCAAACTTCATTATCATTTCTATGCCAAATTCATATCCTTCTTAGCATCTGAGTCGATCTGACATTTAATTCCACAAAATGTATGATTTTCCTACTGGTATATAAATTAAACTCAAATGTACTTGAAAAAGTTATTTGTATTGAGTCATAATCGGTACATTAAAACTGTACTTCTGCTTCTAGTGCCATCTACTGCATATCTGCCCTTCCTCAAGATGCAATATTCTTAGTAAAATGGCCATCCATGTCAGGTAACTGGTGAGTGTAGAGAAGTTTTAATGTATATTCTGGAAACTTGACATCAAATGGGTGCATCACCACATTGAACTGACTGAAGAGTCAATTAAGGCCAATCACAATTTCTGTTACTCCAAAAAGGAAGTGATTGTCAAAGATCATACTGTAAATATACTACATTTGGTGTGTATGGCGGAAATTCAATCTTCAACAAGTTAGCGTACTTGCCGTAGATTTGATTTAGCGCTGTCTGAAGTTGCTAGTTACAAAAGTTAATAAACAAGACATTTAGCAATGTACTTAAATTAGCTGACTCTGCTTTCCGCCAAAATCGCCAAATAGAATACACCACTAAATGTAATATAGTATTATTACACAAATTGATTTGAGTAACTGCAATACAGCCAAGCTTTAATAACCTGTATAATAATAATCTGGAAAATTTATTTATCTGAATGATTTGCCCAGAAACCTATGAGTCCTGATAAATGAGGCTAGATTGTTTTGTGTTATTTATAAAACCCATACAAGATTTTTATCACATGTTGATAGGCTACATAAGTAATTCACTGGTATAAGTCCTAGCAAAATGTACTATTAAAACTACCACTGTACAATGATTGTCATATATTTACCTTTGTTGATTTCTGGCTGGACATCCAGAGCTGATTCTTGATCATTCTCAGAGTAAAATGGCCATTTTGTATTGGTCTGCTTTGATGGCTTTAAAAAAAATTCAAAAAATAACTTGCACTTGCAAATACTTATAATCGTTTAAAAAAGCTCATCAGTATACTTTAAACAAGAGGCTCATGAGCCACAACTTTCATCTGAGTCACCTAGGCCCTGTTGTTCTTCAGAACAGTGGCCCCATTCTAGCACCCCCCCCCCCATTTTAACACAGTTTGGGGATGCTTACCCGGTACGAAACAAGAGATGTTTGCAAAACACTTATGCCCCCTACCCCAAAAAATTGGAATTTTTTGTAAGTCCAAGGGGTATAACTCTGTCCCAAATTGCTTGATCATAGCCAAAACAGAACTTGGCCTAGATATTCATATGATAGATCTGTTTACTGAATTTCATTTCAGTATGTACAACCTCTGCAAAGAAAATGAACGAAAGTGCAAATAAATGGAATTTTTCTAAGTCCAAGGGGCATAACTCTGTCAAAAATAGCTTGAACGTACCCAACAGAAAACTTGACCTAGATATTCTTATGATAAATCTGTATACCAAATTTCATTTCAGTGTTGTGATGAAAATGAATGGAAACTTGTTGGACCGACAGACAGAATGACCAACAGACAGCAGCAAAGCAATATGCCCTCCCTTCTTCCAAAGGGGGCATAAAAATATCAACTGATGTCCATGCTGTTATTAAGATGATTTTTAAAGTCTTTTCCCAAAAAATTCTTCTGTAAAACTTTCTTTCTCTATGAGGGCCCCATTGTGAAATTTCCCCAAAACTTTGAGACCATAATTTAATCATGTACATTTGTCAGTGATATAAAATGGAGCTGTCGAGATTCTTCATAAAAACAACAGAATACATTTGACAGCTGATATTGAACTCACTTGTTGGAACAGAGATGATGATTTCCTGCTGACAGGGGGAGATAATCTGGCTGTGTTGTATGTTTTATATGTCACAATGACACCTTTCTTCTGGACAACATTGCACTGGTCAGTGCTACAGCAGCAGAACTTGTGCTCTGATTGGCTGGACTTCACATTCTGTTCACATGAAGTGACCATACATTCGTCTTTGTGACTTCCCATGCAACCTACAAATCAAATACAAGTTTAGCTTTCAATAAAGCTCAAGAAAGGTCCAAGAATGACAGAGCTGCATATCCTATACCCCACCCCCACCCCTCCTCCCCAGCATTAACTCATAATCATAAGCCTCTTTAAAAAAATATTTTGCAGTTGTATTAACCTGACCCTCTCCCCATCACTACCAATTTCAAATTCAAATTAAAAGAAAAGAGATGCCTATTAAAGTATTTAGCAATAATATCTTGAACCCCTACCTCATATCTACCAAAAACTATTCAACTATAGGGGCCTGTTTCAACAATTCTGCACTCTGGCTTCAGTTTTTTTTATAGGGGGTTCATTATTTTGCTGTAATACTTTGAACTAAAGAATTATTTGACACTGACTTGAAATTCAAATCTCTTTGTGTGCAACAATTTTCATTCTATGCATCTCAATATGATTCTAGATTCTTTGAAGTCCGAGAAACTGAGTTTTAAAAAGATGACATTTGTACCCCTATAAAAGTACAAAAATAATTATGTACATTTTGGAAAAATCAAATTACCAACTAATAAATCCTTATATGCCTGTTTTTCAAACTTACCGTAATATGAAATTTTAAGTGATTTAATTTTGACATCTTCCAATGATAGTATAAGCTTCATACAAAAAGTTGAAGAAAAAAAAAAACTTAAATATCAAACAAGTGTGAAAAACATGATTTTTTTCTTTAAATGTCTGGGTATTACTGTATAATGGGTATTTTTAACGTGCTGCTAATTAATACAAATTTTTATGAGTTTTATAAATTAATCCATAAAATTTAAACACGTAAAATTTCACAGAAGTAAAAAATGCCTTGCATATATTTTCAACATCATATGTATAAGAGTAATGCTATTTGCCATTCATCCAAGTCCCAGGTGGCTATAGAATTAGTACTGTTGGTATTTTTAAGCACTTTTAGTTGATAATCAATTGGGATCAAACAGGTAAATCATAATTTACTTGCACAAGTTAATTCTTTACAACTTACTGCACTGTTATGCAGCATAGTACACTTAATGTTCTCGTCATAGAAATATAGATGATGTTACCTTTCCCTGCAAGCACTTTATAGCGCGGTACAAGGTTTCTCTAACATTTAGAGTAAATAAAATTATGACATAATATTTAACAAGATTATAACTTTTCTCATTTTATGAGATTTAAGCAAGTATAAAATAGAGGGGAATTAGCATTAAATTGAAGGTTATATGTAATTTTGAAAGTGCATGAAAAATGTGTGATTGCAGGTAAAGGGTATATGCATTATTTTGCGTTAGAAATAGGAAATGGTATATGCGTTAAAATGTGTGAGTCATCTTTTATTCCCGATTCGTCAGTTTAAAATCAATCCGCGACGATTAATTTCCGTGACCGAGGAAACATTCTCTACCAATCCTTAGCAAAATGAATGCTTCAATATCTATATTTGCGAGTTAAAGGAGGTCACGGAACTCGTGGATATTTCTTGCAAGCGAATAAAAGTTGGTATACAGTACATGCATTAGTACATTTAAAAGACACATAATTTCTGATAATGACTTCATTATTATAGCTAGGTCTTCCAAATATGACAGTTTTTTTCTCAGTATTTGGCCTTTTTTCGTTTTGTGTGCTTCGAATAAAATCTTAGAATTTTTGATACACTGAAACACTGTCAATTAGATTATTATGAATTGAGTTGTCTCTCTTTGTTTCCTGTAAAATCAAGACAAACACATGGTGCGCAGCAATAATGATACTTCGCAATATGTATTTAAAAAACAGGAATAAAAAAGGCCTGAAGAACTGGAATTTTACCTCCGACAATTTTAATTTTTACATACATATTCAATTGGTAAAAGATTAACGCATAAAAATTTAAATCAACCAGACAATAGTCAAACATGAGTCTGTTTTCTCTGTCACAAGATCTCTCAATTAAGTGGCTACAGATCTGTAGCGTTATGGTTTTAAATATTCGTCTTTGACCATAACGCTACAGATCCTGTACTGCAAAAAAGGTGCAATTTACGGCGCAATATTTTTTGCACACTCTTGGAGAGAATTTCTCCACTTTCCAGCATTGGTTAATTAACTACCTTTCACTTCCTAATTCTAGGCACATTATTTAACTAATCTGTATATTTTGTCCATCTCCCAACCCTTTATAGTCGTCTCTACAAGTGATAAACTCGCTTGATTATAATTATTTGTGTAGAATTAGGGAGTGAAAGATAGTTGATTGATCAATGCTATAGAAAGTGGAGAAATTCTCCCAGAAAGTGCACAAAAAATATTGCGCCGTAATTTTTTTGCATAACGGAATCTGTTGCGTTATGGTCAAAGACAAATATTTAGAACCATAACGCTACAGATCTGCAGCTACTTCATGATTTCATTCAACTGATTATTATCACTTACATGTCTAATGTATTTTATATTTCATTGCATAACAAATAAATCATGGTTATGTCTGCCCAAACTTAACATTGTGTTGTCTTACTTTATGTCACGGCTGCAGTTCCTAAGTTTAAGGTTAAGGTAATTAATTGAGAGATCATGCGACAGGGAGAACACTCATGTTTGACTGTTGTCTGGTCTTGATGCATTTTTTCCTCTGCTGTTCCTATTTTAGCTTGAAATTGATCTTTTTTTAAAGGAATATTTGACCTCACTAAGGCATGTTTGAGGAAACAGTTCGAGATTTGATGTTTCCAACATATCATCTGATTTTTAATGATTTACCAGACAGAAACGGTATTTATAAACACATAATTTGGTGAATTCAAAGACTTTTTAGTGAGATATCATTACAGTACTTAAAAATGAGTCAACAGCAAAAATACAAGAACCCTTAGGGAAGAAAAACCTTAATGATGCCTTTTTATTATGGTAAACTGCAGTTTCTTAATTTCAGTAGTAACAGGAAGTTTGATCTATGTCATTTTCATGCATGACTCACCCTGTTGCAGAACAATCACATGATCAGGCTTTTCCTGTCGCCATGACGCAAAGCAAGCAAATGGGCAGTCTATCGTCTGGTTGTCATGGTTACTACCAGGTGATGATTCTAATGATACATATTTCTGGCACATGATACCAAATGCATTACCTAAAAAAATTACAGACATATTATTATTAAATTAGTCTGCACAAAAAAAAATGATTGCGTCCAACTCAAATTTAAAGATCGGAGAAGCCATTGTGTTAATTTTTTTAAGATTTAAATAATTAAGCATCAGTTTGCTAATAATTTAGATATCAATCCATCCATCTTTAAGTTCTACAATCTACTTAGTTCATTGAATAAATAATTAAATGAATCTTTACACGGTACATGTATCTTTGTTTAATAGTATAAAGACATAGGGAATACAAGTGTACTTGCAAAATGTAATGTTCGTCTCATGTGCGTACTAATTTTCCCCACCTCTAAATTAAGCATTTATATCTACCAGGTAATAACTATTTTGAATTAAAAATAAATAAATGTCAGCTTGAGTTATCATTGCTACCTTAATTTTCTCATTACAGATGGGGTACATTGTCATTATCTTAATAGTGATGGAGGGCATTTACACTCCATGTGATGTCTTTTGTGTAATGAAATAAATACAAAATCAATCTTTTCAAAATGAAGAAATTAAGCTTTAATATCTTTTATTTTTCATTTATACTATTTTTTTCATTAAAAAAATGTTTATAACCCTTGACCAATTTTCTTGGCACCCAAGTTTAAAGCACCCATTTGGGAAGATATGTGTATGCATGCATGGTTTCAATCGATATTGTATTGCACACATCTACATAATAGACATTAACATAAAAGTCACATTATCTTTATAAATTCATCTCAATGATGGAACCAGCTTCATTAAAAGTTGATGGTACTCTGTCACCTTCCGTGCTATTGTGAACACTCTCATTGATAGAAAGGCCAAAAATGCCTTTGCCAGGAAGCAATATATTTTTGAAAAGAAAGGGCAAGCTAGTGCATCTATATACATAAATATGTACTAGTATATTGATTACAAAGAAAGTAAATCTATTTAAAAACTTTATCATAAATACTAAGGAGAGTTTCAAAGAAACAGATATGCAATTCCACAGGCATATAAAATATAGAAAGCTGGAGGAACATGTATTCTCAGAGCAGAAAACAATAATGACCTTCATCTAAGAGGATAGACAAACAGACACCCACAAAACAAGGCATACAACAAAGGTGTAAATTCTAGGCTACATGTAAATGCACGTACATTACCTAAAAGCAGGAAAAAACAAAATACAGACATTCCCTCAACATTTACTTAAATGGTTGGATAACAAATAGAAGGCAGAAAGGAAAAACAATGTCAAAAAATAAAAAGACCAGAGAAACCTTTAATAAAACAATAATACCCTAGAAGATAACTTTACAAATAAGGATGGCAATCCAATAAATGTTTGTGACCAGTAAGTCATAATTTTTCTGACTGAGTAGTTTTTGGTAAGTGTCCATCTGTTTGTCTGTTAATCTGATTATCAGTAACCTTTGCCATACTTACTATTTAAATTATTTGTGCTAGGACTTTAATGTTTTATATACCGGTTTCTTGTGTCGAGAACATTCTTTGGATACATGTATGTACTAAGAAATTTGACCTTTCAAGCCTTGAAATTTAACCTACTTTTGCAAAATTTTATCAACCTTTAACCCTTGCCATATTATTTTAACAACTGGTGCTAGATATTATAAAAAGAAATGTTTGTGAAACACTTATGCCCCAACCCCACCCCTTGGTCAAACATTATATGGTGCACAAGGGAAGCAAATAATTGCCATTTAATTAACTCCAAGGTTAATAACTATGTAAAAAAAATTGCTCAATTATACCCAAAACAGACCTAGATAAAGTCTTATGATAAATCTGTATACCAAATTTCATTTTAGTATGTGCAGCCTCTTCAAAGAAAATGAAAAGACACTGCAAATAACTGAATTTTTTTTCTAATTAAAGTTCAAGGGGTATAACTCTGTCTAAAATTGCTTGACCAAAACAGAACCTGATATACATATTCTTATGATTATCTGTACTATGGCAAAAGTTCATTTCAGTGTGTGCAACCTTTGCTAAGAAAATGAATGGAAACTGCTGGTGGACTGACAGACAAACAGATAGACCAACCAACAGACAGCAGTAAAGCAATATGCCCTCCCTCCTTTGAAAGGTCATAATTAAGGAATGAATTTAATAGCTAGCCATTTTATACGGTATAAACTGGGTTGGGGCAGTTTACACTTTATAAACCGCCTCCTTATACCGTATAAAATGGGTAGCTATTAAATTCATTGCTAATAATTTAATTTTCATTCATTTAATGTAAGAATAAAAGATTATTGTTCTAACAAAATGACTTCAATTTGTGCACAATTTGAATGTAACGTTTTTGATGCATGTCATTGTGACGTAGGCAACCCATTTTATACGACATAAAATAATTTTTTATCCAATCAAATACATTGTTACAACCATAATTAAATTATATATATATAAATTCATGTGTATTCCATGAGAGCAGATCTAGAATTTTCTTTGATTATACAAACATTTTTGACCTCCAGACTTTGACTTTTGAGTTTGATCTACTTCTGAAAACTTTAACCTTGGGCCATAACTTTTGAACAGTTGGTGATAAGGCTTTCATTTATTATGTGTGTATTCTTTATGAAATTTTACAGCACCATATGCCAAGGGCTTATGAGGAGAGTAGTGTATCAGAAACAATTCTTTTGTGAAAGAGCACTCTTGACTTTGACTTAAATTTGTAAAAACCACCCATATAACTAATGGATGTCTGGTATTAGACTATTTCACTTATATATGAGTTCCTTGTTAGATGGTCTTTCCTTTAAAAAATTGGTACCAATATTTTTTACCTTACATCCTTGACCTATGAGTATGATCTGCTTTTGAAAAACTTAAACATATTTATCATATTTCTGAACAGTTGGTGCTAGAGCTTTCACATTTCACATCTCTCTGCATTCTCTGTGACAACTCAAGACCTTTCTTAACTCTCGATCTTGGAGTTTGACCTACATTTGAAAAAACTTTTCATTCATCTTTTAAAATCTGTTCCACTTTTTGGAAGATTTCTGGAATTTTCATGATACCATACATATTAATTATGACTACAATACATGAAGGAAATGTCAGATAAAAAATAAGTAAAGCATGCAGGTGAACATATAACATATATACATACTTCCTAAAATTGAGTTGAAATTTTTTTTTAAAGTATACATACACTGTAAATCATGTTCACTAACCATTTATGAAAATTGTAACAATGCAGAACTGTAAAATCTTAAAAACAAATTTCTCAACCATTGGCAATCCTTCTTATAAATGTGGTAAAAAAGGTCCTTAAGCAAACATAATTCTCCCACAACACAGCAGATTTTGAAATCAGTAAAGTTGTGGTTGGATAAAAATTTTCAAGAATAATATTGTTCTTCCTGTGTTTTAATTCAGCAAAGTCAGATTATATTCAGCTGATTAGCAGATCAATGAAATTTTCATTGAACTTCTTCCATTAAACAGGAGATAGCATGCAACAGAAAATGGTAAATTATTCTTAATGTTTTCCAAATGAATCCCCTAGGCTAGTCTAAATAAGGTGCTCCATCTCTTGTGTATTCCACTTTTTATGATTCCTTCAACATTGATTCGTTTAAATTGGGAATATGGGTGACCTAAATGTAAAATTACTGCTCTGTGTACTAATGAGGTACAAACACCCGATAGCAGAAAATCCTACTTGATGAAACATATTTCTGAATAAATATATTCTAATGTCCCATTTATTGTTACATCTTATTTGAAATACAATAAGATTTTAAGAAATGGCTACATGCAGTCATGTTACTATACAATTAACATCTTAATCTTAATCTTAAAAAAAATTGATCAATAAAAGGACTACTTGATAACTAATGTTTAAAAAAGATGGAACTCAAATTGTGTATATTTTTTGTATTTAATAAATTATTTAATCTATCTATTGTATTTTCCTCTTTCACTGTGCATTTATTTTTTTAAACCTGCCATCTTTAAATAGATAGCCCCTTCTTCAGTATAATCTTAAAAGCTTCGAACATATCAGGCTTTGAAAACATATACTCTGTGAAAAATAATGAAATGATAACATCATGCCACATACACATCTGAATATCACAATATTTTCATATTTCCTTCAGTGCATGTATCTTGCACTGCGTCCCTCTTTACGAACTATTATGTTAAATTTTGTGTATTGCAAATTAGGGCAAGTCTAGAGGTGTTCCAAACAACCGTCTAGACAAGCGACATAACATGACCTTTGGTGCACGGTTACTGGGGCTTGTAGCGAGTGTCAGTCCGTCTGGCATTGTAATTAACACACAAAACAATAAAAAGAAACAAAAAAATGTCATATAGATACAACTGAAAAAAGATAATACGTTATCAATGCCTTAAGATCAAACTAAAAATAACCTGCATTTATGATAATTATTCTAATGCCTTGCTTCAATGTCTGTCTGAAATCAGAATTAATTACGAATTTGGCCATTAGTTTTGATAAGAATTAATTATTTCTTTATCCTACCTGTGAATGATGACAGAATCAGGTACATACAGCCGATGATCGGTTGGAATAAAGACATTCTTCTCCTCCAATATTCCGACCCAGACATCGGCCATACTATTCCCTGCTTCACCGATATTCTAGGTCTATGGAATATCGTTTGTGTCTTTAACTCTGTCATAAGGTTTCGACAGAGAAGCATTGATCGGTTAATTAAGATAGATTTCAAACGATGAAGAAAGAGCAAATCCTAAAAAGTATTTCTATTCATTTTTTAAATTTATCTGAAATATTTTAATTTGAATTATTTGATATACCATTTGATAATTTTATACTTTCATATCAAAATGGGCTTTCATAATCTCTAAATCTTCGCTATTTTTGTAATTTCTTTAACAAATATTACAACTATGTACACTTTATATGCATGTCATTAACTCTGATGCTGAAAGAGAGAAAAAACATTAGAGAGAGAGAGAGAGAGAGAGCAGTAAAGACGTCATTGGTCATAATCAGATTGAGGCAATGATTGAAAAATTCTGCATGACGTCACAATTGTTAAACGTCACAATGAAGACATGTGCTCCCAGTTTTTATGTACATGCGGAACTGCCCTATTTGGTTTTCATCACTGGCAGGAAATTGATTAGGGAACAGATAGGAGTAAAAATATTAAAACCCTTTTTTTTTAATCATGACAGTTTAAAAGGATATCTATATTGAATTTGAAATCCAATTGATATTAAAAAAAAAATACTTAAAATAGTTATAGGATTATTCAGCAAATAGAAATTAAAAAAAGTTCATTCTTGCCTAAGTTGAAGTCTTCACCTTGCATTTAGTAATATATTCCAGAGCTGTTGCTGCCAAACTTTTCAATTGCAAACAAAACCTACAGTACATAGGTATTGAACATCTAAAAACAAAATCCTCATATGTGTTGTTGCTGCTCTAGTTTAAAATACCTCTGGACACATCCAGTACTGCATAGTGATGTTATTAAAATTGAAAATGAATTTAACATCGTGAAAGGTCATACATTATACCAAGTTCTTAAGTTCATTTCTTTTTTATGAATTTTGTCCAAAATTGTGCCAAACATTGGGCTAAATACAGTATTAAAAAAGAAGACCTGTACACTCTGTCAAAATGGATTTAGTTACAGAAATATATTATATAGAATCGTATCAGAAAAATTAAAAGTGAATGCGAACCATCTACCGGTTTAAATCCGTTTTCATTAAATCGGAGGTACAGACTACCAGAACAATAATACCCAAAATTTCTATAAAGTTTTGATTGAGTCTTGACTATATGCAGTTCCCTGCAATTTTGTGTTGATCCGAGTAATGTGTAGATAAATGCGCTGATTGTAAATCGGAGGAGGTGGGGGGAGGTGAAATTAATATGTTAAGTTGAAAGATATATCTTACTCTCTTTACATGTAGGTAAATCAAAACTGACTGTAAGGTTCCTAATGATTTGAAGGCAAGGTCAAGGTTACATGCTCTCATCTATGTAGCAATATTTTTAAAAATGCTTTGTTCCCCATGAACCTTTTAAACAAGGTGGATAAAGACTTTCGTCACTTCCCTCTTTGTCTGAATTTAAACCCCCCCCCACCCCCTCCGCTTAAGAAAGAAGAAAAGCATGTTCGGATCTAGATTGAGTGAGAGGGGCCATTGAAAGTTATGGTATAAAATTGCAATGCAAAAACTCAAAAGCTTCTTCATATGTCGCCTGAAAATGAAAGTTTTAGACGAAAACAGAAAACATGAATCTAAGACTTCGACCTTTTGGCCTCAAAATAGCCTTTAATAGGGGATCTTCCTCAGGCCATAGGGAGTTGTGGTATAAAATTCTATTGTAAAAGCTCGAAGACTTCTTGAGATATCGCACAGAAACAAAAGTTTAAAACAGACAAAACTGAGTTTATTACCGTGGCCTTTCATCATTTGACCTCAAAATCAACAGAGTCGTCTTTAGGCTATAGGAACATAACGTAAAATTCATTGCAAAAGCTCAAAGGCTTCTCGAGATATCGCACGGAAACGAAAGTATTGAAGATTGATAGAAATACAGACAGACGGACGGACAATAGGATAGACAAACCGAACTTATATCCACCACTTTCCGTGAAAGCAGATTGACCTCTCGAATCGTCCTTTTGCTTAGCTGCAGAACTGTAGCTCTCCGAAAAAATATATATTGATAGACCGGTCTATCAAAATATAATTATTATTTCGGAGAGCTACAGTTCTACAGCTACCTTATATGCTGTAAAATTATTTCAATCAATCAATAATGAATGAATGAAAGAATGAATGAAATAAGACAGTATATATATATATAGGGCCGCTGATACTAAAACAAATAAGTCCCACATGAGTCCTACATGAGTCCCACAGTAAAATAAAAAAAATATATATAATTTAATGTTGAATTATTGAAATGTATGACAAATAAGGTCATGATAAAAAAAAAATCAGTAATAAAAAATTCATCCATCATGTTAATAAAGATAAAAAATTAGATTTTTAAAGAAAGTAACACTCCTGGATGTAGAACATGTCAATAAAGAGTGTTTTTAATAAACTTGGAATTTTATAGTGATTTGATTTCACCAGGAATTTTATGTACAAAAAAAAAATAAAGTTGAATTTAATTTTGATCTGAAAAAATTTTCTTTTTTAATGAACAAATTTGATATACAGACTTCAGTAGCCAAACTTTAAATACTAGTAGTCCACAACTCATGATCAGGTTTTGAAATCCTGTAGTTGCATTATTGAATGTCAGCAATTTCAAAATGTAAATAAGTAAGTAAGTAGTAATTATAGTGACATTGTGCATTATACGAATTGTAATTTACGCCATAAACAAACTAAAGCTGATGTCTAATAAAAAAGGTGTTTTTCATCTTCAAGAGAAGGACTTGAACAGAATTTAACACCTGTTATAACAAAATAATAAACAAGTTTATTTTCCCCAAGTTCATCATATTCATAATATATATTTTCAGGATACCTGAATACAACTGAGTCCCAATTCTCTACTGAAAGATTTTCCATCACAAAAGTATCTTTAAGGGATTAAAAAACAAAACTTTACAGCTGGCATTCTGATTTTTGCGGTTTGATTCTTCCTTTTACGTAATTGTTATAAAATACATACCTTGTAATGTACCTCCAAAGAAATAAGATATCATTAAAATACTATAGTATACTGTTAGAACTGTTACAGAAGGCATATAAATCAGTGGACATTTAAAAGTTTAGTAAAATCATAAAAGTTAAAATTTAGATGACGTGTAACTTGAGGCAGATGTAAGAGTTATTGTTCTTTGTTTGTAAACGATCAGTAGAAAACATCTTTGAACTTCTTGCATTTTTAAAAACATAATTCAAATATAATAATAAAATTATAATATTTATGAATATTTGTTTTCGAAAAATACTGAAATTTTATCATTATTTGTGGGACTTGGAAACACTCTATTTATATGAGGGTACAGGAGTTATCGTTCTTTGTTTTTGTATTCAATTGTTGTAACCGGCTTCTAAAACCTTTTTTGTGATAAAATTTTATTCAAAATATATCTAAACAATGATAATCTATAAAGATATGTTATTAAATAATCATAAAATGTCATATTTCCTGGTGGGACTCATTATTTTTTTGTGGGACTCATGTGGGACTTATTTTCCCTGTGGGACTTGTTTTAGTATTACAGAACGGAGAAGTCAACTTTTACAGGTAAGAAGCACCTGTTATAACAAAATAATAAACACGTTTATTTTCCACCTAGTCCCAGAATATATATCTGTCAGAACAGTAAACTTCAAAGAAAAACACGGCTATCACGTCACAAAGTAAATAAATAAAATAAGAAAACGTGAAATAAATAAATGCAAAAAAAAGAAATAAATAAAGGGGGACCATAAGTGATAAAACCATATATATAACAACAAAAATAGGGTAAGACAAGCGGCTATTCAAAAAGGGTAAGTAGTCCTAGTCCTGTCTGTTATACGGAAACGGAAAATGTAAATCCGATTTGTGGATTACTTGTCATTTTTCATTTCCGGTTTAAGGTGGCCGAAAATTTCTGAAAGGGAAAGGTAATCACTTGTAGAAAAGCATACAATATTCTTAAAGTGTAGTGTATTAATTAATTTTTCACTTAGAGTCTTTTTTTGGAAAACTTCTAATGGACAACTTCATGTGGTGAAATAATAGAATTATATTTCATTTAATAGTGGTCATTTTGAATGGTCAAACAAAGGGTCTGTGCATGTTGAACGTCACACAGCCTTGTAGATTAATATATTTTAATACGCCAGTTTCGAGATTGTAACTCTCCTACGATAGAGGCGCAAAAAGTACCCATTTCAGCATGGAGGTGGGACAGGTTGTCTCTGTATACAAACGTGCATAAATAAAAGAACGATATTTATGGTTCTTACAATTTACTAAATATTATAGAAAGATAATAATGTTCAGCAGTGATGCATTTGATGATTTATCAAGCTCAACTATTCATATTTACAAATCTACTATTAATTTTCGGGTACTTGAAAACGAAAGAAACGTTGTAGTTTTTATAAAAAGTAACCAAAAAGTAACCAAATTTCTTGATTGTGTCATAGGGCGTAACTTTTCTTATTAAAGTCACAATACGTGAATTCGTATTTCTCCAAAACACAAACAGCTCAGATAAATTGTTCAATTATATTTTAATTACGATTCTTCACTTCAAGTGGAATAATAGCAATATGGTATATATCATCAATGGTGGTCTACAATAAATATGAATACCTTACGTACCGTTCATTCACACATTAAATATTTTAACTGAGATTTATATCATTATTTAATTCATAATTTAATTTACTGGTTATAAAATAGTTTAATTAAAATAACTTACCATGTAGACAGAATTTATACATTCCTATTTATTTAGGATAGGTTACATTGATGTAAGTCACCCGTAACGTCTGTCTCTGCGAGGGTTTTCATACGATGTGAATAAAAATATTATTTCATGCAAGGGTTAATAAAATTCGCGCCAGCCATGCGCAGTGACTAGAAAAACCAGTCAAACACACCCATACGCATTCCATACTCACCGTATGACATCAGAGGTCATGAACTTACAACCCATGAATGGATGAATGAAAGAAATGACGCATGCGCAAATTAAACCATAGTAAACATAGTAAATAATGATCCTGTGACATTCTCCCTGTGTAAGAGGAAAATGTCTCCTGACATTTTAACTAAAATAAAAAAATAATATGCAAATAACTATGATATGAAAAATATTAAACCAAACAATCTAATTAGCATTATAATCCTTAGTCATAATACTACAGGTACCTTGTTATGTATCATAACCATCAAACCTTAAAACTCTACTGTTACCTATATTGTAACCATTTAAAGTCATAAAACTATATACAATAAAGTCCATATACCTCTTGGCATCTACTGTTAGTCATAATAACTTAACTCTATCTGTGACATTCTTCCTGTGTCACTAACACTTACACATACCAAACCTGGTGATCTCCCACATACCAACTACCGTACCTGTCAGGAGCATTCTTAACCCTAGTGGATCTCCTCAGAGATCTGCGCGGCGAAACTATAGGACTTAGTACATTCCTAACATCACCATTTTGTGACAAAGATGGGGATGAAGGTGGTAAATCTATGTGTGGTACAGACAGAATGGGAGACTCATTGTCTGTCTTAACAGTCGAATTTGGTCCGAACTGTGTTGAATTATGAGAACCGCGACTTAAGTTGTCGGAACTAACTCTGCCCTCGGTACCGAAAGATTTATAACAATCATTCACATGGTGGATACTTGAAGTATCAGGCCTAGTCCGATCTCTACTACGTGTACTTACTCTGTATACCTCCTCATCACTGGATGATGAGCTATCATCCGAGTCAATAGGTCTCGTACACTGCCTCCTAGTCTGCTTTTCTTTTTTCTGTGGTAGTCCTTCACTGGTATCTGAAATATACATAAATGGTAATAATAAATTTCTGTGTAAGGTTTTGATCTTTCCTTTACCTGAATCTTTTTGAACTTTGTACACTGGAATGTCTTCATTTGGAATTTCTATAATCTTGTAAGGTTCTTTTTCCCATTTGTCTGATAATTTTTTTCCTGCTTTCACCAATACTCTAACCAATACTTTGTCTCCTATCTCTAACTTGGAATTCCTAACTTTGTTGTCATATTGCTGCTTGTATCTCTCCGTGTTCTTGTTCATGTTCGTCCTCGCAACTTTGTATGCAAAATCTAACCGCTTCTTTAACTTGTCAACATAATCCTCCCTACTCTTGGGCTTCTCAGATAACTCATCTATTCCTAGGTATGCATCTATAGCAAGTCTGGGATGGCAGCCAAACATCAAATAGTGCGGTGAGTATCCAGTGGTCTCGTGTTTTGTGGCGTTGTATGCCTGCACTAATGGTTTGATGTATGCCTTCCAGTCTTCCTTCTGATACTCCTCAAGAGTTCCAAGCATCTTCAGTAGAGTCTGATTAAAACGCTCCACATTCCCATTCCCCATAGGATGGTAAGGGGTCGTCCTGCTCTTACTCACTCCTGCGATGTTACATAACACACAAGCCTACTTTCAAAGTTCCTGCCTTGGTCGCTGTGTATTCGCTGTGGGAAACCATAGTAACTGAAGAAATTCTCATACAGGGCTTTTGCTGTTGTGGACGCTTTCTGGTTCCCCCCCCCCCCGCCACTGCGTACTTCGAGAAATGATCAGTTATTACTAGTATATCCTCAATATTTCCCTTGGATTTCTCTAAAGAAAGAAAATCTATACATACCAGTTCCATTGGCTGTGATATTTTGAAGGTGATGAGCTCTGATCTAGGTTGTTCTCTAGTCTTACTTCGAATACATTGTCCACAATGTTCAACTCTCTCTCTGATATCCATTCCTGGCCAATAAAACGCCTTCGAACAAGCCAACTGGTCTTTTCTCTTCCCTGATGTCCTAAATCGTCATGTAAACCTTTAAACACTACTCCTACCATACTTTTTGGTAATACAAGTTGCCTAACATCCAACGTCAAGAAGGGTATTTCTAAATAATACACCTTTCCTAATCTCAAAACTTTTCCTCTCTCTAAGATACTTCTTAATCTCAACTGTCTCTAAATCAACATTCTCCGAATCAAACCTTTCCCCTGTTGTTATCAGGTACTTCACCTTACTGATGACTGGATCCTCATCCTGCTTTTCTCTCCAGTTTATAGTACTCAGTTCCTGTGATTCTGTCACTGTCACATCAGGATGTAACTGGCCAGTGTTTGTAATGAGCAAACTCTCCGCTAGTGGAAGTTGTTCCCGGTCTATGAGTGCTGCTTGACAGACTGCTTTGACAGCTTCGGGAAATATCTGGAGATGATATGGACGCCTGGATAACCCATCTGCATCTTGATTTAATTTCCCAGATCTGTAATATATCTTGAAATTGTAATTGCTCAAAGCTGCAAGCCAACGATGACCTGTGGCATCGAGTTTCGCTGAAGTTGTGACATAAGTCAACGGATTATTATCCGTTCTAACTTCAAAAGAATTGTTGTATAAATAGTCTTTAAACTTGTCACTACTGCCCACTTTAAACACAAAAACTCAAGTTTATGTGCTGGATACAACTTTTCACTTTTTCTTAAACCACGACTGCCATATGCAATTACACGTTCTAAACCATTCTGGTTCTGATAGAGAACAGCTCCTAAGCCCTCAGTGGAGGCATCAATATTCAAGATGAATGGTTTAGAAAAATCTGCATAGCCGAGAACAGGGGGATTAGTCAACTTACTGATAAGTGTTTCGAAAGCAAATTGTTGTTCCTTACCCCATAACCATGGTACTTTCTTTCTGTTTCCTTGGTTCTTTCCCTTTACTGTTGGGTGTCCTACCAGTAACTCATTCAGCGGTTGAACGACCCTGGCATAGTCTCTGATAAAATGCCGGTAATACCCGGTAAAACCTAAAAATGAGCGTAATTCTTTAATATTCTTTGGTACTGGCCATGACTTAAGTGCTTCAGTCTTATCATATATATACCGTCCTCCGAAACAATGTGACCTAAGTACTTAACTTCACTCATGAAGAATTCACACTTGGATGGTTTTAACTTTAAGTGATGTTTGTCAAGTTTCTCAAAAACTGCCTCTAATCTTTTAAGATGTTCATCAAAAGACTGAGAAAACACTAAAATGTCATCTAAAAATATGAGACATTCCCTCAAATGTGAATCACCCATACAGGTTTCCATTAAACGTTGGAAAGTGGCCGGGGCATTGGTTAGGCCAAATGCCATCCGATTGCATTCATAAAACCCCAAAGGTCCCAACGAAAAAGCTGTTTTATGCTTATCCTCTTCCTTAATCTCGACTTGCCAGTATCCTGATCTTAAATCGAGTTTTGTAAAGTATTTACTCCCAATCAAAGTATCAATTGTCGTCAACTCTAGGCAAGGTATAAGCATCTTTTATGGTTTTGTTGTTAAGTTTTCTAAGATCAATACAGAATCTTAATGACCCATCAGATTTCTTAACTAACACTACATTTGAAGAGTAAGGGCTTTGTGATTTACGTATAGCACCTGCTTCAAGCATTTCCTTCAAATGTTGTCTTACCTCTTGGTACATCCCAGGTGAAATTCTTCTGTAGGGCTCTTTGAAAGGAATATTGTCAGTAAGCTTGATCTCATGCTTAACCAAATCTGTTTTACCTATATCTGTAAATGATGTCGAGAAAATATGTTTCCATTTATTCAACAGCTCTGCTGTCTTTGTCATTTCCTCACCTGTAAGATTTTGTTTGTTTATCTTAGCACCTAAAGTCTCAATGAAAATATCTGAGTTACCTCCCTTGATTTCTGAAGACTCAAACTCGGACTCAGGTTTCCATGAATCGACTACCTTGACAGGACTAACTGAACAAATAACAGATTTAGGTAAGATCTTAATAGTCTGTGCTGACAAATTACAAACTCTTACTGGTACTCTAGATGTGCTACCTACCTTAGATTTAAGGTTAACAACTCTAGGACAAATAACTAAGCTCCCTGGCTGAGATGTATCTGACTGTTCAGTCATAGCAGTTTCTAAGTCATAAGATTTTCTGACTAACCCTGTTATCATCTTGACCTCTTTTGGACCTAAGCTAATTGGAAAATGGTTTGTTGTTTTTACCTTCAAAGCAGTGTCACACATACCTTTGAATGCTAAGTTCCAAACTTCAGGTATTTCTGAAACATTTTCCATCTGACCAAAAATCTCTTTACAATTTCTGATAACATTGGTGCCAATGATTAAAGGAAACTCAGAACCACCCTTTCTATCTGATGACTGACTCACCAATATAGGGGCAAAAATTGTCTTCTGACTCAAGAATGGAATTTCTAACTCACCCTCAATATACCCAGAAAAAGGAAGTGAGTGCCCACCTGCACCATAAACATCTAACTGAAAATCTTCCAATTTCCTAAGCTCGGGCTTTGGTTCTAGAGAATCATAAAATTGTTTTGACATACAAGTTATCATTGAACCTGTGTCTACCAATGCATCTGTTTCTCTGTCACATAACTTTACCTTACATTGGTTAACATGTCCAACCATTCTAGTGATCAATTTTTCAGTTTCAGGGCTATGACCTTTGACCTCCTCAGTTTGCCCTATAACGGAAGAGGTAACCCTTTTGGGTCATTCTCTCCCTTCTTACTATACTCACCTTGACCTTGATGCTTTTGGTAAGACTGACCTCTAAAATTGCCTCTAAAATTTCTACCATAACCTCTACTAAAGCCTCTACCTCTACTAAAACCTCTGTTTTCTTTGTATTGACTAAGTGGACTGTTAGAAGAAGTGTTTCTATTTTGTTGAGTCTCTAAGTTACTCAATCTCCTAGACATATCTTGATAACTGGATGACTGAGAGTTAATGCTACGTTCTAACCTTTCCATCTTTGAAATCAAGACTCTAAGTTCCTTCTTCATGTCTTCTTGACTCTCTGTCACTTCTGCTTTCTCTGCATGAACTGCTGCTGTCTTGGATTTAGATTGCCGAGTACTTGCATGAGCTTCCTCCTGCTGCACTTTTCGGATTTCCCTAAGAAGATATTGAAAATCTTTAATAGAGTCATACAAATGTCTGGTTGAATTTTTCAAAGACTGACTAGCTAAACCTGTCCAGAATTTGTTTCTTAACATGGCATCTTTAGCTATTTCGTCTATGAACCCAAACTGTATAGCTTTGCAAATGGTTTCTTCAATACGAGAAGCATACATAACAATTGACTCATTCTCTTTTTGAAAATCACTGTAAAAGGATTGCATAAGATTTTCATTGGTTGCAACATTACCAAAGAAACCATCTAACTTGTGCATTATGTCAGACAAACATGCATTTTCACCTAAAGGAACAAGCATTGAACGAGCTAAACATTTTAAAGACCTTCTAATTGCTTCTAACAACACATGTTCTGAAAATTGTCCACTCTTTCTTAAACACTTCACCTCAAAACTCCAGACCTCATATTTTACTTCACCTTTCTGGGGTTCATCTGTCCCACTGAAGACAGGTAATTTGGGAACACTCAATTGACTGGTAATAAGTGAAACATTGGGATTACCTGGATTTGGAGTTTCAGGGAGTGGGCTTAAAAATTCAGTCTTAGGCTTAGTCTTATGCACAGCATCATAAAAAGCTTTCATTCTAGGCCCAAACTGACCCGTTGGGGTACTGAAGGTAAATTTTTTTCCCGTAACTTTATCAGGACCTGCTTTAGGAGTACTAGCTTTAAGTAAATTGTACTCTTCCATTGTCACTACCCTATAATTAGGATTTTGATTCACCTTTTCAATGTGTTCAAGAATGTCATCAGCATTTTCTTCTTCCTTATCTAAATGGTTTTCAGGTGTTTTACCCTCACCGGTAGCCATGGTGAAAATAACCACACTCAGAATTAGAATTTCTGATATATGTAAACTAAAAGATTTTTAAAACAACAAAACATGAACTACTCACCGTGTTTTTCCTGGAAAACCGTAATTTGATTTCGCATAAATTTAGACGTTCAACACAGTCGAGCCATATTCGAGGTATATACGATATTATGGTATCCAAACACCTAAATATCTTTCAAAATAAAGTCAATATCAATCAGTCAAAAATCTGCTAAATCATAGTATCAACTCTTGACACACTGACTACTTATACTAAGAGCAAAACTGTTATAAACTTAGCAATTCAGATTGCAAGTACTGACTATATACTATAGTACTAGTCTACTCTGTTACATGTATGTAATATTATGATATATTTAGACTGAATAATATCTCCTTGAAATAAATTGCCTTAAAATTGTAAAAACCGCTATGCGCTAGATATGCAATATGAAATGATATGATATGGAAATGAAAATGAAACTGACCTGAATTCCCAAAACAACTGACTTACTTACTCTCTTCCGAATTTTCTCTGCGGCGCTGTAGCTGTTAATGTTAGTCAAACTGAATAACTACATGCAGTGAAGGATTGTTAAATAACTCACAGTTAATTTCAAATGTCTTCAGGTCAATGTGTTTATATAAACTTTGAAAATACTTTTAGAAAATAAAGTTTACGCGATTTTACCTGTACTCATGCAACTGCAACAAACTTTCGTACATGAAACATGATAAATGAAAACAAAACGGAATTGACAACAAAATACAACAATTCAAAATGAAAATATGAAACAGTTTCTAAATTCACACGGATTGTTTATCTCATAAATGTCCGCGAAGCGCGTTTGAGATCTCAAAGTTGTGCACAAGTCGACAAATGTCCAGGAGATGGGCGCATCCATCTTGGTTATGACGTCACACATCCGGAAGTACAGTAGTAAAGAAAATGTTCCCGGGGAAACTGGTTTTCTCCGCTCTAGCTAACGGTAATTTCGTTGAAGCGTAGTAAACTGGTTTTACAAGTATAGTAGTGCACTCTCAGGCCCGTGAATGGAATCACACAATAAGCAAATGAATCAACGGAATTTTAAAACACAGAAAACTCTTCTTTCACAATAACCACCAAGGATCATCCCTCGAAGAATTATTTATTAGGAACGTTTGCGCCGGAGACCCAATCGTTGGGCGCCATTGTCATAGGGCGTAACTTTTCTTATTAAAGTCACAATACGTGAATTCGTATTTCTCCAAAACACAAACAGCTCAGATAAATTGTTCAATTATATTTTAATTACGATTCTTCACTTCAAGTGGAATAATAGCAATATGGTATATATCATCAATGGTGGTCTACAATAAATATGAATACCTTACGTACCGTTCATTCACACATTAAATATTTTAACTGAGATTTATATCATTATTTAATTCATAATTTAATTTACTGGTTATAAAATAGTTTAATTAAAATAACTTACCATGTAGACAGAATTTATACACTCCTATTTATTTAGGATAGGTTACAAACGTAAGTCCGTAGTAACGTCTGTCTCTGCGAGGGTTTTCATACGATGTGAATAAAAATATTATTTCATGCAAGGGTTAATAAAATTCGCGCCAGCCATGCGCAGTGACTAGAAAAACCAGTCAAACACACCCATACGCATTCCATACTCACCGTATGACATCAGAGGTCATGAACTTACAACCCATGAATGGATGAATGAAAGAAATGACGCATGCGCAAATTAAACCATAGTAAACATAGTAAATAATGATCCTGTGACAATTGTACGAACATTTTCTAAAAAGTTAGTGTTTTTGAAGTCATAATAAGGAAAAGAATCAATATGTCATTAAGATTCCCGACGTAATCAGATGCATGTGCACCGTATTTATCAGAGGTCCATATCTCTTCCCTCATCTGAAAAGTCTCACATCCACTGATATTTTCTTTTTTGTTTCTATTTTTCTTGCTTCAAAAATCATGCCTTTACTTTAATTAGGTTATTCTCAAGTTGTAGAGTGGATCCTGACAATCGTGTAGTAATGATAAACCGGTTTATTATATGATTGAATAATTTCCATCTCTCTGATTGGCTGAGATCCGACTATGTTAGAAAAATACTACGTTGTATTGACCTGCACGTGACGTTCCAGGTCAATACAAGGATTTATTTCCTCTACATTGATCTAAAAATAGATTGGGAAATTCCAAATTGATACAAATTGTTTTGGAAAGCTATTTAAACGACTGTGATTTTTTTTTTTCATGTGAAAAAAAACATAAACGAATATATATTTTAGGGTAAGGGTGGTAAGAGGGGATGCAGGGACCCCCCTCCAACACTTTTACTGAACAACATGTTTTGTTTTTTTTTTACTTTTTGGCAGTCAGTTTTCCCTAATAATGCTCCTTCCTTTCAAACTTTATCCTATAAAAAGACTGACATTATATTAATTTTTTCATGTCAACTAAAATTGATAAAAAACACATTTCAAATTGATACGACTGGTAAGGTTTATTCACATTTTAATTCTGTTTCTCTGTTGTATTTGGCTAGGACTTAAATAAATGCAAGTTAACAAGTAATGAGCTGTATCATTTTATCAGTGAATCATATACTAAAACAATTATTGCTGTTTTTCGGTCAATACAATGATTTAGCCATCTTCGAAGTACAATATTCACCTCGCCCTTCGGGCTCGGTGAATACTGTACTCCTCAGATGGCTAAATCATTGTATTAACCTCAAAAACAGCAATAATTGTATAATATCGATGATGCAATGTATCCAACATATCTGTCCCACCTTTTTGTTTACGCGGCAACGAAACTCCCCTCCTCAACGAAAGAGCGCACCAAGGGAGATAATCTCGAAACTTGCGTATTACATGTACACAAATACTTGAACTTTCTCTTGATTGATAACAATAAGAATATATTATATGCAAATTAAAAAAACAACAAATTTATCCTTGATAATTTAGATATGGCAAGAAATTAGTGCTGACTTTTACTAATTTCTTGCCATATATGGTTAAATTGTACCAGCATTTCTCTAATCCCTGTTGAGATTCTGCTAGGCTAGATATTTGGACTGACGCCATCGCAGAATCCCTGGACAACCATTAATAATTCATGTCTGGAGATTAAATCCCAACTTCGGTGGACTATAGCAAGAATTATTCACCTAGACCACACTGCCGTTTGCTTCAATTAAGTCATTTAGTTGTTTATTTGTCTCTCTGTCTCTATTATTTCTACATATAGCTTACCGTTTAGGCATGTAAATCCCAACATAAAAATATTCACTGAAATCTCTGTTCGAAATATGGCTCCCGTGACGAAATTGTTAACCTCCTCGAATAAAAGAGTTCCTATAGTCTGTTTTACCCTATGTGATGTTCAAGAGCCACAGTAGACTTGGTTCAGAATCACATTGGGTAAAAACAGACTATAGGAACTCTTTTATTCGAGGAGGTAAATAATTTCGTCATGGGAGCTGTATTTCGAACGGAGATTTCAATGAATATTTTTATGTTGGGATTTACATGCCTAAACGGTAAGCTTTGTAGAAATAATAGAGACAGAGAGACAAATAAACAACTAAATGACTTAATTGAAGTGAACGGCAGTGTGGTCTAGGTGAATAATTCTTGCTATAGTCCACCGAAGTTGGGACTTAATCTCCAGACATGAATTATTAATGGTTGTCCAGGGATTCTGCGACAGCGTCAGTCCAAATATCAAGCCTAGCAGAATCTCAACAGGGATTAGCATTTCTCTACTCTTTGGAAGTTGTTACAAATTGTTGGGCTTTACAGAATTACCATATTTTAAAATTTTCTCAGATATGAATATGAATAAATGTTATTTAAATCTTTTCTTATGTTTTACACATATAGAATTTAATATAAATTAATTATTGATAAAATACCCTGTTTTAGTTGTACAGGGAAACACACCGGGAAACACAAAATGCTTTGGTAATGACAGTCCATATATTGCCTGTAAAAAGGAATTTGTTTCATGGGGGTGGGGGGAAGATGTTTTAAGAATATTTTCCATTGATTATAGTGAAAAACACAAGTGTAACCAAAATTATAGTTATCTCTTATTTTCCAAATTAGTAATGTTTTCTGAAAATTCATATAAATATCTATATAAGTATGAAAAATCATGCGCAAATATATATATATTGACTTTTCAAAATTGACTTAACCCTTTCATGGTCAAGATTTTAAGCATTTCTAGAGAAAATGATAACAAGATTTCAGCATTTTGGGGGTACTTCTTGTAATTTTTGTGTATACAATGTATAAATATTCTTAAAGCAGGTATTGTATAGTTTCTGAAAGTGATTATAAAAATATAATTTCCATTGCCATGGCAACGAAATACACCCTATTCATACTGGAATTTCCATTTATTCAAGAATAAGAATGAAATATTTTAGTTAAATATTTTTAAAAATTAAAATTCTATTGCTGAAAATTATCAGCATGTTGAACTTTTTTTTTTTTTTAACCACAAGTATTTGAGGGTGGGTGGATGGGGTGGGGTTGGGAGGTAATTACCAGTCGAGAACTCAATATTTTTACACTTTATGTGTTATCAACATGTTGATTTTGATCAAGGAAAAATCACTTGAATAGTGCGAGAAGTTTAACTTGAGCTAGCAATTTAAAAAACTGGTACAATCAATAAAAAATTTTTTGTACATTATTTTATCTTTATTATTTTCTCTTTCTAACGATTCCAGAATTATTCTGATATTTGCAGTATTAATGAAGTTATGCATGTTTGTTTACGCTATACACATTTTTCACGACAGACATGTAGAAATGCATATATGCCATGAAAGAGGTTAAGATAGGCAGGAGAACAATACTATCATTCGCATCAGTTCTTATAGTGTACTAAGCAAAGGAAGATAACTCTTATGACAAAATAGTTTCGAATTTGTGTGAAGCTATGACAGTCACATTTTATGACATATGTTGGACCACCAACAGTTTCCATTCATTTTCTTCACAGAGGTTGCACAAACTGATATGAAATTAGGACACAGATTTATTATAAAAATGTCTAAGTCATCTTAAGTTCTGTTTTGGGTACGATTGAGCAATTTTTGACAGAGTTATGCCCCTTGGACTTTGAAAAATTTGCAGTTTCTTTTCATTATTTTTGCAGAGGTCACACAAACTGTAATTAAATTTGGTATGTATGTCCTTTTTCCAGGAATGGGGAGGGGCATACATATAAGTGTTTCACAAACATCTTATGTTATTCATTTAATAGATATGCAGAATCCATAAAAAAAAATTTATGCATGTAAATTGCACACTATTCACTCTAAGTTTACAACAGAGAGAATTTTTTTTCAATGCTTCAAAGGGTAAGCAACTTACAATTCTTTCTTTTTTTTGTTTTTGTTTTCAAAGGACATATATATGCTACATGATTTGTTGTATTCCTTAGCAGCTCCATTTTTAGTATTTCTCAAATAACTAGAACTATATGCAATATAGATGATATCTTACATCTTATTTATGATTATCAGCATGAACAGTATAATTAGTTTGTTGTTTTAAATGTATAATGTGCGTATTGCACTTTATAAGCATTGAATTCATATTTTGGGATGTCTTTGGTCCTATAACACACCTGGCTGTGCTGACAAATTGAATACCGCGCGTTAGCGTGGTATGATAATTTGTCGGCACAGCCAGGTGTGTTATAGGACCAAAGACATCCCAAAATATGAATTCAATGCTTATATTTACATTCTCAAATTTTTCCTCTTCATAATTGTTTATTTCAGTAATCTTTAATATGAATGAAACGAACATTGCGAGGAGAAAAAGTGACAAATTAATTTTAAACGCATATTTGTTGTATTTTAACGTTTATTTAAAGGGTTATTTTTTCGTTTATTAAATTGTGTCAAAACAGTGTACATTTTGGTGTTCTAGAGTATTGAAATCAATTATTAATATTCATTTGTTTTCTATTATAGGCAATATATACTTGAATTGCAAATTTGATGAAGGAAAATGTGTTGTTGTTTTGCAGGAATTTAATTACATGTTGCTAAAACTATGACATGCATGACAATGATGACATACAAATAATATACATTGGGATATGTTGTGACATTGAGTCACATCACTGGAATGCTTGACCAATTGTTTTGACACAGTTATTAAGTTGTGTGTTATTAGAGCCCCTTGATCTTCCCCTGTGATTTGTGGTTTTAGGTTCTCTAATGATGTGCAGTGTAGGGTTTCTTCTGCCGGTGGCTAGACCCAGACTAAGTTTGTATTTACCAGTACATCATACATGTAGTACTTAGGGGGACAACATATACACTGTAGCTTGTCGTTAACATCAGGGTGCAGGCTTTGTATCTGTATCAGTTGCCTTAATTGTGATCATTAATGAAATACTTACCACTAATTGTGAGTGCAGGTGAATACATTTGTTGAAGAACAAGTTTTTAAACTGTTTTTAATTTACTCTTGGAATATTGCAGGTTTGTCTTTACTTTCATTTTTTCTGTAAGATTTTTTTTTTTTTCTGCAGAGACTCTTGACAGTTTTATGTCATGCATTTAAAACCTGTATTAATTACACTATGCTATGGTACAACGTGTAAATTATGCAACTGTCATGAAAGCAATACCATAATGCCTAGAAGAAAGTGGGGTGTCGAGAGGAATTATTTTTTAGTACCTGTGTAATTCAGTATGACAGATGACTGAGGGAGTGGCCTATATATACAGTGAATGATATTTTGGTAATTATATTAATTAGTTATGATTATACTTTGGAACCACTTCTTATACTTTTGTAGACATATCAGAGCACGTTTCTTTACCATGGCATAATGTGACGACCTAGTAAATAGAGGAAGATCTCAACTCACTTCAATCACATTCCAGTTGAAGCAGACTATTAAGAGGTATGTGTATATATATGCATGATAAAGAGAGAGGGAGGAGAGAGAGAAAGAGGGAGGGAGAAATTAAGGGAGAGGGAGGGTTGGGAAAAAGAGAGGGAGGAAAGGGATGGAGAGAGGGAGAAATTGAGAGGGGGTAGAGAGAGAGGGGGAAGAGAGAGAAAGGAATAGGGAGGGGGAGGAGAGAGAGAGGTAGGAGAGAGAAAGAGAAGGAAGGTGGGAAGGAGAGAGAGAAGGAGTGGGTGTGGAAAAGAGAGAGGGAGAGTGCATGAGGAAGAGAGAGGCAGGAGAGAGACAGAGGGATGGAGAAAGGGAGGGGAGGGTTGTGGCAAAGAGAGAGAGAGAGAGAGAAGGAAGGGGTGGGAAAGAGAGAGAGAGAAGTAAATGATGGAGAGAGGGAGAGATTGAGAGGTGGTGGGGAGGAGAGAGAGAAAGAGAGAGAGAGGTGGGAATGAGAGGGAGAGAGAGAAAGGGAGGGGTTGAGGAGGAGAGAGAGGGGAAGTGGGTGTGGAGAAGAGAGAGGGAGAGAGAGGGCGCGCGCCCCCCTAAAATTGTCAAAGTTAGGTAAATCAAATATGTCTACTTGGTAGACCTCATTTTCACCCTTCAAAATCTCTAGAGAGGGAGAGAGAGAGAAAGGGAGGGGTTGGGTAAGAGAGAGAGATATTCTTTAGTTATTTTTCTGAATATGAATGCATAATGAGAGAAAGAAAAAGATTGAGAGAGCAAGGAACCAATTCATATCTATCTAAATCTGAATTTTATAGAAGTATAATGGATAGGAACCTCTGGTAATGAATAAAAAAGAGAAAATATTAATGAAATTTTATGGTGCCCAGAATCAAAGCATCCCAAATTGATATATACCTGATGTAGTTTTTTCCATCAATTTTCAGTCATGCTGAACAATGTTCATTATGGCTGTCTGTCTATCAGACAGACATTCACATAAAATTCTGTGAAGCTTTGTTTAGTTTGATATAAATTGTACAGTCAAGGACTGGCACTGAACTTTCAAACTCATCATAGGTAATCAAATCTCTTCTGAGGTAATTGCTACATTTAAAAAAAAAGTGTGTTTCTTTGATATAAAAGAAAATGAAATTTAATAGTCCAGAAACATGCAAGGGGATCAGAATTTTTTGCCAAGTGTTATCGTTATAATCTTTTATTTTGTACAGGGCAAAGGCTGGGTAGACCCCAACTTTAGTATCTAAGGTAAGTAGAATATTTTGGCATTAATTCTTAGTTTTATTAACAGCTTATCTTGGGATTAGGCTCTCCTCCCTTATCTGTTTACAAGTTGAGTACCCTCTGCTATGTTAATGAACTGATATCTGTGTATTATATGCATGTAGTGTATCTCAAACACATACCGTAATGTAGCTGTAAATAATTTACCTTTTACATATACATGTATTAGGTATTAGATGTCAACCTGTACCCGTAATTTTTTTTAAAAATCCATTTCATATAAGTTTCAAAAGTTACATGTACTCGCCAATGGAGTGCTTACACCAGTATAATCAGTTTTTAAATTCATTGCTACACACTGCATTTTGAAAAAAAAAATTGGTATTGAATTTTAAATTTAATTTTAAATCTTTAAAACTGAAATGAATTGTAAGTTAGTATCACATTGTGAGCTTTTTGTTAAAGTTATTCTTCCATTTGCTGAAGGTGTCTACATATTCTTGATTTGACCGTGACAAGATTGTAATACAATACTTGTACTTGCAGAGCTCCTTGTTGGCACTGTCTTTCTCAGACAAAAGATTTATTATATTTTGTACTCTTAGTTGAAATTCCAATAGTCATTTGATATTTGAAATACAAGACATGCATAGTTTGAATATTTGACTGTGCAGTAAATTGAATGCAGCATTTTACTAATATTGAAATTTGTACAAGGTATGTTGAATTTATATCTTTTGCTTTTATGAATCTTCCATTTTCTAAATATGTTCTTCCAATTTCCACTTTTCTCATTCGAGAATTTAAGATATTGAAAATTTCATAGCAGGCCAGCAACAGTTTTCACTGTTATAAATAAACAAGTTGAAGTCCTTATGTCACTTGCTCATTATACCCCTTGCTTGAAAAGCGGGAGGGTATATAGTAATCGTTATGTCCGTCTGTCTAGCTGTACGTCCGTATGTTACGCTATGGGGTACCCATCTCTTATATGCAACTCCTCTCATACTATTGAATGAAATTTGATTCTTTATTACATATTGCCATTGTGCACCTCCTATTTTACTTTTTGATCCAACATTTATATTGGGTTTTCCATAGCAAAACATGGACACTACCATTATGTTCATGTGGGGGGGGGGTATCATTTAGTGAGCTTATTGCTCAAAGTACCTCTAGTATTTTCATTGTTTAATTTCTTCACACTTGCAATCTATTATGGTATCATGCATTTCCACATAAACAAACTGGAGAATCCATTCACAACCATCTATTCATGAAACATCTCTAGGGGCTGAGGGCCCTCATGGCCCCTGAGACCCTACTTTATGATTTGACATGTTATTACTGTTATGTGTTAGCAGCTAGGAATATTTGTTAAGATTTACAATCACTGTTATCCCCTGAATGACAAAATGTTCTCTGATGTGATTGAAAGTGGCAATTATACAGTCAATATTATTTTATTACATGTGATTTTTGGTTTTTTTTTTAAGTTGACTATGGCATTATACAGATCACTATTTTTAAATTTTTTTTTATAATTTATTGGTTTAAGAAATTCTAGATTTTGTTTCTGATGAATCATAATTAAAAAACATCTCTGTGCATAAATAAAGCAGAGAAATCCACACAGGCAGCACCCTGGGGTGTATTTTGACCTCGGCCATAGGTCAGTGGTAGATAATCATTTTATATGCCTCTTTCTTGCAGATTCTTCACCTCTCATCATGATGAACGGCCAAGCCAGAAACCGCAGGAAAAATCAAGATCTATGTGGGAAAAATTTCCTCAAATTTGTCATCTATGTCTTTACATTCATCTTCTGGGTGAGTAGAAAACTCAGGTTTTTACCAAATTCTTTCCTGCTTATTTTCTGTAATTACTTTAATTGGAAAAGCATTGAAATTACTGATACTTTAATGAGCCAGTTATAAATATTGATAAATATTGATACATGTATATACATTGCTTCCTGAAGAGTTCCAGTTTCATGGTACAGTTAGAGTGAAATGCCTTTAGACTTTGAATTGAATACAAATTCAGTGTATTTTTTCAAATGTCTTTGTCTGAGATAAAACAACAAATAAATTAGCTGTATATTTTCATAAAGCCATTTGCTCATTGTGACAGAATTGCCTTCAAGTTTGATGTACTTGAATTGTATGACATTTAAAACAAAGATTTTGACATCAGCAAAGATGTTTCATTACCTAGTACCAGAAGAGCTTATGTGATATAGAGGCATACATCAACCATCTGTCTGTTTGTCTGTATACAACTTTTCAAAATGCTTCTCCTCCTACAATATTGATCCAATTTCAATATAACTTGATATACTAGTAGATAACACTAATTAAGACACATGATTCTTTTCATCAGCTTTTTGATTTTGCTGAATTGTGTTGCCATGATTACTGAAATTGTACATGTATTTTGCTGAATAGCTGGATGTGCCTCTTTTTAGCACTGAGTATAAAACTTGTGCTTTTACAGCAACTAGTTTGTGTATACATGTATTTACTTTATATTTTGATTTTTTAGCTGACTGGCTGTGCCTTTTTAGCCATTGGTCTGTGGATACTCTTAGCTAAACATTCCTATGCCAGCTTACTGGGAAATTCTACTTTCCCTATCGCTACATTCCTTATGATTGGCATTGGGGGCTTCATCATCGTGTCTGGAATTATGGGATGTGCTGGAGCCCGCGTAGAGAACAGGTGTCTGCTTGTCTTGGTAAGACATCAATATCTATCCTCAGTATCCTGTAAGATATACATCTTGTTTTTGTTGGATATTTTGACAGTGCTATTCACTGTTAATATTTCATTTTCAGTATTCAGTTTTTCTGCTGCTCATTTTTTTGGTGGAAGCCATAAGTGGAGTCCTTGCATACATGTATGAGGGAATTGTAAGTAACAAATAAAAATACCACTTCTAAAATGAATGTCATTTTAGAAATTTTGTCAGGTCAGCTTCAAAATGGAGAATATCAATGTAGCCAGTACACAGATTAGGATAAATTTAAGTCAATATCTTTGTATTGAAAATGCCCATCATTTCAGCTGTGTTAAAATCTGTACATGTATATATACAAACCTGAGTCACACGTTCAGGGTCAAATTATTAATATTACAGTCATTTTTTGTCAACTTTTAAAATCAGAGTTTAAAGAACTATTTTATTTGTGTTTTTCTGAACATGTAAAGTTATCCCTCTTTGAAGCACTCTTATGATGCCATTTCATTTCCTCTACGTTACAAAAATATGTGCATTGTAAGACTGATTGAAGATGTTTTTATTTGCAGATCAGAGAGGAACTGTCAAGAAGTTTAAACGATACAATGATGAAAAATTACAACTACGACATTCAGCTTACACGAGCTATAGATGATATGCAGCAAAAGGTAGATAACCCTGTATATCTACAAAAAGACAGTATTTGGTATATATATATGTATTATGATTGATAATAATGAATGCAGGAATGCCACTTGAATGAAATGCAAGAGAATGTTCCTCAGGATTTTGAAGTTCATTTTCAATAATAAGAAGCCTAAGTATCTTATACATGAAGCAAAGGGCAATAACTTTCATGGTTGTTGGACGGCATACATAATTGATCTTTTTTTATCAGAACACCTAACTTGAAAATAGGTATAGAAATTCCATTGTTTTTATTTTATATTTTGCTCCAGTTCCTATGCTGTGGAGCAGTTTCCTTTAAGGATTGGCAGAAATCAAAATGGCTACAAGAAGACCAGAACACAACCAATAAAGCCCCAGACTCCTGTTGTATGTCATACTCCATGGGCTGCGCGGAAAGTGATCACCCATCTAACATCTACTACAAGGTAATGGTGTCTGGTCTTAATTCAGCTTATATAATTAGTTTACTGTTGACTAAAGGTGTGAATATTCTTAAATTCATTCTGAAAAGGCCATTGTCAAATATATTGGAAGTATAATTCTTGTGTGAAAAATAATTTTTGATTTTTATGATGTAAGCATTGCAGAGTTTCATACTCATAGGGTTGGCAATGTACACACTGAATTTCATAATTCATTTGAAATTCAGTTTGAGTGTGCCACACAAGAGTACATATCTGTCTCATAATAATGGAGTGAGAACATATGTAGTAAGAAAGATTTGATGAACAGTTTGACAAAAATCTGACTGATGGTAATCTAGAGATTTGATATAAATACATTAGGGATGTCAACAAGTACCCGGTTGATTATTACGCAGGTATCGAATACTAAAATCGGTACTCGGTTACTCGGAATGTATATTTTTGAATATTTCTAAGCTTATTTGTTAATGCATTAAACAATCGGTTTTAAAACGTAAAATGCTCAGTGCACTTGTACATACAGTAATTAGAGTTTACTACGACTATAAATGACCGTTATCGCCTGTGGCAATGTTTATACAGTAATTATCGTGACCAAGCACCTGGGGTACCTGTCAGGACTTTTCTCACCTTCGGCTGTCTTCTACCCTTAATTTTTGTTTGGCTTTAATCATTTGTTTTCACTGAACATCATGTAAGGTCTATTATGTTTAATTAAATAAATTAGATAATTTTGTAGAGAAGCCGTAAAGTGGGGATAAGAGCTGTGATATTACACGTGCGATTGTTGAGATGGTTGTGTTTGATTACTTGTCAATACAACAGGTTGAAGTCAAAGGCTTTAAAATCCGATGTCCATCGTTGCACCAAACTAAAAAATATCGTCCCGTAATATCATAAAATTAAGGATCGAAAAAGTATACGAAAATCGTAAATCCGCTCTATTAGGAGAACTTAATCAAGTTCAAGTTGATACTGTACGTAGCTCTGAAGACTGATACCTTGTCGTCAAACAAAGAGTTACATTACGATTACAGAGCAGATTATTAATACTGTGAACCGCTTATGATTTTATTTCTTGTGTTTATCTGATAAATAACTTTAAAAATGTTATATTAAATTTCGTCGGGCAAGAATTGCTCATCATTATTACAACAGTAAATACGTTAACGGGTAAGCCTCCTATCAGTGCGTTAGGTTATTTTTTCTACAAGAGATTATTAATACTGTGAACCGCTTATGATTTTATTTCTTGTGTTTATCTGATAAATAACTTTAAAAATGTTATATTAAATTTCGTCGGGCAAGAATTGCTCATCATTATTACAACAGTAAATACGTTAACGGGTAAGCCTCCTATCAGTGCGTTAGGTTATTTTTTCTACAAGAGTTTACAATGACAGTCTTCAATTTACTTGTTCATATTTATTTCCACTTTTAACGAGTACCCGGGTACTCGATCGGAAAAACGTCCGAGTAACTGAGTATTAAAAATTGACCGATTTGACATCCCTAAAATACATTGTAATGAATTTGATTATTACGCAGGGCTGCAGCCGTAAGCTTGCCCAGTACACAAAGGAGTCTCTGATGATTATAGGAGGAGTGGGGCTAGGACTGTGTTGTGTACAGGTAAGATGTAGGAGGAGTAGGGCTAAGGCTGTGTTGTGTACAGGTAAGATACTATATAACAGATAGGAGGAATGGGGCTAGGGCTGTGTTGTGTACAGGTAAGATACTATATAACAGATATAGGAGGAGTGGGGCTAGGGCTGTGTTGTGTACAGGTAAGATACTATATAACAGATATAGGAGGAGTGGGGCTAGGGCTGTGTTGTGTACAGGTAAGATGTAGGAGGAGTAGGGCTAGGGCTGTGTTGTGTACAGGTAAGATACTATATAACAGATATAGGAGGAGTGGGGCTAGGACTGTGTTGTGTACAGGTAAGATACTATATAACAGATATAGGAGGAGTGGGGCTAGGGCTGTGTTGTGTACAGGTAAGATACTATATAACAGATATAGGAGGAGTGGGGCTAGGGCTGTGTTGTGTACAGGTAAGATACTATATAACAGATATAGGAGGAGTGGGGCTAGGGCTGTGTTGTGTACAGGTAAGATATTCTGTATTTCCATCTAGCTTGCAACACAAGATTTGATTGGTTAGCAAGCCAAGTGTAAATTTCCATACACCCAACCTGCATTTGGGAATATTATATGAAAGCACAATGCATAGTCTTTGTATGAAAAAAAGCAAATAGCATATCACAATGCATCGTAGTACAAAGTAAATGTTATTGATAGGTTAAAATTTATGTTACAAAGATCTTATTTACCAGGTAGGTACATAGGAAACAGATTCATTATCCAGGTCCAATCAAGGGTGTACAGGGATTTACCCTGGGTTGTATTCCATACACCCTTTGGCATCAGGGTGTATGGAATAAAACCTGTGGTAAATCCCTGTACACCCTTGTTTGGACCTGGATAACTACTAGTTTCATTAAAAACAAAAGTACGGGTATCTGTCAATACAAGTAGGGTTTTGATAGAGCAGCTAATATATTTGCTGGAAAGTGATTTTGAAGATAAACTAATGTATTCAAAAGGCTGTTTGTAATCTATTCTACCTTGCATATTTGTAAACTCGTGGACATTTTGGCCTCCTTTGAATTATTTGAAATATTGAATCAGTTTCAGTTGCATTTGTACATGTGTAAAATTACAATTTAAATCTCCTAATATATGTATTGTACATTTATATCATTTATAAGTGTTTCAATTTGCAGATATTTGGAGTTATATTCTCCTGTTGTCTAGTCAGGAAGATAAAGGACAAGGTTTACAAGTATTGACAAGAAAACAAATCAGTAATGAGGACCAGGAAGTGAAGGAATCACTCAATGACGACATCAACATTGTTTGCCTCCCTTTATTGCAATAAAAAATGTTCGTGTTCTTAGCGATGTCTGCAAATCCGTTCAGTATAGGTGCTGCATATTTGTTTTTTGTTTCTCTTTTTTGCCATAAGAATGTGTGTCATGTCACAATGTGTCTCTGGAATATTTGTCATGTATCTTATTATATTCAGTTGAACGGACTATGAGATTTAATCTAGACGTTATAAGAAAATGTTTTGTCACAGAACATTTGAATCTGTCATTTCATAACTTTTAGAATTTTGTGTATTTGTTTCTGTGATAGAAATATAATTGATAACTTGAATATGTTTTATTTGATATCAGAGAGATATATGCTGTAAATATGTTTTAATTTTTCCAATATTGTTTTGTTTATACATTTTTACATGTCTCACTTTTTCAAATTTGCAAACTTTTGTATACATTTTAAATTTATCATCTTGGCATTTATAATTGTATTTTGTTTATTACATGATACCCAGACTGAATGCAATAATATTCTTCACTTAATTGAAAACTTAAAAAATTTAATAATGTTCTCAACTTAATTGAAAACTTAAAAATTTGAAATCCTTTTTGTTTAAAGGGTAGGAAAGATTTTGACTTTGAATGTTTGATCAGTTAGACATTGTAGTGTATGTACAGTTAAACATGACTTCATATGTGGCAGGTTGCTGTAATGGCTGTCACATTATCAATGTATACTAGTATATACACCCCTGACATTATCCAATGGGGACAGAGTTCTCTAAATTTTATCCCAGTGATGAAAAATCTGGACCAATAAAAATAAGTTTTATTTTGACAATTTATTTTCATTGAAAACTGTATTTGTCATTTGCTAACTGTATGTGTCATTTGCTCTAAAGTGTAATTGTTCTTGAAAATTGTGTATTTGCTATGGTGTCCTAGTCATTTATTAATCTTGAAAGGATTTTTTTTATCAAAGATATACTTACAGACATATCAGGAGATCAGTATTATTAAGTGTATCTTTAGTTCTCCCGAATTTGATTTCAAGTAACATTTATGGTCATTACTGTCAAATTTGTAGTGTGTGATTGTCTGAGACAATACAATTTTTTCTTATTTTTCAACCTTTTTTAAAGTGAGCATTTTCAAACAAAATGGCACAAGGATGCTAAATTTTTTAGTTTTTTTCACAGTTTGTGAAAAACCAAGTTCTGGTATTAGTGCACTATTTAAAAATATTGAAAATTCACCAACTGGTATAAGGGTTGTGACCAATCTTTTTTGTTTTAACAATATTTAGTAAAGATCTTCAGAACTTCTGCTTGAAAGGTAAAAGGAAAAAAAGTTTGTGATTACGTTTTTGTACTATATTTAGAATAATTGAAAACTTGCATATTTTTTCTGTTCCTTTGTAAAATGTATACATTTATTCATGATGAAGTTAGGTAGAGTAGGGTAGCTGATAGGGGTGAGCAATGCTACCTGCAGACCTGTTACCATATGTTTCTACTATGACTTTATATGCAGAAACATTTATAAAAATCCTATCAAGGTCTGTATGATACAGTGATGAATGCAATTTTGACATATCATGAATTAGACTTGGTTTATATCAAGATGACAACAATGTTTTGTAATAATATTAACTTTTGGAATTTTTTTATATTTAATGAATCCTAAACGTTACAGGTCAGTACTTGTTTTTATATAAACTTCTTTGTGTAGATTTATTACTAATGTGTGCACATTTTCGGTAGAAGCCAGTTCTCGCCAGTTTTATGTTTTATCTGATGTTACTATACTTGTGTATTATAGTCTATAGAAAATGTTAGAACTTTACATAAAATACATGTACAACAATGTTGTAAGAAATTCAGATGTACAGAAAGTGTTGTCTTAAAAATAGATTTTAGCTTATAAAAAATAAAATTAACAGAGAATTACAGTGAAGTTTTTTAAAAATTGAAAGCAATAAAAGTAGGGAAAGTGTTTCCCTGCTTGGCTCTATAAATGGTATTACTTTGTAAAGATTTGAGTTGATACTGCATTGGCTTTAGCATGGCTTAGTAGATAAACCAGTTTATGTTATCCACCTCCTTAAATTAGAACTAACTATACTGAAAGGAAAAAGAAACGCAGGGTAAACTTTTAAGGTGAATTAAATTTGTTTTTCGTAAAATATGTTTTAGTTTTTATATCTAACTATTAAAAAATCATCTTTCAAAAAGATATAACCAAATTCCCATTTGATTTTGTCTGATAATTCATGAGTTACTGAAGCTCAAATGACGATACCCCCCAAAAGTGAAAATCGAAAGCTCTTATTATCTTCAATGTCTCTCCCGTGCATCTGTCAGAGCCTTATTTTTCCTTTGCATGGAATTTCATTAGGGTGTTAATTTTTCAGACCCGGGCTACATTTGGCATGGGTAACCACGCAAAAAAATTAGTCAAACTGCGCGCGCATGCGCCAGTGAGAGGAATAAAACAATAAGTTGACTGGCTCAAACAATCAAATTGAGGAATCGTTTTCTTTCAAATTTTGTTTGAATGTAATGATTATAATCATCTACTGTATAAATGGCTGTTTTTGTGGTAGTACGGTGGCGATTTAAGAGATGGCAGGACAAATAACCCGCTCGTAACATGGCTCTGTTTCACATTAACGTCATCGTCACTGTTGATTGAAAACCATGCCAGACCCTCTCTGACAACGGGTAACAAGTTTTATGGGGGAAAATTTAGAAGAAACTGCTTAGTAAACCGTTGTTGCCCTTTTCATTAATAAGGCAATTCGAAAACAAGACCCCATTGAACTTACGTAAACTGTGCCAAGATTGCAAGAAATTCATAATGTCTCATAATATTGAAAAACGATGTGCATACCTCATATGCATCAAATAATGCTAGAAAATTTGTTGACAAACTCGTCGTTAAAAAAATGCACGTGTTTTGGGCTTCTTAGCGTTTTCCCTACGTGACGTCATAAATTTTACGGTTGAGTAATTCTGAACACTGATATAGGTGCACAGTAAGTAAATTTCTCTTCTGACCAATTTTGGTAATTTTCGGTCATGTGGTCAATTATTTTTCGAACATTATGCTACCCTGCGTTTCTTTTTCCTTTCAGTATATTTATAGTCAGTCAAATAGAATTTAAATAAGAGAGTTTATTATCGGCCGCAGCCGATGTATTTATGGTTGTGTTAGAAAGTGCACATGGGGAAATGAGATGTTATTATTTTATTAGATCAGTAAAATAATTCTCAAATGATAACGTATAAAATGATGAGTAAAATATTTTAAAAACTTGCTTTAAATTAAGTTTTAATCGTTGTTATTTTGTTTCAATTTCATTATCATTTGGCATCAGATAATTGATAATTTATGGTCAAATAAAAAGAATTTACAATAGGTACTCCCCATCCAAGGAAATCGTTATGATTTTCCGGATAATAATGACGTGCACGTGGTAAAAGTGCATGGTGAATAAAAAATTGAAAAGTTTCTCTACTAGTAAAAACTTGTTTGAAAATCCTACAGCTGCGAATGACACAAAGATTATTTTTATACATTTTGCACCGCACCATGCAGCATAGCCTACTCTGCAAAAACCATATATGCATTATCACGTGACAAATAACCAGGGTATGATCACGTGGTATATCTTGAAAGGCATACATCTTCGTTTTGATGACAATAATTTCTCATATCATAGGCGTCGGAACCGGGGGGGGGATGGTTAGCTCCCCCACATTTTTTACAAATATATACATTATGTAGGCATTGAAAATGGGCTTTACCATTTTTTGTTGGTTTAGCCCCCCCCCCACTTTCAATTAGCCCATGCCACCCCCACCCAACTTTCGATTTGCTTCCGACGCCCATGCATATTCATCATAGACTTTTTCACATCGATAAATTCATCGGATGAGCAAATGCACTAAAATTTCTAGTTTAAAATATATTTTATTCATTGAATTGGATTGAACAGCAGGCATGATATTAAAATTTCTATCAAATTTTTAAAAATACTTATCTATTTATTTTGCTTTGAAGACGACCTGAAATAAAAATGGTCACTATTTAAGCTTTGAATATCCTGTTCTTTTCGTGCATGAATGCTTTGAATTGTGAAAGTAATTTTTTGACATGTTAATTATGTTAGCGGCCGATTTGATGGTTTGCATCAATTAACTTGTTGCTATGTAGAAACGACTACAATGTATAAAGTGTTACTTAGGTTTAAGGAGATGGATAAAATATTCAGGTTGGTCATAGAATGTGACTTGAATTGAGGAATAAATGGTAGCTGAATGCTGGAAAGTGGAGAAATATCTCTCAACCGTGCGCAGAAAATCTCACACAGTAAATTGCACATTTGCATTACGGAATCTGTAGAATTATGATCAAAGTCTAAAATACAAAACCATGAAATATATGGAGATAACATTAACAGTATTCAAGTTCAAAAACCAATTCAATGATACAAAATAGGAGCAGAGTAAACACGGACCTCCAAAATATCAGAGGTGGGATCAAGAGCTATGAAGGAGTGAGCACCCCCGCCGACCAGTCACATCCGACGTGTGCCCCTTGTCTTGATCGGTAATAAAACGGAAAAATCCGTCGACAATACAATATATTTATAATGGCCTAAAAATTAGTTTGAAAAACTTCAGTCACAATTTGATAATGATAAATTGTATTTGCAGACAATGTCATTGTATCCACCATAGAACCTACTAAATGATGACTAAACGAGACTGCTGATAATTTTTTAATAATTTACCTCGTTTTAGAAAATGTTTATACCTATAGAATGCTTTTGTGTATCAAAACTGAGAGATATAAATCCGACTCTTTCAAGTTCACCGGGATATCGCATCGACATAAGAATGGAAAGAATCATTGTTAATTGAAAATGCACCGTCGATATATCTGAATCAAATGTCGAGTTGAAGGCCACAGAAAGTGGTGTTTTTTTCATGTAGAAGATTTTGGACAAATTCTACTTCATATGAATACAACAATAGGTCTGCTATAACGCTTCAGTTCTGCAGCTAATATTTGATATGCATCATGCATTTTGTAGGATGTTAGGAATTTGCCATTGAACGGTCTGTAAAAAAAGTCTTCCTCGACTCTGCCAATTTGAGTTACCTCTCTTTTGATATTCGATCGTTCTCAGCATGCTGACCACCTGTATCTACGACCATCCCAAGGTGGAACAGAATGTAAATACCTGAAAACATGTCTACCTACAGTGTTACCTTTCGTACCATTATACTGGTTCAACCATTTTCTAATAATGAATTACAGGGCGTTACATACGTTTGAGTTTGATCGCTCGAGAGCATTGCAAGACTTTCTTATTGCAAGAACAGTTTCATTATCAACCAATCTTCCCTAGCTTCAAGCAACTATGGTTGTAGGTGATTAAAACTCCTACAGAAGTGTTCCCTTTATTCCACTTTAGAAGTCCCTCTTCTGTCAATCCAACTCACTGTTCACTCAGTTTTAAAAGGACAGATGATACAAAAAACTTTTGTCAAAAATTTTGAAAAAAACAAAACAATTTAACTTGGGCGCCATGTTTTAATGAATAAAATTTACAGCGTAGTTTGTAAGTTTTTATTCAAAATTGCACAAAAATGGAATTTGAAGTGAATATTATTTGTATAGAATAATAAGGATCATTCAGAAGGGTAAAATTTTGAACATTAGAGAAGGTTTACAATTTCTTTATATTCTAGAAATTATTATTTGCATCATTTGCAATGAATAAGGTCAAAAAATATATATACCAATCCAGGCATCCATTTTTTGTTTGTATCATCTGTCCTTAAAGCATGTTTCATTATTATACACTGTTAACATGGTATAAATGGAAGTGAATTTGAACTACCGCTCCAAAGGAATTTGTTTCTGTGATAAAAGTTATAGAAAATGTCATACTATGGGAAAACACTTTTTACAGATTCGAGAGTTTTTTTTATTTACTGTAAACTTCATTTAAAAAATGCTTATAAATATGACTTGCATGGTGCAGAAATGTCCAACTAAGCCTTACAAAAAATATAAACAGCTGTGTTGAAGAAACTTCAGGTGTTTTCACTTCTAAATATTCACAACGAGGTTTTAATCAAAAGTAATACCAAAAAAAAAACTCTTTTAGAAAATGTGAAGCCTTGAAAAAAAGTTGAAAAACATAGTGGACTCCATGGCACCTGATCCCACCTCTGATGTTTTTGAGGTTCGTGTTTGCTCTGGTCCTATTTTGCAATATTTAATGGATTTTGAATCAAAACTAATATTTCTACCTGTAGTTTACCACCACCCATTAAGATAAATTAGAAAAAAAAAACACCCAGACTTTTGGCGTCTTATATGTAACAATTAATAAGATTCTTTTCAATGGAAGTGGAGCTCGTGAATTTGCTTGCTTGGTCATTGGTCGTTTGCGGTGTTGTTTTGTTGGGGCACATTCTGATTGCGCACACGGATGCTCTGGCGTTGGTGTCGGAGGGGTGCTTGGATTTCTGATTGACAATATCTATGTGGTTTTTTTTGGAGACCAGATCTTCCAACAATCTACGTATGAACAATTTCTAAAACGAGGTAAACTATTGACAAACAAGTTGATAAAACAAGAATATCAGCAGTCTCGTTTAAAGTCAGCATTTCGTAAGTTCTTCGGTCGATACAATGATCTTATCAGCAAATACAATTTATCATTAAGTCAAATGCTGACTGACGTTTTTCATTATAACTGTTAGTCCATTATTTATACACTGAATTGACGACGGATTTTTCCGTTATTTTCCGATCATGACAAGGAGCACACGGCGGGTGTGACCGGTCAACAGGGGATGCTGAACTCCTCCATTGCACCTGATCCCACCTTTGATCTTTTAGGGGTCTGTTATTGCAGCTGCTCCTATTTTGTATTGTTTTATGGACTTTGATATTGAATACTGTTCCTTATCCATATCCTTCATTTCATTAAAATGAAAACTGAAATTTTTTATCTTTTAATGATCGGTCAGTTATTCATATAGGAACTTTGATGTTGATAATTAAAAGAATTTTTACTTAATCATTTGACAAATTTAATCTTTGGAGACCAAGTCTTTCAAATACCTGTATCTTAATTCCGTTGGATACTAATTGTGCCCCTTTATCAGTCATGCAACATTTTTTCACAATATTATGAATAAATTGTGTCCCGTTATTTGCAGATCTATTTTTTAGCCGGGCTTATTGCTCAAAGAGCAATTGCCGGCTTATGTGATCCTGTTCAAGGCAGGATGTTGACCCCATAGTCGCCATTTTAAAGTTACGTGCAAAAATATAGTTCTTACTCTCAACCGCTTTTGAGATAATACAAACGCTAAATTAAGTTTTATCTATATAAAATAAACATTAGTAGTAATGACTTTGAAAACTTCATAAGTCATAGAACATAGTTCATTAGCGTAAGGATTTTTGATAATCAGTGTTCAGTTTTTACACATTAAAGCAGGAAGGGAACCAGAATTTTTTTGTTTACACTCAGCTGCGGTACCAGTTATTTCTGATTATACAAAATCGGGCCGTGGTATTAATTGAAAAAACTGTCAGTGTCTTATCATTTATACTGATAGATTTAAAATAATTTTTTCATCAGAATATAAACGTGATTCATGTAAGAAATCCATTCTCCTCTGTAAACTCACTGTCAGTGTCTTAATTATCATTTATATTGATAGATTTAAAATAATTTTTTCATCAGAATATAAACGTTATTCATGTAAAAAATCCATTCTACTCTGTAAATGAGCCCGGCTCTCTGTACTTCTGAGTACTTTGATTTATTCATATGAAGCAGAATTTGTCCAAAATCTTATGCGTGAAAAGAAGAAAACACTTGCTGTGGCCTTCAACTCGACATTAAGATATATTGACGACCTTATTGTCTATTTCCATTCTTATGTCGATACGATATATCCTGGGGAGCTTGAGATAAAAGAGTCTGACACATCTGTTTCATATTTGGATATTTTGCTTGAAAAAGATGTTAATGGTAATCTAACAATCAAGCTTTATGATAAACGTGATAACTTTAACTTTTCAATCGTCAACTTCCCTTACTACATTCATCACTTGAATACAGAGTTTATATATCTCAGTTGATTCGATACGCAACTTCGTCGCAAGAGCATGTTCTACGTATGAACAATTTCTAAAAGGGGTAAATCATTGACAAACAAGTTGATAAAACAGGAATATCAGTCCTGTTTAAAGTCATCATTTCAGAAATAAGTTCTATGGTCGATACAATGATCCTGTCAGCTTATACAATTTATCATAGAGTCAAATGCTGACTGACGTTTTTCATACTAAGAATTGACGACGGATTTTACCCATTATTTCCCGATCATGACAAGAAGCACACGGCGAGTTGAAATGGTCGGCAGGAGATGCTCACTCCTCCGTTGCACCTGTTCCACCTCTGATGTTTTGGAGGTCCGTGATTGCTCTGCTCCTATTCTGTATGTTTTATGGATTTTTGATCTTGAATACTGTTCGTTATCTCCATGTGTTTCATTTATAAAGCTTTCGCGATGTGATAAAAGTGTTGATTTCAACTTTTCAATCATCATCTTCCCTTACGTATATTGTAATATACTCTTTCATTTGTATACTCAAGTATGGGATTAAAGGTCTCTTAGTTGATTCAATATGCAAGAGCATGCTTTATGTATGAACAATTTTTAAAACGAGACAAGCTATTGAAACAAGACTTTCATCAGTCTCGTTTGAAGTCATCATTTAGCAATTATTTTTGGTCGATACAATGACCTTGTTTACAATCTATCTCTTGGTCAAATGCTGGCTGACGTTTTTTATACTAATAGTTAGGCCATTAATTACACTCCTAATTGTCGAAGGATTTATTTAGTGTTTTCCAATAAAATGACAAGGAACACACAGCGGGTGTGACTGGTAGGCAGGGGATGCTCACTCCACCACGGTACCTTATCCCACCTCAGATATTGCTTCCTACTCCTCCTGGTCACCTGGGGGTCTGTCACTCTGAGCCTGCTAAATTGTTTACTGCAGTAAGATGATGAGAGTGACTTAAGTGCAGTCTTACGCCCTATTCAAGAACATGAACTAAGGTCTAATGTCCATATTTCTTCAGAAGAAATCGAATTCAAGAGTATTCGAATATTCGTATAATCAGGTGTTATAATTTTTGGGAGGTATTTTTCCTTGAGTTACTGGAATATTTCTACACAAGCCTTTGGTAAAAAGTTTTAAATGTTTCCAATATTTACAGTTTTCCCCCAATATATTTCATAGCTATTCACATTTTCAAATTTTAATTTCCTCCCAATTTAAGAATTAAAATATCTATATTTCTCAAAAAGTATTATAATTTACATTGTATTATGTATGATCCTTTTTATTTTATACGAAGTATATTTTTCTTTAAAGAAAAGATGGACACATTTTTATTCAAGTATTATATATTTCGACTCGGAAGCATCATTATATTTCAGATTTGAATCCGATATGTATGTCACTGAATATTATTTTTAAATATGTCTCACATGATTCCTTAGTATAAATTGTTTTCCAAGTTTTAGATGAAATGTTGTCCCTCAATAATTTTTTTTCTTTATCCACCAAAAGCACGCGCCACGCATGTAAAATACAATTAATTACAGTTAATTAATTTGTGACGAGTTTACAAATTATAATCTTTATATAAGGGATTATAACAATCCACATTCAAGGAAATAGAATTCCTACAAGCTATACATTTTAATGCATAAAAATTCATTCGATATTAATATAAAAGTAAGTCCATATTTATAAATTTTACAATTTAAATATCCGAAACAATCTATGTTTTCCATACTGCCTTTGATAGCGTTAGGTATCACGAGTGAACCACTCTCTCAGCGCGTGATATAAAGTCCGGGTCATACGCCTGCGAGGTAAATAGGACAAGCTGATTACAAAGCGAGGCGTCAGTAAGATTGAACAGCTGGTAATTTTACAGGATGCTGTACACAAAGGAAATGCTGAAAGGAAATTCACACATTTCCACATCCTGCTTAACTGTGAATAATTTGTTAAAAAAACTAAAATTCATACATCACATAGCAACATAAGCATCTAGAAATAATTCTATAATAATGTAATAAATCAAGTTTATTTCTGTTGATGGTTTTGCTATATATAAGCTGTCTCATTACATTTATTTACACTCCCATTGTCTACAATCAGGCCAATGGTGTCCTGAACGCATAGTTGTATAATTTTGTTACATATATTACGTAACAAAATAATTTTCATATAAACCAAAAAAGAGCGTTTTGAATTTGAGAAATATATAAAGAGAAGGGGTATAAAAGCCACCATCTACTGACATATATTGTAGATTGATGAAATGTAAACTTCACCATTTATCGTATCCACCTGATAGATAATACATCACTAGGCGATCTGACAGATAATACGTCACTAGTCTACTTCCGTGCATGGTTTTCCCGAGTTACTAAAAGCATTCAAGTGTAGTAGTATGTCTCGTTTAAATTGCTAGTGTTACTGCACGAGAACCCCCGTAGATAAAAGCCGAAAATAAAACTTTTCCCAGACACGTTCATAGTTGTGTATAAAATGTCACACATATACACATGCACGCGTTTACCGCTTACATCCACTGGCAAAATGGTGGCGTCGCCATATGAGTGAAAAAAAATCTCGACAGGAACGTTAAACAACATACAGAGAAAAAACCCAAACATTTTACCAAATAAGTAAAACCAAGTTTTTAAACAAATGAGATTGTGTACTCCATTTTGAACACAATGCAGTTCATTAAATACGATGCTCTACGTTCTATTCTTCTGATCGATATTTGAAACGAGGCAAGTAATTGATAAGCTTGTTGATGAAACAAGAATAGTAATGGTCTCGTTTGAAGTCAAAATTTCGCAAGTTCTGTGGTCGATATACAATGCTCGACAGGGAATACTAGCTCCTCCATGGCACTTTATCCCATTTCTGATATTTTCATAGGTCTGTGTTCGTTCAGGTCCTGATCTGTATTGATTAAATCTACGTTTGAGCATCATGATGATTATAATATTCGGTTTCTCCATACTTCATTAAAATTGTTCTTTACAATTATATATTTCCATTTCCAATTGTTTTCCCTATGATAAACACTACAAAAGTGAATCTTGTTTATTTCGCCGTGATTCCTATGGCATGTAAATTTTTCTGTAGATTGAAATACTACTGAAGGTCAAATGTCAAACTTGCATGTATATGAATGGCGTATAAATACACTGAAGAAAAAAAAGTTTTATTTAATTGTTTTCTAAGTAATTTGATATGATGTATCATTTTACAAACAAAACAAATAATGAATTATCTTCGGATCAATAGCAAGTCACTTGTCATTGTGCAACGCTGTCCATTATCACCGAGGCCTCGAGAGACCGAGAACTTCACTTCCGTAAACATGTAAACAGCCCATCTGAACCACGGTGGAGAAATCAGCATTGCCACATATAGATCATCCGATACAGACATCGTCCCTAAGTCATTACCATCCTACTTCTTACGCAATTCAACGTTCTCTGTAATTTTAACACACACAATTCTGTTTCCTGACCATGCTGACCAACTCCTGTTTCATCAACTGCAACATTGCATTCAATATGGCGGCGGAGAAGTGACCTAGTGCCTATACACGTGTTCCTGCTTCCGACAACCTAAATCTAGGTCACATATATAATTAAAGTTAGCAAGATTGCTTTGACCGTAATATAATTTTTTTATGCCCCCGTAAACGAAGTTTCGGGGGTATATAGTTTTTGTCGTGTCCGTCTGTCTGTCTCTCTGTCTGTCTGTTTGTCCGCAAAAACTTTAACCTTGCCTATAACTTTTGATTAGGTGGCACCATGACTTTCATATTTCACATGTGTATTTCTTGTGACAAGACCTTTCTTTGGAGCTTGACCTTGGAGTTTGATCCACTTTTACATTAAAATTTTAAACTTTTACTTTGGCCATATCTTTCGAACAGTAGATACCAGGACATTTATACTTCACATATGTATTCTTTGTTAAAAGACCTTTCATTGGATACCAACAACCTTGACCTTTTGACCTTGACCTTGTAGATTTCCGCACTTGTGAAAAAACTTTAACCTTGGCCATAACTTTTGAATGGAAAGGGATAGGGCTTTCATACTTCAGATATTTAATCCTTGTGAAAAGACCCTCTATTGGATACCAAGAACTGTTCTTGGACCCTTTGACCTTGACCTATGAGTTTGACCTACTTTAAAAAAGCAAAAATTGACCATAATATTTAAAGAATTAGGGCTAGTGCTTTCATACTCTACATATTTGATCCTTATGACAAGACCTTTCATTTGATAACAATAACTTTGACCCTTTGACCTTGAACTTGGAGTTTGAACTACTTTAAAAAAAAATTAGCCTTGGCCATAACTTCTGAACGGATAGGGTTAGGGCTTCCATACTCTAGATAAGTATTCTATGTGGCAAGACCTTTCATTGTATACCAATTACCTTGACCTTTTGACCTTGACCTTGGTGATTTTTGTACTTATTGAAAAAAACTCTAACATTGGCCTATTTTCAAATTTCACAATTGTTTTCCAGTGAGAATACCCTACTTTTGGTACCAATTAATTAAATTTGCATTAAGAAAAGTTTAATCTTCGCTATGTTGCCATACCACTGCTGGTAAAGTGCGAATCGAGAAAATCTTGGTTTCGGACACCAGCTACTATTGGCACCCGTGAATTATCTAGTTTAATACATCTTTTTTTATAAAACACAATAAAAATCACTTTCTAGAAAGCAAATTCATTAAATAGTTAAGCGATTGGATTGCTTTTATACCCGAAAAGGGCTCATATCGAATTATTACATGTAAATGGCTGTTTACATCGTGTTTTTCACGTACTCGCATTTGCAAAGTACATAAAGTACTACAGGACTAATTGGACAGTTAAGTTGATAAATCTAACTTTAATCCAACGTTTTTCTATGCCATGGACACAAACAATGTGCTTTAAATGAATTATATCCATGGGATTTGCCAATAACTAGCAAATTTATTTTATAGGTGCTACAACTGGTTTCTGTTAAATTTTGACACAGGCGACTTTTGATTTGCGTAAATGCGACAACTGGTTTACGTCTCTGAGACTGTTGGTTTATCTTACTTAACGTGAATAATATGAAATTATTCAAATTTACATCTTTTAATTCATGTTCACAATTTTTTTATGCAGACATGCTTGCCCCCCCCTTTTTAGTATTCGTAAAGTAGCTGCCTTCCTGTAACTCCCTGGTCTGAAAAAAATGAGATAGACGACCAAAATGCCACTCATACAAAAATCTGTTTAAAAAAATTATTACGCACAAAAGCTGTGCTTGGTGCTAAATTAATTCCTCCAGATTCTTATCTCAACTGCACAAAAGCTAAAAAACATAATCCTAAGACCTCTAGCAACAACTCTTGTAGTTGACTTGTTCACGAATCGCGTTGCAATTGAAATGATTTTTCTTTAAAAATGGAAGTAAAAATGCGAAATTCGATAGTCTCAATTCCATGTCAAGGAGGGCTATTTACAACAGTTGTGGAAATAGTAAGTGGATATTGTAAAGGAATTTACTTGTATTTGGAACATCCAATTAGAAATAGTTCGAGAATATGACAGTTTGAAACCGAGAAACAGTGCATTTCTTATGCACAATAAACATACACTTTTATTCCAGTTGACTGCAGCTCGCCCGTCTGTCAATATTTTTTTTTTTGGAGAGCTACAGTTCTGCAGCAAACTGTAAGGTTGAACTCTGGCAAATCCAGCCGTTGGGGAAAATGGAATATTTGAGGAAAGGTCTCCCACACACCAAGAAATAGACTGTTCTTCCTAGCTGCAGAACTGTATGTAGCGTTATGGTTTTATTGGTCTTGATAGTCAAGGATTAAAACATAAAACCATAACACTACAGTTCTGCAGATTTGTTCTTCCGAGACTGGGCTGTTTATTATTGTTGGCTTGTCAATCACCTGCGACTCTCATTCTTCTTCCATATATTTAAAAAAATTAACGGGTCTGATTGTTTAATAAATAGATAGGTCTATTTATGTCATTCAAATATGAGAATATTTTGTTGAACTATTAAAATATTCCATCCAAGTTGAATATCGGATATACTTAATGCCTGTCCATGCCATATTTCCAAGTCAAAGGTTAAAAAATTATTAGGAGGTGAATAAAAAAGTTATAACACACTTTCATGTTTCAACGGAAATATATATATATATATATATATATATATATATATATAGAAAGCACAGAGAAATTCATTTTTTTTACAAGGATACACACTTCCGCCCTCCCTAATTGTAACTCGGAAACCTACGGAATCTGTCTCCTAGCAGTGCAGGAACAGCGCGTTCACCGCTCGGCTATTAGGCAAGTTAAAAAACTTGCTTTCGATGCCATATGGGAACTAAGTCACAACGCTGCCCTACACTACACGGTCATTGAGAATGGAAGTAGATACAGTTATTTGGACATTAGTTTTTAGATGGATCGTTACCAATACATGTTGTGATGAAATTAATTTTATTTATAAAGCACAAATTACAACAGCTCTTAAACTAATATAACTGCCCTAAGTGAAGGAATATTAATATAGAAAGCACAGAGAAATTCACTTTTTACAAGGATACACACTTCCGCCCCGGCCCGGGGTTGAACTCTCGACCTACGGAATCTGTCTCCTAGCCTTCCATTCTCAATGACCGTGTAGTGTAGGGCAGCGTTGTGAGAATTCCATCGGCATCGAAAGCAAGTTTTTTAACTTGCCTAGATAGCCGAGCGGTCTAACGCGCTGTTCCTGCACTGCTAGGAGACAGATTCCGTAGGTCGAGAGTTCAACCCCGGGCCGGGGCGGAAGTGTGTATCCTTGTAAAAAGTGAATTTCTCTGTGCACACTATATTAATATTCCTTCACTTAGGGCAGTTATATTAGTTTAAGACTGTTGTAATTTGTGCTTTATAAATAAAATTAATTTCATCACAACATGTATTGGTAACGATCCTCTAAAAACTAATATCCAAATAACTGTATCTCACTTCCATTCTCAATGACCGTGTAGTGTAGGGCAGCGTTGTGAGGAATTCCATCGGCATCGAAAGCAAGTTTTTTAACTTGCCTAGATAGAGAGCGGTCTAACGCGCTGTTCCTGCACTGCTAGGAGACAGATTCCGTAGGTCGAGAGATCAAAACCCCGGGCCGGGGCGGAAGTGTGTATCCTTGTAAAAAGTGAATTTCTCTGTGCTTTAATATATTAATATTCCTTCACTTAGGGCAGTTATATTAGTTTAAGAGTTGTTGTAATTTGTGCTTTATATATATATATATATATATATATATATATATACATGTATATATATATGTTATTCCGGGGGGTCCAAGGTTTTTTTTTTTCGTTTCTTCTACATTGAAAGTTAGTAACCCTTAAAACATAGGTAGTCAATTGAAGATTACTAACAAGATGAAAGTGGAATTATTAAAATTGAACTATGGGATAGAGCTTTAATGGACATATAACATATTTTAGTGAAAACATATCATTTTTAGAGAATGATATCCAATGTATACTAAACAGAGTGAATTCTGCATTTTTTATCCTTTAACTTTAATCACATAATCGAACAATTTATGGGGGGGGGGGTTATATGCAATACACATTAAATATTTGATAGAAGCTTTATTTATGCATGAAACAACTAGTCAAGGACTGGAGGTATATGTTTTTGGGATGTATTAAAAGGACGTTGCACTATCTAATGTTCGAAAATAAAGTGTTTAGATGCTTTACTAGGAAAACAATGATACAGCAGTAAAACGTCGCGCCTTTTGAAACAGAACAGAAGCCAAAAGTAGCAATTACAGGTGCCGAAAGTCGCACATACAGCAACCATACTCGCGCTGTATATCAGAAAACTTTATATTGCATCAAAATTTTTAATCTTGTGAAGCATTAAAGGCATGGGAAATTATAAATAACTCATACAATACATATTCATATCACTTTTAACACAAATAACGCAGTGTAAATCGTGTTTAACATGTAAAAAGAAAATATGAATAGAACCAGTGAAATACATTAAACGGGTGTAATCTAAAGCAGTTACTGGATTGCTCCTTACATGTATTCAACTAACAAGCAATTCTACTGCATAAAATCATACTGAACCTTAATAATTACGTCTTAATCAAATATTATATCATTTCTGATGTTTAGTTGATATAAACTGCCTTATTGATGTAAACCAATAGTAGCTGGTGTCCGAAACCAAGATTTTCTCAATTCGCACTTTACCAGCAGTGCATACGGGGGGCATCAGTGTTTAACAAACACATCTTGTTTGTTTATTTTATAAATGTTGATATTTGCCTGCAGTATAATTTAATAATCGTTAAGATTGTTTCGTGTTTGTATGGGACTATTTTTTTATAGTAAAATTTGACGTCACAGGTCGGCCAATGGAAAATAACATGGAATGTCTTGTGTATTTCCAATCTACTAAATTGGACGATTACAAAAACAAATAAAAATGAACATATAAGGAATCACTGTCTAGTTTTGAGAGTATGCCAGGGACATCAACAATAGTGGGAAACATGGGATAATTTGCATAACGGGCGAAACTAGACAGTGATTCCTTAAACCCATTTTTCTTAGCCTCCTTTTTGAGTTTATTAGCACACTTAAACTGTATACCACTACTTGGGCGACAATTAAACTGTAATTAGACGATATAAACGACCCATTGCTGTAGGCTAATTATATGTTGCGCACTAGCATCCGGAGAAATTATGGCTGCGGATATGACAAGCCAAAGTATATATGACAAAATAAATTACTTAAGATAAAATTTTGCAGTAAGTTTTAATTCAGATGCATATATATCAATGGCGGATTTATGGGGGGGGGGGGCGCATCCCCCTAAAATTGTCAAAATTAACTTAAATCACAGTTTCGTCTAGAAAATGTAAATGTGTATACTTGATAGACCTCATTTTTACCCTACAAAATCTCTAGAATCCAGGAGCTTCCGGGGGCTTCCGGGGGCTTCGCCCCCTGGGCCCCCAACAGGGCTTTGCCCTGGATCCACTGGGGGCCTTAAGGCGGCCCCAGACCCCTTGCCTACTTTTGGCGCCCCCTTTAACTTCACAAGATGTGTTTGTGTGTTTTTAAAAAGTAAGTCAAACTCTAAGGTCACTCAAGATTACATACTGATACTAAAAGATGAAAACTGGTTCTAAAAATATACTGAGTATATACACTAATTTGTCTATGCAAATCTTGTATGCATTCAATTCCATTGGCTGATATGGGTCGGATACCTTAAGCAGATGTTATACTGATAAAGAAATTTCTTCCGCGATTACTCGACTATTACTAGATTAGATAATGTCAATGATGAATTCCAGCATCTTTTGACCAAGTCTTTTTAGATATCACTTTTAGAGTTACTGTAGTTGTGTGTACAACTTTAATAAAGATTATCACAGATATATTTTGTTCAAGACCATTCAAAGACATGCAGATTTACGAGTTTATTTATTTATCTTTTTTAAATAAACTGCCTATAAATTACTCTTTGAAAATTCTGCAAGTAATTCCTATATCATTTTAAGCGTGTTTGCATTTTAATGCATCAACCTGGATGTGCACCCGATAACGATAAAATTGTCAAAATGTCTAATAAAGTGAAAAATAATATCATCTTAAAGTACATGTAATTGAATAAGGTTACGTATTTCATACACTGCCTTATGAACTCATTGATTCGCGCACAGAGTTCAAATACAGGCCAATCAATGGTCAAATACCTCTGAAAATTACGGATTTAGGTTGTTTATAATACGATCAATTACACAGACTTCTAGTCCAGACACTAAGCCATGGAAAATAATGAAGAAAACAGTGAACACCTAAGACATACTACGTAGCCAAATTCTATTGCATTGACGTCATTAAGTGACGTTGAATTTAAATTAAGAAATAAGACACATGTAAATATTTTTCAAACTTTTATTGGGACATAAATAAGGGTTGGTCATGTGATCAAGTAAATGAAGCCCGAAGGTATTTGAAATAATGTACCAACCCGTAATTACCTACCGTTATATATTTTAAAATGATACCTTAATTATTAGTTAATTATTCATATGTTGACGGTTTTAACATACATTTATTTAGTGTATATATTTAAAACTAATAAAATGATCTCTTGATCGGCATAAATTGATGGATAGACCAACGCCTACAACCAATGACGTAATTATGAAATTACATCGATTGTTAATTACTTAATAATAAATTTGTTACCAGGCGAAGAACCTGTTTAAACAAAGACTTCAACATGCCTTGTTCAAAGAAACCGTTTGCAGATGTAAGTATATGAAAGTCAGTTTATTCTATAAATTTGAATACTAGTATTATCATTTACCAAAAGCTGAACACGACTCGAACGTAGGTATACGCCATATTAGTTTTTACTACAAGTGCGGTATTAGCACTGGAGTATACATTTTGCATTCGTTACATCCGAATGATTTCTTGTCACGGATATGCAATGGCGACACGTGTTTGTGCTGGTTATCTTACATTGCTTTTGCCTTTGACTGCAGTTACGTGTATTTGTGCTTGTTTGTATACTGCACTGACCTGTGTAATTGATGCCATTGTAAATTTTTTAATAGTATTTTTCTCTCCTGTGGTGGACGAAGTACTCAGTTATTTTTTGAGCGTACGGTCATCTACACAGATTACACTGAACCGTGACTTAGTAAACGGCTAAAATAGGGGCCCACCGACATAACGGCTGAATAAAAGAATATGACGAAAAAAATTCCTTTAAAGAAATAGAGTCAGATCTACGAAAGAAGCATTTAAAAACATAAGAATGAGAAAATATTTTTTTATTTCTTTAATCCAACATCAACACTACTTTGCTTGTAGGTTAACAAAAGAATTTCAGAACTGAAGTTAGCATCAATGCTTCCAAAACTTGAAACCGGTCACATTAGACTTGTGGGAAAAATCTCGCTTTGTGATCTGGAGGTTACATTTTTGTCAGTTTTGTGTTCCCAGCCCGTGTCAAACCTTAGACATAAACATAGGCAATGACTGTTTCTTAGCCAAGCGTTCAAGTCACAAGTCTCCGGGTGAGACCTTGGAAAAGAGTTCCATGTCAAGGTAGGCGTTGGCAAGATTAAGAAAACTCACAACTCAATTGAGAGGAGTGTCGAGTAGTGTGTTAAATTTGAAGCCCGTGGTAAAATTAAAAAAAAAATACTTTGGTGATTTCTCTAGATGATGCAAAATTCTTGTAAGGAACGTAAAACAATAAACAATCAACAATCCAAAACAAATACAGTATTTGTCACAGATCTGTGCTGAAGTTTAAGTAGATATATGTACCTTGGCCCTTACCCTATCAGTTTTAAAATTTTATTTTCATCTCGGACAGAAATAAACGTTTAATACAATTTAATAAAATATTTGTAGGTTAAAGTTATTGGTAAATTATTTTCCTTCTGTTGAATATACATTTATAATTATCTCATTCCATTCCTTTTATTCGATACAATATTTAAAGTTTTATTTCTTACACAAAGGTCTGTCTATGTTTTCCATACTGCCTATTCAGCTGCAATGTGTTTGTTTTGACATTGACCGATTTCCCAGCTGACAGCTGTTATCGTTGTGTCGAATCACGCCAAGCCCTCGTTTATCAATAACAGGCACTGCGCACATAACCATATTTGGTCATGAAATGGAACATTCGCTGTGTTGCTAGGCGGAAGATATATTTTTAGCTTGAAAAACCTTGAACGTTTGCCCGCGATGTTGAGGTTTAAATGCCCACGTGAATACAATTTTCTGCCTTTCGTGATATAGCAGCTTGTAACTGAATAATCTGTTATTCCCCGTTTACACATCAACTTTCAACTTATTACGAAACATTACCACTGAAATCAACGCTCGCGCGTATAACGCGTGAATCATTATCTCCTGAATCAACATTTTGAAATATCTGACCTATTCAATTTACAGTTCTACAATGTAATATCTACAAAACCGGCACCTTATGTCAAATGTGATTTATTAATTCATGCATTTTTTGCCTGCACTTCCTTCTAGTACTCGGCAAAAATGTTAAAATTGTCTACAAGTAATAAAAAGGTACCACGTATAGTTACACACATTCATGTATCAGTATTGGTTCTTCCCTCTGATCTAAATCTTTTATGTATATAAAAATCTAAACACAGCTTGATTAGATTTAGTAGAATTCCTGCACTGTTAGCGTTCGCAAAAATTGCTTTTCCTGTTATGAAACGAGTGAGGTATTAAATCTAGAATCTAGATAGAAGTTACATAAACCAGAAAATCTATGAGAGATGGTATAAAGAAAGATTTTAGCTTACAAATACTAAAAGAAAGATCTCACTGCAGAGATCAAAAATAGAAATCAAACTTTTTTGTCGTTAGCCCTGATTGATTATTAATGTGTTGTTTAATGTCCCTCTCGAGAATTTTTCACTCATATGGAGACGCCACCACTTACCGGCGGAGAGCTGAAAATATTGTCCATTACTCGGCACTGAACATTGAGGGGTCTTTTTCGTGCCAGCACCTATTGCGACATGGGTCCTCGATCTATACGGTCTCATCCAAAGGACCGGTGTCTACGTCCCACAGTTGTATTCGAACCCTCGACAAAAGGGTCAACTGCTTTCTTCGAGACTCTTGAGCAGACGTTCTAACCACTGGACCAGGAGGGCGACTGCTCTGTTGGAAAACATGAACATATACTAGTACATAAACTCATTTTCATCTATGGATGAAGGGTGAATTTGTCCCAGTCTCCCTCCCGGGGCCAATAATGAGCAGAATTAATCGAACCTTTATCCAGTCTTCTGAAATCTGTTATATTTTATTAATTGTTACTTTTTAAATAATCTGCGATAATTCATTCAGATAAAACCGTCTATCGTAGTGCTTCGTCTGTAAATATTGGACCCTTTCAGATGCTTCTTTAGAATTGCTGAACCAAACTTAACTGATGTTGATCGGTATATCAGTCTATATTCTTCAACAATGATATTACATGCATTGTGATTTTCGTGATCTCTACCTTCTGAGACATGAGGGATGGGGCCAAAGCAATCGAAATTAATATAGTCTGTAAACTTCTGGACACCAAGCAGTCAATTGCAACCTGTTAGCATAAAGCCCTCTAACATAATTGGGGAATTCATGACCTCAGAGTCAGAGTTTTAATGTAAGTATGGGGCTATAAAGATCATATACTGAAAAGAAGCATTATTTCTTTAATAGTCTACTCTGTTTTTAATTCTGAAGCACACAAGCTAAGTACAGAGTTATGACGAGGAAGGGTTCCTCTTTCAATTTTTTTTTTAATTCTTGGCACCCAAGTCAGGATTCTGGTGTAAGCCAAGGACTCTAATGAAGATAAAAGGAAAATGCAAATTCCTTACAAATCTTCTTCTCTGCCCGTGAGTAGTCAGCAGGCAAACTAAAAAAAATTATAAGTCAAGACACCTCGGTCAGGGGTTTAAGTTTAAGAAAGGGTCCTATAGATTACACCATGAAAATGTATATACTCTTTGTTAAAGTATTTAAAATACACTACTTAAAAGTCGTTGGAGTGATGAAAATTTTGACCTCTACTAGGAAAGCAGCAGGACCGTAGCATCGATTTTGAAAGTTGGGGGGGGGGGGGGGCAGCCACTGAAATTTTTCTTTTACTTACCTGAAAAAGTTGACAAGCAAAAAAAAAAAAGACCTTAAAAATCGAGGCCCCGTGTCAGCGGCAGGCGTTGGCACGATAAAGATCCCTCACTGCTCAATGGCCCTGAGTGCCGAATATAGGTCAAAATTTGAAGCCCTTCACCGGCATACAGTAACGTCTCCATATGAGTGAAAAATTCTCGAGAGGGACGTTAAACAATATTCAATCAATCTAATATTGTGAAATTCAAGGCCCCTAGGACAGGGTTTCTAAATTAGGGAATGATTTTATTAAGCATATAGTGTAAAACATTAGTTGTTTGGAATCGTCTCTACTCTGGGGTAGACAACAGACAAACTAAGTGTATATTTATGATGAGTAAGGATTTGTCTTCAATGTTTGAAACGCATGACCTCCGGCTCAGGGACATTTTTAATGTAAGTAATAAATAAATCGAAGTACAATATATACAAGAATTAATAAAGAGTACAAAAGGTTCTTATATAGTTTTATGGACATTTAATAAGACTTGTAAATATTAGTACAATAAAAATAAGATTTTAGAAAAAACTTACAATTAACATATTTCGTTATTTGAAAACAAGGAAGATAAATGTTGTAGGGAGTGTGCTGGTTATCATTGTTAATACTGAGCACTATTGCGTATGATAATAATGGATTATGAAGATCCCCAGTGAATGCATATAGTAGTCTACTCTCTGAGCTGTTGTCCTTTACCAGGCTATTTTGTTGAATTTAGATCACCCTTTAGAAAAAAAAATACAAAGGTAAATTGATGCGTCATGATTATAGAACCTTAGAGCCCTCCACCATTATTTCATTTTTCTGTTTTACCCAGAAACATAACTTACTAAATTATTGCAGGGCTCTTTAAGCAATGTTCACTCTACCGAAATTGTTTGTATGATATAAATATGTAACGATCTACACACCAGGTATATAAATACATGTATGATTGTACGTGTAACTTCTAATCGAGTCCAAGGTCCAAATAAATGGCTTAGTTGATTATATCATTTTGTCATCATTCTTACTTACTTTCGGACATCTGGGTGTAGTCACAATACAGTTAAATAAGCAATGGATTTCGAAACTTATTTTTCCTACTTTTGATTAATTTAACAAATGTATTCAATCTTTCTTTTACTGTGGCATATAACATCTTGCGTTTGTAATAATAAAGTGAAGAATTTTTAGTGCTGTAAATATATTATCTCTTGGGCGTATGATCTGGCCAAGTGAACAAGACGATACCAAATTTGAACAAGATTTGTTTTTGAAACACTGATTCCCCCGTATGGCAACATAGCGAAGATTTAACTTTTCTTAAAAACAAATGAAATATATTGGTACCCAAAGTAGGGTCCTCTCACAAGAAATACAATTGTGAAATCTGAAAGTCCTAGCACCACCTGTTCAAAAGATATAGCCAAGGATAATTTTTTAAAAGGTAGATCAAACTCCAAGGTCAAACAAAGTTGTAAGTTTCTTAAGAAAGGTTTTTTGTCAAAAAGATTACATATCTGAAGAATGAAAGCCCTAGCCCTAACCATTCAAAAATTATGGCCAAGGTTAAAGTTTTTAACAAATTCTAGGCCAAACTTTAAGTTCAAGATCAAAGGGACAAATGAAAGGATTGATATCAAATGAAAGGTTTTGCCACTAGGATTACATATGTGAAGTATGAAAGCCCTAGCCCGAACCCTTCAAAAGTTATGGCCAAGGTTTGATTTTTAAAGTAGGTCAAACTCCAAGGTCAAAGCTCTTGGACTTTCAAAGTTCAATGAAGAGTCTTCTCACAAGACCGTTCCAAAGTTATGGCAAAGGTAAAAGTTTTTTCATAAGCACGAAATTCTCCAATGTCAAGAGGTCAAAGTTGTTGGTAACCAATGAAAGGTATTGCCAAAGAATACATATGTGAAGTATGAAAGTCATAGTTTCTACCAAACAAAAGTTATGGTCAGAGTAAAGTTTTGAATTTTCGTGCAAAAGTATTTCAAACTCCAAGGTCAAGAGATCAAATTTGGTGGTACCCACATAAAGGTCTTATCACAAGGAATACAGATGTGAAATATGAAAGTCATAACTCCACTTAATTAAAAAAAAGTTATGGGCAAGGTTAAAGTTTTTTTTGTAGACAAACAGAGAAACAGACGGACGGACACGACAAAAACAATATACCCCCGAATCTTCGATTACGGAGGCATAAAAATAGGTCTGCTAATAACGGGTCTAGTTGGTACCCACATTAATTCGAAAGATTGTTTTAAGACCTGCATGATTTCCAAAAATTACAAAGATATTCTAAATCAAAAACAGTTTTTATGCCCCCGTAAACGAAGTTTCGGGGGTATTTAGATTTTGCCCTGTCCGCCCGTCCATCTGTCTGTCTTTCTGTGTGTCTGTTTGTCCGAAAAAAACTTTAAACTTGCCCATAACTCTCAATTAGGTGGGACTATGGCTTCATATTTCACTGTTGTATTCCTTGTGACAAAACCTTTCTTTGGGTACCACCAAATTTGACCTATTGACCTTGACTCTAGTGTTTGATATACTATTACACCAAGATTTCAAATTTTTACTTTGGCCATAACTTTTGATAGGTTTGTGCTGGGACTTTCATACTTCAATATGTATTCTTTGTAACAAGACCTTTCATTGGATAACAACAATTTTGACCTTGACCTTGACCTATTTTATAAAACCTTTAATCTTGGCCATAACCTTTGAACGGTAAGGGTTAGGGCTTTCATACTTCATATAGATAATCCTTATGACAATACCTTTCATTAGATACCAACAGCGTTGACCCTTTGACCTTGGAGTTTGACCTAATTTAAAAAAAAATCCTTTAATCTTGGCCATAACTTTTAAACGGTAAGGACTAGGGCTTTCATACTTCATGTATGTAATCCTTATGCCAACACCTTTCATTGAATACCAACAACTTTGGCCCTTTGACTTTAAACTTGGAGTTTGACCTACTTTTTTAAAACTATGACCTTGGCAAAAATCTTTGAAGGGTTAGAACAAGGGCTTTTATATTTCATATGTGTATTCTTTCTTTAGAAAATAACAACCTTGAGCCTTTAACCTTGATCCCGGAGTTTGACCTACCTTAAAAAAACCTTGGCCATAACTTTTGACCAGGTGGTGGTAGGGTTTTATATGTCACATTTGTATTTTTGATAAAAGGTCTTACTTTGGGTACCAACATGTTTAATTTGCATTTGAGAAAATTTTAACCTTCGCTATGTTGCCATACGGGGCATCAGTTTTTCACAAAAACATCTTGTTTATTATCAACTTCAGAGTCCTTGTGTATTCAGTCAGAATGTTTTTAAAAATAATTTTGCAAATTATCAAAGACAAGGTAAGTAAGTTTCAATTTCTTATTTAATTGCAAAAGCATCTGTCTATGAAGTCAAAAAGCCTGGATAAATCAGTTAATAATAAGGAATGTTTTATATAAAGTATTGAAAAGTCTACGTGAAAATATCAATTTCGCGTATAATTTAATTTCTTAGATTATAAAGAGCAGTAAATGAGGCTCGTGAGAACGAGTAATTATCTCCGCGAAAATAATGAATCGCGAAAATTAAATGATCTACAATATGAGTTTAACTGACTGTGTGTAATATCCACATTCACAATGAAGCTATGTAAGTCAAAGAAAGTAAAAATATTCAATGGAAATAAAAGGTTAACACATGACAACACATAATTACGTTATGTCATCCTATTGCAATCCACTGTTCCTCTTGCACTTTTGGGGTTAAATCGTGTCATTTCTCATTTCAACTATTCTGTCCTGTACTCTGCTATACTGAAAATTTGCTTAATTTTCTTCTCAGAAGAATCCTTCAATTTAGCCTAGCCTTTAATTAATACAAGTAAGGTATTTTGTAAAATCCTTAGGCAAAGAAACAGAAGTACATAAGAATATATCCAGTAAATGTGCTAAAATTAAGGTATGTTAAGTATAGTATATATTTTACATTTATAATCAGTGGGCGAACTATGTTTTACAATAAGCCTTAACCACTTCAAACTGGCATGCTAAGTAGATTGCCGCGATGAATCATCGCCACTCCTTGTTGGCGTGTGATTAAGCACATGTTCTTATCCTTCCAACATTAACGATGAATTTTTATCAGGCAAAGCATCCGTTATGAGTCACTCCGCTTTGTTTTAGAAAAACAGATTGCGTGATGTAAGGTTAAATAATACAATGGGTCCTTATGTTGTCTAAAGGTTTATTGTCTCTATACAAGATTTTTTGTTATTTGTTTGGTTGGGTGGTTTGTTTTGTTGTGATTTGGATTTACACTTGATAAGTTAGCGCCAATAGCTGTTGGAGTTAAATAGGGATCGGGGAAATGTTATTATCAGATTAGTAAAAAAAACAATCTACAAGTTTTTGCTTCAAGGTCAAACGGAGTGGCAGAATGAACTTTGTCATCGCCATAATGTTGTCATCAGGTCATAAACATGACAGATCGTTGGTGACCAAAAATTATCTTAAGAATCTATACCAATTTTACATCGGTCTTCGCACAAAAACGAATCTATACCAAATCCTTGTTTATAAATTTGTATGTAAACACGTGAAAGAAACCATGCACACACCCTCTGGCTGTATTTTGTATATTTGGTCAGCTTATTCGTAATGAAACAAAAATACCAAACTTAGCTCATATTTTTCTTGATCAAATCATTTTCCAAATTATATACTTTCATGTGGTGAAAATTCTTTAATGGATATACATTGTGGGACAGATTTCTGTAACATGATACTAAGACTAACTATATTTTTGACGAAAACAAATTACCACCCTTCCCCAAATATGTATATTATAAATCTTGACATTTAAATCTGAAATCAGAATATATATTTAAATCTAAATTAATATAATAATCAATACAAAGATTACTTACGAACCATCAATTACAATTTCATTTCTTCTCACTTTTTGAAAATGACTTTTGAGCCAATGCCAAACTATACCTTTATATCAAGAGTGAAAGAAAATTTACGCCTCCCCAATTAGAAAGAGACATACTGGATTTTGAACGGATATCTCACTGTTTCTCTGTAAATTAGTTAAGTTTGGACTAAGGTCATGTCTCAAAGGTCAATGCCTTAATTTGTTGTTCCTAATGTTAGCTCTCTTCTTTACTCCTCAAAAAAATATTAAATGTACAATTTGAAAGGAGAAAATACAGATGTACTGTTCTTCACCATATTCTAGACGTCGTGTAAATCAAATGCGGATTTTCAAAACCTTCAAAGAACTTTTAGAAGAATTGAAATGTCACATAACATTGACAATCTATGACTTCTGTAAACTTCACTTACTCTTGACTCAAAGTGAATCAAAACTAGGAGGCTTGAAATCATGAGAACTATCTTGTCATTGATCATTACCAAATTGGTAGCATCTATGTAGTATTTGGAGGATTGGGTCTATCGACAAACTATTGGAATTTCAAGGGTACTAATTGTGCTCCTTTTTCAACCGACTAGTTTTTGTTTTTCAAGATTTCTTGACAAGTTTAAAACTAGAGGTACTGTGGACACAGAGCTCACTTGATGATATCAATCGCCTCCCATATGATTATAATGGCAAAATCTATGTTTATCCTTAATTATGTGAGGCCCGAATAAGTGTCAGATCAAAAAGTAAAATAGAAGGTCACGATGTCATTATGTAATACAGAATCTGTAAAAGAATCATTAAATTTTATGCAGTGGTATAGGAAAAGTCGCCGATAAGAGATGGGTACCCTTCAGTATTATAGAAAGAATGACAGTGTCCATTTTACGTATGGAAAACCTAAAATATGTGTCCGATTAAAAAGTAAAATCGGAAGTGCACAATGGCGCTTTGTAATAAAAATTCTTTTAAGTCTCATGAAATTTCATTTAGTGGTATAGCAGTAGTTGCGAATAATAGATAGAAAGTACCCCAATGCATAACAGACGGATGGACGGACATACCGATCACTATATACCTTCCAACGATTTACCCTTCTTTTAAAGAAGTGACGATATAACTAGTACTTACTTGAGAAAATGAAGGAATTGATAAGCATACAAAATCGTTCTGACAATTGAGCCTTTCTACATACTATAGTAGTTTATAAAGATTTTCTTTTGTTGTCAGAATAGTTCTCATCGAAACGATATCGTTGTCACCCGTGTGGCGCAGTGGTTACAACGTCAGTTCTAGAGCCGCGAAGTAGGGAGTCAATCCTTATGTCGCGGGTTCGAATCCCACTTTGGGACGTGGAGACCGGTCCTTCGGATAAGACCCTACAAACCGAGGTTTCGTGTCGCAGTATGCGCTTTCACGAAAAAGATCCCTTCACTGCTCAATGGCTCTGAGTGCCGAATATAGGAAAAAATTTGTACCTATCCGCTGGCAAATGGTGGTGTCTCCATATGAGTGAAAAATTCTCGAGGGGGACGTTAAACAACATACAATCAATCAATCGGAATGATATTCTGGTAAAAGTAGATATGTTATTGTAGTTCCTCTCTGCTTGATATACGTCAAAATGATAAATAATGACAAATAAACACGACTATGTAACGCATGCTAAAAGCTAGTAGAAATCACAAAATAATAAAATTGCGATATACAACTTCTTACGAATCAGGATGAGACTAGGTTATACAAATAATGATACACTCGTCGTTTTTCGCATTATTTGCCCAAAGAAACTTCAAAGTTTTATGCATATATTTTGCTATAGTATATCACTATTAACTTGGAATAGTTGACAAAGTGGGTGGTAAACAGATATATCATTCATTATTCATATGGATTACTTGTCAGATACCTCTTCCATCGTGTTTCCATTTTCAGAATCAATATCCACTCCCTTCCAGAATTTAGGTCGCTTTCAGATTTACTATAACATCCAAACTTCACTAGGGCTAAAAATCTTTCAAGTTTTTAGTAAAGGTTTTATACTTTGAAGTTTTACTCTTTCTTCGCTTAGTACAATCGGTTTTATTCGCTTACGTAAAACGCTTACTTATTTTTTTCTGATCAAAAGATGATTCTTATCGGTGTGTCTGTTTTTGTTAACTTTTCACATTTTCCAAATTTTTATCCAGAATCACATTGCATATGTCAGATAGTAATCCGTAAAGATGGTTCAGTTTTTTTTATGTTGAAAGACCATGGTTCCCTCCAAGGGCAGATGAATATATGTAAGATAAAACAAAAATATTGTGGGAATGATCAAAAAAGTTTTAAATGAATAAGTATGTCTTGTGGGATTTTTTGTGAAAGCTTACAAATAGTGTTAATTTAGAATTGACCAAATTATTGTGCTGGAGGGTAGAATAAGGTCTAATACGTTTTTGAGTTTTACAGAAGGTAGAGACAGAGGGAAAGAAAAGCAGGGCCATAATTAATCTCATATGAATGAAGACATCCATGTATCTGTATGTTTTGAAGAACTTCTTTATAAGGTTTCTTCAATTCGTTTCTTTTCATCTGCGACTCTGTTCACAGAAACGTATGAGGTTAAATGTTTTTTTTTGGTAGCTATGTTGTGATTGGGTTAAATCGGTGGTATGAATAAACAGAAAAAAAATTCTAAGGCCATTAATTCAATGTTATCAAATCACCGCCGTGTTCGGTTGATGTGAGCAATAGGCTGAGATTGGTCAGAGTAAGGATAAAATCAAATAACTTCATCTGAGAAGAACAATAAAGGCAAATGGGCTTAGGTAGGGATTGTTACCTATTGATTTGTATCTTATGATCTGCAGCATATATATATACTTTGCTACATCCTAAATATGTGAGTACTGTTCATAATTATGCCTCTCCTTCAAAGGAGAGTTCTATTGCTTTGTCATTTTCGCCTTTCCTTCTTCATCCAAATATTGCCCAGAGCAAATTCTATTACATCACGACTTCAAACTTGGAACACGGAAAACAAGATTAAAAGGTATTCATCGGACAATGTCTTTTCCTTTACCCCTTTTAAATCAAGGTCGATTTTCTTTATACAGATATTGTCCAAACCACAATATGAAAACATAATGATATTTGGTCTTTAAACTTTGATCTTGAAGAGATAAAAGTATAAAAAAACACACATCACTTTTTATTCTTTTCTTTCTTTTACTTTCATCCATTTCTTACTGGGGCCTGGATCCATTTGCAGTGCCGTTGTTAACCATTTTTAATTTCTATTTTTATGAAAATTATAATAATAAGGTACTGTGGGCATTGAGCTCACTAAATCTTATTCTCCGCCTCCCATATACGTATATGGTTATAAAGGCAAGTTCATGCATGTTTTGCTCTGGGAGGTCCAAAATAAGTGTCAGATCAAAAAGTAAAATAGGAGGTGTATAATGGTATTACCGGTATGTTAAAAAATAAGAGAGAGGCAGCCTTCAACATTAGAGAAAGAATAGCCGTGTCCATGTTTTTGGCTCTAGGAGACCCGAAATAAGTGTCAGATCAAAAAGTAAAATAAAAGATTACAATGGCACTATATAACAAAGATTCTATGAAAGTTTCATTAAATTTCATTCAGTGGTATAGGAAGAGTTGCAGATAAGAGATAGAGATGGGTACCACAAAGTGTAACAGACGGACGGACGAACAGACAGACGTACGGACATTCCGATTACTATATACATTCTCGCATTTCAAATAGAGGGGGAATATAAAGATAACGAACAGTTTTTAAGATCAAAAGTCCATTGAAACAATACCAAGTCAGGAGCAGAGAAAACAAGGACCTCTAAAACATCAGGGATGGGATCATATGCCATGGAGGAGTGAGCATCCCCTGCCGCCCAATCACACCTTGTTATGATAGAGAAAAAAGAAAAACATCTGTGTTTGTAAACATGGACACGAGCTACTAGTGTTTCCTTAATCGTTTACGTTTTACCGGATGGGTTTAATTGAGTACACATCACAGAGCACAAACTGACAATATTGGTGGGTCGGTTTCCCTTTTCACAACTCTATGCTGAATCTTCTAGATTATAGTTTTCAAGTTCTAAATATTTTTTTTTCATTTTTCTATATTAAGAATTAATTTTACTATGTAAAGGTGCAAGGATGTGTGTCAGACAAACACACTCCAATATTTATAGTTTTTAATGTACTTTTCAGATTAAAGAATGGTTCTTTAAAAACATGTTTCAAAATATTTCGGCGTGAAATGTCCGAGAAATTCTAGGAAATTTGAGTCCAAGCCACTTTACCGCAAGGTCAAATAAAAAAATGTAAAATCATAACTTAAGAACACTTCGGCAGTGGGACTTCAAACTTGCAACGTGGAAAAAAGACACTACAGTGAAATCCACTGTACCAGTTCCTTTTACTTTGACCCATTTTCTAAATCAATACCAAATAAATAATACTATAACTGGAAATTCCTTGGGCATTAGGACTTCAAACATGGAACACTGGGAAGAAATCACGACATCAAATTTTATATACATGTTCTAGTTTACGACTTTACCTATTTCATCAATCAAGGTCAACTTAAAGAGCTTCAACCATCTCGTATATAGAGGGAGCAAACAGTATTCAAGTTCAGAAGTCCAACAATACCAATATTGGAGCATAGCAAACACGGGTCCTCTAAAACATAAGAGGTGGGTTCAGTTCAGGTACCGTGTGGGAGTAAGCATCCCGACCGGTCACATCCGCTTTTTGCTCCTTGTCATGATCGAGAAATAACTGGAAAATCTGTCGGCAATTCAATGTGGAAATTATGGCATAACATTTAGTAAGAAAAACGCAAGTCAGCATTTGAATTAATGATAGACTGTATTTGCTGACAAGGTCATTGTATCGATCATAGAACTTACGAAATGATGACTTTAAACGAAACGGTGGATATTCCTGTTTCATCAACTTATTTGCCAGTAAATTGTCTCGTTTTAGATATGTTCAGATGTAGAGCATGTTCTAATTTATTAAATCATCTGAGTGAGAGATGTGTAGGTGATGAAGGTATATTGCTGCATAAGTAAGGGAAGTCGATGATTGAACAGTTAAAGTCATCACCCTTTATCATAAAGCTACATTTAACATATTTTTCTAGTTATATATCCATAAGTCGATATTTAATATATGACTTCAGAAATCGAAACATACAAAAATGAGGTTCAAAGATTCAAATGATATGCAATCATTATAATAATTTAAATTCTTTCCAACTCTATCTCAAAGGATACAAAAATCCAGGCATAGCGTGAAAATTCTATGACATTTAGAATAAAGAGTTACAATATTACACGGTGATGCTATTATGCTAAATGGATGCAACAAAGGTTTTGAATTTGTTTTCAATGGTATATTTTATATATTAGTCCACGCATCTTCCCCTTATGAATTTCGAATTAAATCAGTTTTTCTTAAGATTAAATGTCGTCATTATTTTATCCTGGGAAGGAAATTCTAAATTGATGAGTACCACAAAGTGTAATCGATTTTGTCTGTTAATCCTATTAAAACAAATCTCATTAATTCTTAAATTTGTCCGTGTAGCGGAAAACGACTTTTCGAATTGCGTAACAGGTACTCTGTAGAGATGGATCCATAAATGCCAATGACCCTGAGTGCTGAGTTATTGGTCTAAATTTGCAGCTCTTCACCGGCAAGTGGTGGCGTCTCAACATGAATGAAAAATTCTCGAAAGGAACGTTAAACAAACGGACAAAAAAAAACAATAAAGAAAAGTGGCATGTTAATATGGTTTATTCTAGCTCACTTTCTTGTTAACCTATGGAGTCCCAACCTATCCTAGGATGTTTGCTTGTTTTGTGACCTTGCTTGTTTTGTGACCTTGCTTGTTTTGTGACCCTCCTGTTCTTCAGAAGCAGATGATTTCTTACTAGCATATTCATGTGCTTAATGATGACCTTTGGGGTTTTCAGGAGTACAAGATTATACGTACTTTATATACACTGTACTACTATAATTTATCATTGTCACCCAGTCCTACTTCCAAACTTGAATCAATGCTGCTAAAAATCACTTTTTATTCGCAAGAACTTATTTTCTCGTAGTAACACGAGACAGTGTGCTCGCCAAATTTTAATTCTCGCGTATATTAGTATTCCTCGGGAATATATACACGTATAGCAATTACCACAATTCGTGAAAATTCTGTCAGCCTCATTAATAGTCAATGACTATTTCGCGAAAATAAAGTGTAGCGAATATTTAGTAATCTACAGTATTTCAAAAAAGCTTCCTTTTGAAGTGCTGTCATGTTGTAAATTTTGTATTTACTGCCACGTTGTAAATATTGTATATACTGCCACCCGGTAAATTCAAAATTACAATATGACAGTTCATCTTTTGGTCCAGTTGTTCTTGGAGAACAAGAGTTTTACAAGATGCCACTAAATTTTGTCTGTATAATTCTTAAGAAATAAAGTGAACTTTTTTCGTTTGATTAACTTTAAAATCTTCTCGAAAGGTGTTTTATGGCAAGTTTAGGTGAAATGAGTCTTATGGATCTGGAATATATGTCAAAATGTTAAAACGCGTTAACACACTGACAGATAGTCAAAATTTCATAAGGAAATGTTTATTGTAGGTCTGAGAGCAAATCTGAGCTAAAAACAAGCCATAGACACACCAAGAAGTCTAGATGTCTTGGTTGACACCATGACGTTGGCTTAATATACCGGTCCCTGCATCCAATAAATTTATTTATGCCATTTAACACACGTTCACCGTTCATTTCTGAGTGAAGAACAAACCAGTTCTGATACAGCTGCCACATCTTGAACAGACGTCCCACACGTTTCACTTTGTTCAATTCTTCCGCAAGTAAGTAAATATTAAATCAAAATTAAATTGATAATATATGTATCGTAAATTCTGACATTCCTGATAAATTTTCTATTTTAAGTATTTTAGTACAACCTTCCATCCACAAATCAGTTTACAATTATGTATCAGTAATAGTCCGCTCCATGGGTAGAATTTTTAAAGCTCATTTGTTAGGACACCTGACAAGTAATTCAGAAGGCCGGTGTTTTATTAAAGGTCCAGTCATATCTCTTCTCTTTCTCATTCGGAGCCATTCACCATTCGTAACCATCTTCCCTAGCTAAAAGTTTCTAATCTGCTACTCTCCATATAAACCCTTGGCCTTTGGTGCTTGTCACAAGTCGGGATTGTTTATGTCACTAACCATAGTTACAGATTGCATCATCAAAAGAAATAAATAGCGTATTTAAAAAGAATAATTAACATGCAGGTATCCATGCAGTGTTGTTAATTTGTTAATCGTTATGTACAGTATTTTAATAAAATAAAATGGCACGTTTTCCTTCGGGCCGTTTTTTAATTGTGTTCTTTATTTTCGGAGACTAAAGAGTTAAGATAAATTCCATACGGAGATATCGTCAATAAAAAATGATAGGTCAAACTTTAACAAATACTTCAAAGACAAATCGAGAGAGAAAATCCAAAGATCCTTTTTGATAGCAACATAAGCCAAACTTTTGTGAGGGGTGGCGGATCAGAAACCCTTGACACTAGCGGAACTGTTCGTGACCTTGTAAATGAAAGTTCTGCCTGGAGCTAAACACTGCATTGCATGTTTTCGTGGTGGAGACAATTTAAAGGGATAAAGGTAGTGGTTTTCCCATATGGACCCTTTATAGCTCAGTGGTTAAAGCAACAGACTGGTATCGGAGTTTTATGAAGAGACTTCCTTTTACATTTGACTGCTGACTTTTACATTTTAATAAGTTGAGTTTGTCTCTGTTTAAATTGTAGAAGTCAGTCGTCGATAGTAAAAGTAAGTCTCTTCATAAAACTCTAATTTTAGGGCACTGGAATCAATTTCTGGCACCCTTCCAAATGTAATAGTTTGGGCTGTGGATATCGGCCTGGGTTGCTTAGTCGGTATTGCGCCTGACTAGTGATGGAGGGGTTCCGGGTTCCATTTCCGGTCCAGCCATACATTTTCTCCTTTCCTGTTAAGATTTAGTGCGGTTGGTCACCCGGCCCTTGACTTGCAGGTGAAAGTCCTGATAGGGACTTATGAGAGTTTTGGTTGTGTCTTCAGGGGCAAAGACAATTTCAGGAGAGAGGATTGATTGATTGTATATTGTTTAAAGTCCCTCTCGAATTTTTCACTCATATGGAGACGCCACCACTTTCCGGTGGAGAGCTGTAAATTTTGTCCTATACTCGGCACTTTGGGCCATGGAGCAGGGAGGGGTCTCTTTCGTGCCAGCACCTACTGCGAAACAGGACCTCGGTTTTTACGGTCTCGTCAGAAGGACCGGTCTCCACGTCTCACAGTGGGATTCAAACCCGCGATGTAAGGATCAACGCCTTTCTTCGCGACTCTAGAGCAGACGCTCTAACCACTGCGCCACGCGGGTGACCAGGAGTGAGGAAGCTGGGGTTTGGGCCGTTGATATCGGCCTGGGTAGCCCAGTCGGTGGAGCACCTGACTAGTGATGGAGGGGTCCCGGGTCCGATTTTCTCCTTTCCTGTCATGTGCACATAAATCTTCTCTATATCTGATATAATTGGTACTTTTGAGCACCTCTTGGTCTGCATGTGAAAGTCCATTTAGGGGATAAAGAATCTTTCTTACATGTGCCATGGGAGACAAAGAAAAATAAAGGTGACGATAACAGTGGTCGATTGAAGTGATGTGTGCATAGTTGTTTGGGCTAAATGAACTGTTGATATTGACCCAGATAACTCCTTGGTTGCAACACCTGACTAGCTATGCAGAGGTCTAGGGTCACATCTCCGTCCTGCCGTAAATGTTCTCCTTTCCAGTTACACATCGTTAATATTAATGGTTCAGATTTTCAGCCCGTTCTGCTGATATCGACAAGATCAATGGTCCGAATAAACTGAGAAAATTGTAAATTTCTTTACTTTCTAAGAAAAATAAAACTATCCGAACGTGTCGATCAACCTCCCCTTTCAGGAGGAGGCGAATATTTATTTATTTGTTTGTTGTAACGTCCCTCTTGAGATTTTTTCTTTACTCATATGTATACGCCACAACTAACCGGTGGAGAACTGCAAATTTTGACCTTATACTCGACACTTAGGGTGATTGAGGAGTGCGGGATATTTTTCATGCCAGCACCAACTGCAACACGGGACCTTGGCTTATACGGTCTCCACGTCCCATTGTGGGATTCCAACCAGTGACGTCAGCTAGGTTTGTAGGGAGCAATTTTCAGTTTGATGGCCACAGCCACACAATTTCAGTTGGGCACTATCGTTCGCTTATCAACGACAACAAAAATTCCTTGACTAGCAAAGAATGGTCATCAATTAGGGGGCACAAGTGTACCAATGGTTTTTTATCGGCGCAAAATTATAGGGGGCAAAGACGCCCCCCCCCACCCCACCCCACTCCCCCCCCCCCCACCCCCGGTTTCTACGATCATGGAATCAACTCCTTACTCCACGACCATCGAGCAGACGCTATAACCACTGCTCCACGCGGGCGACGCGTATATTTATTATGGACATACGTTGGCAAGTCAAGACGTGTTTAACACGCAGTCACTGCGTGCATTAGGTAACCTGTTTGTTTTGACATTGACCGATTTCCCAGCTGACAGCTGTTATCATTGTGTCGAATCACGCCAAGCCATCGTTTATCAATAACAGGCACTGCGCACATAACCATATTTGGTCATGAAATGGAACATTCGCTGTGTTGCTAGGCGGAAGATATATTTTTAGCTTGTAAAACCTATTTCGAGAAAATGATGAGTCACCAAAAATTCTCTAGTGTCACGTGGTATGTATGAATCATTCATTGACGTCACAGCTTAGCCAAGTATAAAAGCCGATTTATTTGGCAGTATCTCAGATTCTGTTCGTGTCATTGCCTGGTTCTAGACGCCATTAAAAGTAAGAAAATATTGAAGTCTTCAACAGGTTATCTGAATATTTTATTTATTTTTAGATCCGCCTAGGGCGCCCACCACCTAACTATTTCCACTTCCTGCAGTTCAAATCGAGGTTTATTCATGGCGGCAGGTTCGGAGGACACATTGTTTACGCAGCTAAAGTAATGCGTTTTCCAGTGGAGTTAAATTCATATAACTAATGTCAATGGCTGAAGCAAGTCCTCCTCTCGCTGAAAACAGCAATTTGCAAATTTGTGTTTTATGCGCATCGGATTTAAAAGACAAGAATCCAAAATTATTGTCGTGTTTACATACGTTGTGTGAAAACTGCTTGAATTCACTATTCCAAGTACAAATTCAACAAAAGCGTCCAAACGAAGAAAATGGAGATATAGCATCAGACGAGAAAGGCGAAAATGCGGGTATAATTTTTGTGTTATATCAATCGTTCTGATTCATAATTTATTAAAAGTTGCCGGTTGTTTTGAAGTTACAGTCGTGCATGTGATAAGGGAAGCAACTCCTACTTTACCAGCTGTGTTAATCACTAAATCAGCAATGTTGACTGATATGGCGATTCAATGAAGAAGTTATAGTAGGCAGATTTTATTTTAAAAAATAATAACTTGATTCATTAAAGAAAAATAATAGAGTTTAAATTAAATTATTTTAGAAACACCCCAAAAATGAATATATGGGTCACTTGCTTAAACACTGTCAGTGAAATGCATGATAAATGTTCTTCCACAATATCACAGAATATTAAGTAAAGTTAAAAAAAAAAAGTTTTAGAAGCTATTGCTCTTTTCTGCTGCTTTTATTGAAAGCACATTTCTTTGATGGAGTTCATAGATTGTAATCGACTTAAATGTTACTTAAATTGTTAGCCCATTAGTCTCAGACTAATACATTTTTATTTGGACTACTAAATTTTGTGGCTAATTAGGACTAATAACATTTTCTGGAAAAATTTAATAATTTAAAGTTGTTCAGTTCTCAACAACTATCTTTGGAGAACCCTGTATATGTATATTTTTAGGTTTCTAGCCTCTTGGCAGGAATTAAGTTGGGTAATTCCGAGTCAATTTGGCTCTAAATTTTAGGACTCATTGGTATGAAATAAAACATTTTAGCAATCTTGATTTAGTATGACACTTAAAGAAAGATGTCAGATGTTGGATGATCATGTAAAGAGAAAAACAAATGAGATAGAAGTTCCTGATAGCTAGATTTCAATGAATCTTGCAGTAAAAGTAAATGCTTTGTTTATTTTAAAATAGTATAAAAAGTACGATGCATGTTTATTCTACTTATTCATATATTTTGACAGACTCGTTAAATCATGGATTGCGCACACTAGTAAAAGTAAAGAAGCACTAGTCTGGCTGGACTAAAGCCAAAAAATGTCAGTGTCGAAGCCTGATTATACATCAGTGTAAAGTGGAATGACATTGACCAAAATGAAATGTCATTGTGGCAAGTTCAAGGTCACTGCCCGAAAAAAACATACTGATACCATAGTATAGACTAAAGTATTGTTTGGGCTATAACAACTGTAAGGGAGAATCACTGGAAGCTAATATTTAATACAAAGATTACTCATGACCTAATTCAGAATGTATGTCATAACCTTGACCCAAACTCATTGCAAATTCAAGGTCACTGCTAGGGCTCGACATTAAGGCTTGTCCAGTACCAGTGAAAAAAAAATTACGGACAAGTGAATTGCTGGGCAATTGCATTTTAATGTAAAAAAAGCCTCTAAGTAATAAAAAGAGTGCTGTAAATTTAAGTTAATCAGTAGTTTCAAGACAGAAGTTGTACATTAAAAACAGACCTCAATCCTGATAGGGATCGCTATTAATTGAGTTCTCATTTGATTGGATCAAAGTTCACTAATTTCATATTACTGAAAAGACATTGAACTTACAAATTACGGAAGTTTGGGATGGATTCTGTTTGATGTTGACAGGTTAACTTTTGAACATTTGTGTTGTTGTCAGGACAGAAAGCCTAGGCCAAAAATAAAAATAGTTTATTTTATTTATCCTGCTACCCGACCTACCCTTTTTTTTTTTTTTGCACCTGACCCTAATTTTTTTTAGCTTTTGGGGGAAAAAATGGAAATTGCAGGAATTTTATGATCCAAAAGTGAAAAAAATATATATATTAAAACTGTATTTCATGAAATATATGTTTAAAATATGTTCTTTTATAACATTCCACTTGAGTTGTGCATCAAAAGACATGAAATTTCTTTTCAACAGATAATATTGACCTAGTTATGACGTTTTATTTGGTTTTGTAGTAGTTCATATCCAAAAAATACCTTTGGAAAAAATAAAATAAATTAAAAAAATAAAATAATTTTCCTACCTACCGACCCTATTTTTTTCAGGCTGGTAGCAGGAAACAAGACTATTATTTTTTTTGGCCCTAGATTAAATTTTGTTTTATTTGTTTATTTTATTTATCAATGAGATCACAAATCAATCAAGTACAAGTTGAGTAATGGACTTTTTTTTTTTAGTTTTGAAGTTGACAAAATTTGAATTTATATCTTGAATGAAAAATTTTCGGACAATTGAAGTTCAGACAAGTAGGGCTGGGATGATACAACTTTTTCTATATCGATACGTATCATGATAGTTGAGCCACGATACGATATGTATCACGATATGTATAATTGATTATAAAATCTTTTTTTTCATTGAAGTAAACAAAATATTTCTTTGCAAATAAGAATAATTTATTCAAAATAGTTGTTTATATGTTGTATAACAAAAATATTTTACTCAAGTGGTGTTAAATTATTATTTGTTTCATATCTATATTTATATTTATTATTTTGCTTATTTATTTTATATATTAAACCCCAAATGTTAAATAAACAAAGAAAAACAGAAGTAAGATTTTTTACGATATTTCAATATTTCTTCATTTGTATTGATAAGCATATCGTCCTCACACAGAATCGATGTTATTGATATCTCGTCCCAGCCCTACAGACAAGTAAATGGTCCTCATTGGTCTGTCCATCTGTTAGTCTACCACAAAAACTTTAACCTTGGTATTACCTGTGACAAGACTTTCAAAATACTTGCAGATACTCCATGATTTATGACCCCATGACATTGACCTTGAAGTTTGATATATATATTTTTTCAATTTATTTTTATTGTATATTCCAAGCTCTCAGATTAGCTTACATGACATAAACATGTACATAATCAAGTATATAACATCATATAGTCTTGAGTTGCTATTTATCAGTTCTAAAAATGCACATCGACTTAATGATTCAAAAAAAGAAAATAATTTTCTGTTAACAAAAAATAGTGCTGAATTCAAAACAGTTGGACAATGTATGACTTTATTTATTTATTTATTTTTTTTTGGAATATATACATATATATACTTCAACTCGTATTTATAATATAATTGTAGTGTTCTGTAATAATTAGTAAGAAAGCTGAGTAATGTAATTGGTATATATTAACCGTATTAACTGATTAAAAATTTGTTTTGCAAATACATGTAGAAGTATTAAAACAAATTGATGGATTAGCTGGTATGTCTTTTCAGTCCAGAGAGACTCACAAGATGGAAAGGTCATTGATGTGCAAGCCAATCAAGGGGCTTTAATTAGAAATAGAATAATTAGCTTTAGGATCTAAAAATAACTCATTAAGAGTTTCATTCTGACGGATCATATGTAATAAAGGGTTGTGTTCCCTTTTAACTAGCATCTTATTACAGACCTGTTTACTCTTACGATTTCGCCGTATTTTGTATGGATTTTTAGTCCAAAATACGTCTCACGTTTTGCTATTATGAAAATACGGAAATAAGAAATACACTTGTTTAGAATTGGGAAGTTAGTTTTCGTTATGACCTGTCTCAATATTACGCTTTTTAATCGCTAAAAAAAGATTTCGTCGTAACACAGTTACGTCGGTTTGCCCAGACGCCACGGTATAAAATGATCATGACCATGTTATTAAACCATGTTTTAGTAATTAGAAAAGCAGTTGTTCTCCTGAAATCTTACTGGCAAATGATATATACGATATGGGTAAACAGGTCTGTTATTATAGTTATACAGTAACTGGATATATACATGACTGTATATTTCAAGTTGCCACATTTTAATGCAATACTGCTTTCTTATTACATGTACATTAGTATGAATAATTATTTTTTGTGTAAAAAAAACAAATATGTAAATTAATATAAAAAATTTCTATTTGTAGTGTCGGAAAACTGTTCCATATTGTGTCCTGCCTGCAATGCCACAGTTGAGAAATCCTTAGTTTTAGACAACTTGTTTGTCCAGAGCACACCAATTGTTATCGAGGATGAAGAGGAGAAGGAAGAAGAAAACCACATTTGTACAGCTTGTGACGAAAATCAAGATGCCACTTCATTTTGTGCCGAGTGCAAAGAATGGTTATGTGATCAGTGTGTGTTTGCTCATAAACGAGTACGCATTACCAAAGACCACACAATTCAGTCTAAAGAAGAAGCGAAGAAGATAGAGGATGATGCCAATTCTACACCTCAAAAAATTATGTTTTGTACTGTGCATAAAAATGAACAACTCAAACTGTTTTGTGAAACGTGTGACAAATTGACTTGTAGAGATTGCCAGCTTGAAGAGCACAAAGATCACAAGTATCAATTCTTATCTGAGGCTATCAGACACCAGAGAGAAAACCTGCAGAATGCTGTTGTGAAATTAAAGCAAAAACTTGGAAACTACCATCAAGCAGACAAAATTCTGACCTCAAAGAATACCGAATTAAAATCAAAACTTAATGAAGTTTGTCAAAATATGAGAGACGTGGCAGATAGCATAATCAAAGAAATAACCAAGCATACAGACAATCTTATTCAGTATCTCGAAAAATATGTCAGTTCTAAAACCAGTGTAATATCTGACAAACAGCGCTTGGTGAAGGAAGCATTGGACAAAATGAAACATACCATTGAATTTGTTGAGAATGCTTTGACTGTTGGTGATGATACCTCCATACTTTATGCCAAAGGTGTGATGATGAAAACCTTGCGAGCACTTGCAAACAATGGAATTCCCTTCCATCCGAGTATTCTTAATTATTCCATATCCTATGAACATGAAAAGGATTTCATATTGAGGAATGTTAACAAAGCTGGTACACTGGTAATTGACAACCAAAAATTTCCTGCCGTACCTGGACAGAGGCCTGCCCCTTCTTCCCAGCAGGTACAAAGTGCCTCCAGCCAGTCCAGTGTTTTCCCCCACAGTGTGATGCCAAATCGCACAACAAATGCCAGCGGTTACTACACCAGTAGAAACTCCATACCACCCAGGATCCAGCAGACATTTTCCCATCTCTCAACTGATGAGCAAAGGAATCTGACACAGAAAATTTACAATATGTGGACTCAGCAACAAGGTCCTGAACAAACGTCAGGAGCAGCCAACTATCAGCACCAGGGTCCCTCAACCTGTGTAACACCTGTAGACCAGTCAGTCAGAAATTTGACAAATCTAGTCAATGGTGTTCCGTCTCAAAGGCCTATGCAACCAACATCTAATATTCGCTTCCGACACACAACAGCTATGCTGCAGTCGAATGTAAACTCACCTAGGCCACATGGGCCAGAGAGAGTGGGCATGCAGTTGCCTACAAATAGTTTACCCAGTACTGTCCAGCCCCGCCAGGCAAGCCCAATGGGAGGTATGGCACGACCACATGCATCTGCAGGGGACCAAGTCCGTTCTTCAATCAGCCCAAGTTCTGCAGCAGACAGAATAATCGCAGGGAGAACATTTCAAGGCCATCCATCGGGTAAATCTTGGAATTTTGTTGACATGGGTTCCCGTTTTCATCAACCAGCATTCTTATCTCATATTGACCAGGGCTCACCAGGTAATTGCTGAGAACTGGGTCACTTTATGAAACTAGAATTTTGTGTTTCATTCTTAATGATGTAGGTGAACCAGTAAACTGTGGAATCATTTTAATTTGTGAGGGTCAAATCGACTCTATGGTCATGGGCAATCAAAATTTTGTTTTTTCATTGGGACGTAATTTTGTGGGTAGATAGAATATACATGTACTGAAGATAAAATTAATATACATGTTCAATGAGGAAATGACTGTTTTGGGGAATGTAAATTCATTGGTAAGGGGTGACCCATGAATTTGACGAATAGTGTTCTCCCACAAACACTGATGATTCCACAGTGGCTTACCTTAAAGTAAAAGTAGCAGAAATGGGGAAAAGGATTATAATCACCCAAAACTTTGCTCTTTACAGTAACATCTACCTTCTAGTGTATATAGGATTGGGAACATCTTTTTAATTATTTTAAACAATCAAACGTCAATCAACTCAAAAAATAACTAAAAATTCTAAATGTAGAAGTTTTAAAAAGATGCATTAAGCAAAAGTGGATGAGACTTTCAGCTTTGTTTGAGTTTGAAATGGCCATGGTATTAAGATATCATTGTTCAATATACAGAGGTTCAACTGTGTTTGTTAATTCTGTTTAACTTTTCAGGTCCTCAGGCAGCATCTCACCAAAACAAGACCCCTAGCCCGGCCGGAGCTGGATTTGATGAGTCAGCGACTGGGCAAAAACTACTGTACGCACGGTCTCCAACTGCTACAGGGTAATGTGAAGAGTTTGTCAAATAAAAAAAAATTGGGGAGGGGGGGGAACACCATTGAAAAGCATATGAAGTTAATGTATATAATAAAGTTATATCAATATGAATACAGAATGCTATACATATTTACTTTTCACACATTTCACATTTTTCAAATATTTTGGGATACACAGAACTGTAAATGTTTGAGTAAAGTTTATTATTATTTGAATTTAGCATGGCATCAAAAGCCTGCCATGTGTTCAGTGGTTGTCTATCCATTTTTCATGAAATTAAATGTATTCACTGTTGATAGTGAGGAATAATTGTAAATTTAAATATATGTATTATTCAATTACAGCAACCCTGTAAAGACTGAAAATAAACAGCTGTCCTCCTGCCAGTTCTCCTCAGCTAAAAGTGACACTGTAAGATATTTTACCAACCTTTTCTATTGAATTGATATTGTTTTAACATAAGAAAATTGGCATAATCTGTTTATACACATGTATAACACATTAAGTCTTAATTTTAACCTCAGTATATTGATTGCACAGATATCTTGAACTTTTTTCTTAGTTTCATCAAGTTCAAGAAAATGAAGTTAGACTATGTATAGAAATAAGAGCTAGTTTAGATGTTTTATTCAGTCTCCCCTACCAGAGAGGCACAGGACCCCACCCCCTCGACGAGCCTCCCCACACCCTCCACCACCTTTGATCCACACCAGTAATTTACAGAGCAATAACACCCCAAGTCCTTCCCAGGGGAAACAGATGCCCGAGAGTAAAGAGGACGACCCTAATGAGGACTACTGTGCTGTGTGTCAGAACGGAGGGGACCTGCTGTGCTGTGACAAGTGCCCCAAGGTGTATCATCTCAAGTGTCACATCCCAGAACTTAAAGAATTCCCAAGGTAATATAGGATATTAACATTTGCAGCAATTTTGTGGAATTTTAAATAGGCTGATAATTTGATGTATGAGTATAGCAGCATATTTTGGGGCAAAAAATATTCTTTATACGTGTGAAGGAGTTGCTTTTAGTTACCGTAATAATTTTTATGTGCTTGTAGTGATGAGTGGCAGTGTACATTATGTACAAAAGCTGATGACATGGTGTTGAGTGAGATTGAAAAGAAAGACTTTACAATGGGTCCAGGAAAACGAAAAGCTCCGTCAGGACTTACAGAGAAAGAATTAAAGGTAGGCAGAGTTACAAGCCAAATAGAGGACAGACCCAGAGTAGGCAAAATTATACAAAACAATGGTAACAGAAAAGAGATTGGATTAAAACATCGTAAAAGGTTATCTTAAAGAAATAAAAATCACTATTGCATGGAGTGCCATTTACTTATACTTTAAAATAATAGGACAAAGTTTATTTCAATTCTATCACTTGGAATTGACAGAAAAATTAGTTTTAATTGTGATTTTTCTCAAAGCTACAATGAAATTTAACCAATTTGAACTTTTGAGACTATGGTGTTTATAAACTGATCATATATTAAATAGAATGTTCTTTTTAAGTATGTGATTTAATATTAAGTATACAGGTTAAATACATGTTTTACAGGCATGTGAAAGAATCCTTTTAGAGCTCTACACTAATAAAGACAGTGCTGTTTTTCATGAACCTGTTAGTAAATTGGTATGTATGAAAGATTTTTATGGTTTGATTACTTGCATGAGATGAAAGTAGAATTAAAAAAAAACATAGTTCAGGGGTGTGCAATTAGCATCGCCCGACGCCCGGGGCTACCATTTTTTGGGGTCGGGCTAGTGATTTTCTGCAAGGAGGTAGCCCGTCGGGCTAGTAAAAATTATAACTACGCACGCAATACATGAAAAGTACAACTGGTATTTTCATCGGTTTTTTGCTATTTAATTCCCAACCAGTGAATATTTTCCAAACAACATGCTCCAACTGTCAATAAATCTCAATAATCTTATCTGTTTTGCAGTATTACATGACTTGTTTACTTCCAAAAACGATCGTTTTTTCTTAATCCGAATTCCCTCTATTCCTTCGTTTATGGTAAATACATGTATATACATGCAGATATCTCATTAAAATATTTACGATCACTCAATCAACTGAAAAATAAGTGTTTTGTGACACAGATAAAATATATTTCTAGTGTATTTAATGATTAAACATGGAAACAAAATGAATTTTATTTCATTCTAAATGAGCTGCTGCTAGTGCAATGTTCAGAAAAAGGGAAGATAATTTATTTAAATTCATTTTTATTTTCTTTCATGATAATTTAAACCTGATTTTTAAAATCTAATAGTAAGAATTAAACATTAATTTGTTAAAAAAAAAAGAATTACCTCAGTACCCTGACTTTTTCAACAATTAATTTCATTTTATTTGAATTTTTGCTGTATTTGGGCTAGTAACTTTTTACTTGGGGCTAGCAACTTTATAGCTGCCACTAGCCCATGGGCTAGTAATAAATTTTTCTAATTGCACACCCCTGTAGTTGATGAAGAAAACTAAAGATCAAGACTGCTGAATTTATCTTTATAAAGTCAACTTACAAGTCTTACATTGTCCCAAAACTAAATATTGGTTAAATCAGAAAAAGGCTTGAAAACAACAAAATATTATGTAGGTAGTTCCTATGAATGAACTTATAGATTTGACATGCTAAGAGTCAATAATCAATTTATTTATATATATATATGCCATTCACGAATTTGCTTGTTTTCTTCTAAAAGCTTTATTGTACACTTCTCACATATAACTGAGTTCTATGCAATTTTCATCAATAAATTTTTACTGTTTGAAAAAAAGTTATGTTTGTGAAAATTTCAACCAATTATAATAAAGGTAACTGTTCTGAACAATGAATAATTATTTGCTATCTGGAGATTCTAAACTATTTTGTGTTTTTTCTTTAAAGGTACCAAACTATTACAAAATCATAACCAGACCAATAGATTTTTCCAAGATAAGATCTAAACTTCAAAGACAGAATTTCAACCACTATAACACAGTAGAGGAATTCCTAAGTGATTGTAAACTGGTCTTCAAGAACTGTGTTACTTACAATTCGGTATGTATATATTTATGCTGAACTAAAATGTCAATTCTAAAAGGGTTTTTAAAATACAAGTATTAGCTTTGAAGTCATTAAATTTAGGTTTTGAGTTCCTCTAGGGATTGTATTTTAAAACAAAACAATAATGCATTGTAATTAAATATCTTTAAGGTTGGAACTCCAATATATGACCAGGGCAAAATGCTGGATGAAGAGTTTGAGCGTCTGGTACAGAAGTTTTTGCCGTGTTATTTTGATATACTGGATGACCTTGACACCAGGACAGACACGCCTGTGAGTGACGCTTCAGACGGGGGACCCGGAGAGAAGAAAAAGAAGAAGCGATACGAGGACGATCCTGACGCCTCACCTGTCCATTTTCACTGATACCGTGGCACATAGTGTTTGAAATGGATTTTAATCATGTTCTTTTGATGCCAATGTTTTAATAGGGTCCTTGATATGTTTCTGTTCTGGTAAGAGTTGTTATGATGGCAATTTTAAATGAAATGTAACCGATTGTCCCATTGATAATTAGAAAAAAAATTGTTGTTTATAAACTTTATAAAAACCCAGTATTTTGCAATCAACATTAAGCATGCTGCAGTGAAAGTATTTTTTGAAGATAACTATTTTTCTACTTTATTAATTTGTAGATAGATAATCATCTTAATTTATGTCTTTTTTATTTTACTTTCCAGTTGTTCACAAAACCATAGACTCATTAAGTGAATGTAAATCTTGTTTATTATTAGGAATGTTTTGTGTCAATGCTTGCTTTAATGTTAAATAGGTAACAAAGTTTGGTTTTCAAGTGCATTGATATTTCTGTGGAGTTACTGGTCTTGAAAAGAATTGTACATCATGTCAAACCTCACATTTTCACTTAATGATTTTCAACACATGTACAGTCAGAAAATAAATTTATCAAGAAAGGTTTTGTGTCTTTTCCTGTGAGTGATTTGTGTTGAGATTACCATTTTTAATTTTGGTCCCATGATGATGATAAATAAAGAATTTTTAAAAGATCATCATTTGAGAGTTCATTTGACTGTGCTGTTAGGATGGAAGTAAGTGTGAAATTTTTATGCGCCACCATAAATATGGCCAGCATAAATTATATTGTTTGTCATGTTTGATTTTCATGAGGTATGAAAAAAGTTAACAATATTGTATAGCTCCCCCAAATATCTATCAGCATAATAAGTTTGAGACAAGTATCTTGATTTGCTTTTGAGACCTTGCTAAAAACAATATTGAGAAAAGGACTGGTACTAGTATATTACATTCTTTTATGATGATAGAGCACCTAATTGGATACTCTGGAGACACAAGTTCAAATTCCAGTCTGGTCCTGCGTGTTGCTAACGTGTGCTGACTGTCATAATGATGCATCAAAAACGCAGTTTATAAAGCATAAGTTGTCCCAAACCAGGGTTTACAGTATAACCTTAGTAGCTATTAAATTCATTCCTTAAGCCAAGTATGCGAGAAGATCGAACATCTAATTTTAATTAGATTGTCCTTTTAAAGCAAACCCATCAATGTGTGATGTTTGAAATTCTAATTAAAATGCATAAAATTTTAACCCGGTCTTTTCTGAAAAGAAAGAATTTAATATTTGCCACCGCTATAAAAATTTTTAATCAAATATCGATAAACCATTCTTTCCAAAAGTTTTAATGGCTATAAATTAAAATTAATGAAGAATTGGAAATGTTACAAATGCACTGATGCAGAAATCAGGAATGAGCGTAGTTCTTCAAAGTGTGTTTTAATTAATCTTTGGATGTAATAATATGGTTCCAGAAAATTGTATGTAGTATTTACAAGTGACCAGGATACAGTCTACGTCACAACTTCATGTTTCAGGGCATTTTTGTTATACTGAGACATTATGTTGGAAGACCATGATCTTGGTCATATAAAGAACTGATCAACTTTTACAAAAATGAGGAAAGGTAGCGTTGAAAAGCTGATACAATTTAGAAGTAAATTGGCCTTTATCAGTAAAACATCAAAATCTGAAAAGGATGTGGCAGACTCTGTAGTGTCTTTTGTATCAAGTTCACTAGGACTATATCAAGTCGTCTAAAAAATGAAAAGAATTATATCTAATTAATAAAACATCGTCGATATAGCTAAATGTCGACTTGATGGCCACACCAAGTGTTTTCCTCTTAACATATAGAAGTTTGTGAATAAATTCTGCTTCATAGGAATATGTAATAGTGCAGCACAATAAGTGCTCAATAGCATTCCGACTGTTTGTTTAAAAACGATCTTCCAAAACTACGCCAATGTCAGTGAGGAACTCCAGCATCCTTTAAATAACAAATTCAGAGTACCTGTGTGTACAATCAGCTTGGTTTTAAATACATTTGCTGACCAATCACAATATGTGAAATTTTCCAAATTCTGTTTTTATTGAAGAGTTATCGATTACATAAAAAAAAATTATAGATATTAATTTATCTTGAAGAATTAAATAAAGTGTAAAAAAAAAAAAAAAAAAAAAAAAAAAAAATTAGTAACTTTAGATGTTACAGACTTTTGAAAAAATGGTGAATTTAATCTGTAAAATTGTAGGATATCCACATCCGATTTACTGATGCAATGCATCATTGCAAGGGTCATTATGAAGTTTAAGAATCCAGTACAAGTTGGGTAGATCAAATGCACCTTGTTTGACTGGTATATTAAAGTTTTACACTCTGAAATGTGGTTTTGAAGAATTGCTTCCTCGGAAAATGAACTTTGGGTTTATGGTTAGACGTAGTTGAAAACGAACCATATTAATGAGCCTTAGAAAATAAGATTATTGTTACTAATATTCGATGAAGGTTCCAGTTTGCAAGAAACTTGTCTTGCGTGAAGCCTTGTAGTTCTTATACCTCATGAATCTTCAAAAATTAAATTCATTTCATATATTTACATTATTTTTTTGGTGACTTTAAAGCAAAACAGTCTGTACTATATTTTTTGACGTCAAGCGCGGTATTATGACGTAACAAGGAGTTATATCCTTATTCATGGTACATATGTAATGTAGTTCATGAGAAAATGAACTGCATTTTATTTTGTAAAGAATCATAGGAGAAATCTATTGGAAATGTAAATATTAGATAATGTTCTGAACTCTATGACATACAACATGTCAAAAATCATATGACATTAAACTTGACTTTCTCTCATGATTGAGACTTTAATGAATTAAAAACAGTTCATGTAACCACTTTTTACCAGAAGCTTCATTATGAGTAGCTGGAAAACAAGGGCTATTCGAGACACTGCATTAAAAATGAATGGTAAAGAATCAGTAAACTAGAGTGAAATCAAACGCTTCATTAAAGCTGCTGTAAAACTCGTTAAGAACCTCAAAGAAATATTCACAGATATATGTGAAATTTACAGCTATCAATGTCTTATAGACTCATGAGCAGGTGGACTTCAATGATCAAATATGTTATAATGGGCATCAAAAATGTCCTTGGCGACTAAGACTTACAACAACCAATGTACTGTTTGCCAAAAATCAACAAATAATCACTGATGCTGTTTGATTGACTTTAAGACACATGTCAAGTTTGATAGGCATCATTTTGGGGGTAGTTTACACTGTTTTAAAAAACATTTCACAGTGAAAAAGCTTAGTACTCGATGATCACCCCATGTTTTGAAAAACGAAGGAAAGGACAGCGTGTAAGAAAATCTAACAATTATTTTAAAAAATCAGCAATTGTAGTTATCTACATTTGTCTGAAATTCTAACAGATATTGAAACTTGAATCCATTGCTTTAAACCCTTAAAACAAACTTACAATAAGATACACTTGACAAAAACAGCAAAGGTCTGAGAAGAGCAAAGAACTGCAAGAGCATAAAGGCAGTTTTATATGCTATTTCCTTCAATATTAGTGGTCTTGTTGTTCAAATTCTTAGTCGGTGAGGCAGTTCAATTTTTGGAGGAGTCTAGAAAGCAGAGTTTATGCCAAAAAAAAGTCAAAAGGTTTACGAGAAGAAGGAACAAGAATCAGGAATCAAATACATTGAATTTCTTTATGACACCGTCCAAATCGAGTAAAGGAGTTTTGGGGATAAACAAAAAGTTAGTGTTTTGTCACATCAACAATATTTGCCAGATCTTTCACCCTTTGACATGTTTCATTTTCCAAACTTGAAAAAAAAAACACCTTTCAGATAGAAGAATTAGGTCATAGGATCTGCCATATTCCAGTATACGAAGGGCCATACTCAAAAATGTGTTCTAAAAACAATCGGAAATTGGATAAAAATGTTACGGACATGTGTTATAATTAAAAGAGAATATTAAGAATAAATCACTAAAAAGCTTTTTTTGTTTCTTTCCGAGCACTGAGGACATTATTCATTGAACAGCCCTCATATACCCCGGTATTCATTTATGAATATCCTGATACTGTATAACCGATCTATCATGCAAAAAATTTCTTTGTTGAAATGAAACATATGGATATAACAAACAGAATTCAAGATCAAAAGTCCATAAAACAATACAAAACAGGAGCAGACGAAATACAGACCTCCAAAACACCAGAGGTGGGATCAGGCCGAGGGGGGGGGGGCATAAAGCTTAGACGAGCTGACTTTTGATCTCAGTCTCACTTTTTCCAAAGAAACTAATAGTGGAACGTGAGACTGAGATCAAAATTGAGCTAGTCTAAGTTTTATGGCCCCAGGCATCCCTTGCCTATCGGTCACACCCACTGTGTGCTCCTTGTCATGATCGTGAAATAACGGGAAAATCCGTCTTCAATTCAGAGTATAAATACTGTATACAGGGAAATTTTTTGCCCGTTTTATTTTCGCCCCTTTCGCCCTTCTCACAGATGGGCGAATTTAAAAGGGGTGAATCCACAGAACACAGTATTATCTCTTAAATAGTGTTGGCAACGAGTACCCGGTTAACCGGTTAACCGTCGAAAGATGCGAGTATCGGTTAGTAAAACTGCTATTCGGTTACTCGCATGAAAAAATTCTACATAGTAAATGCATATATAATGATTGTTTTATAATTTATAAATGTATACTTACACATTTTCCTAATTTTAGATACCGTTGGACTTGATCTAATGCATGGTTGTCGAGAATCAAATTGTTTTGATTAGTTTTCACAGTTTATATAATTGATAGCTTTGATTACTTGGGGATATACAACTTTTGAAGGACTGAGTTTTGATTACCTCATTTGATAATTTAACGAAATGCCGCCACAGACATATTAAGCTTGGAGTTTTAAGAAAGAACAACTGATTCAAATACTGTTAAGTCACCTAAGCGTAAAGTATTCAGAAATTAGAAATTTATCGGACACTCAACAAATTATCGATTAATAAAATAAAAGATGTGGATACTTTTACGAAAAATCATCCGAGTAACCGGTTACTCGATCGGAAGATGAAGCGAGTAATCGGTTACTAAAAATCGTCCGATTTGCCATAAACAGAACTGTGACTGGGCGAATTTTAAGGCGGGGCAAAATTGTTAGCAAGTGCAAAAGGGCAAAAATAACCCAGTATACAGTAATGGACTAACAATTGGTACGAAAAACGTCAGTCAGCATTTGACTCAATGATAAATTGTATTTGCTGACATTAAGTCTTCGTGCAAACCATAGAACTTACGAAATGACGACTGTTGGTATTCTTTGAGTCTGAAACATCTGTTTCATGTTTGGATATTTTACTTGACGTTAATGGTAATCTAACAACCAAGCTCTATGATAAACGTGATGACTAACTTTTCACAGCAATGTACCTTCACCACCTACATACGGGGTTAATATATCTCAATTGATTCGATACACAAGAGCATGCTCTAAATATGAACAATTTCTAAAACGAGGTAATTGGTTGACAAACAAGTTGTTGCACAGTACTCTTGAAACTTCTCCTTGACTACTGTTGATATCTTCGTGAGGAGTAAAGGAAAAGGCTTGGTTGTACATTTACTAGAACCCGCTATGAATCTTTGTTTGTAAAGATTTTATTATGTTTTGAAATTCAGTATAAATATGGTATAGTTCAAGTTCATTTAGGTTCTTTGGGATATTGAAAATTTTCAAAACTGACATATGATTTTGAAGAAGATCTTTCTTCCTTAGAGAGAGAACAATGAGTATAAGTTGGATTACCAATGATATAAAACAGAATTTATGCAAAATCTTATGCGTAAAAAGAAGAAAACACTGTGGTCTTCAACTCGACATTTAGATGTATCGTCGACGTATTGTTAATTAACAATGGTAATTTCCATTCTTTTGTCGATCCGATATATCCTGGTGAGCTTGAGATGAAAGAAACTATGATCGGAGAATAACGGAAAAATCTGTCGACCATTCAGTGTGTAACTAATTGGCATAACAATAAGTATAAAAAACGTCAGTCAGCTTTTGACTAAAGATAGATTGTATTTGCTACAAGGTCATTGACACTCTGAATTGACGACGGAGTTTTCCGTTATTTCCCGATCATGACAAGGAGCATACGGAGGGTGTGACCGGTCGGCAAGGGATGCTCACTCCTCCATATGCACCATGGCACCTCATCCCGAGGGGATCCGGGTTAGAATAGGTCCTCAGTACCCCCTTGCTTGTCGTAAAAGGCGACTAAATGGGGCGGTCCTTTTTTGTCACAGCAGGTGTGGCACGATAAAGATCCCTCCCTGCTCAAAGGTCGTAAGTGCCGAACATAGGCCTAAATTTGCAGCCCTTCACCGGCAATGGTGACGTCTCCATATCAGTGAAATATTCTGGAGAGGGACGTTAAACAGTATACAATCAATCAATCAATCCATGGCACCTCTGATGTTGTAGGTCCATGTTTGCTCTGCTTTTTTGTATTGTTTTATGAACTTTTGAGCTTGAAGACTGTTCGTTATCACATATATTTCATCAATCACAGAACTAAAAGATGGTGACTTTAATGAGACTGCGGATACTCTTGTTTCATTAAATTATTTGCAATAACTAGCCTCGTTTTAGAAAATTGTTCAAATGTAGAACATGCTCTTGCGTATCGAATCAACTTAGAGGTATAAACCTAGTTTGCATGTGGCAAGGGTATATTGTTGCATAAGTAAGGAAGTTGGCGGTTGAAAATTAAAATAATCACGTTTATCATAAAGCTTTGTTGTCAGAGTACCATTCTTTAGAAGCAAAAAAAAAATGAAACATTACAATATGCTATACAGTATGCTATAACTTATAAAAATCTTTTTTTATTGAATAAACGAAGTAAGCAACCAAGGCTTGATACTACTTCTTTTTTTATTTATTAAAAGGCATCGGGAAAAGTTAAGTTTTCAATCATTTTCATTGTCGTAACTCTCGAATATTCAGCACCTAGTCAGGACGATATTATACTCCTTTTCAGTGAAGCTAAGCCTCGGAACTGAAACCACTTTCTTTATCACATACTTCCCGTCTAGGGGAACAAGTGTTTGACACAGAAAGCAACTGACTGCGTTCGCTGGCAGTTGATTGACAGATGTCAGCCATCGTTTGTCTCTTCTCACAGTTATGAAGTTCGTCAGAGTAAGGTAATTCCGACATGTGTTGAGGTGTCACGGGTTTGGAGTGACTCATTTTAAATGTTTTACAGTTATTATATTCCAGCATTTCCTCTTCATCCTCGTATGCAGAATCTCTATTACTGTTCTTTAACATCAAGTACCCCTCATGATGTGACGATAAACTTCGCCTCTTACAGGGGGATCCTTCGAATCCCTTTCTGGCGAAGTTTAAGTCTACTAAACTGTTAGATTTATAAGATGGAAACTTTTGTTCCATGTCTTGCGAATTGCTCATTATGTAATTCAAATGTGAAGATTTTCTCCATTCATTTATATGTGAAGTTTTATCAGTGCTGTTTGTAGTAGGAAGAAGAAGAGTTCCTTTGTTTTCGGGCATTTGAACATTGGGGGCTGATCGTCCATGCTGTTTTATCAACAATGAAGTCAAACCAAGGCAATCGTTTTTTACCTTGCGTTTCTTAAAATGATCCATAAAAGATCGTTTTGGCATATCAGTAACTTGCCTAAGCAGTGCCTCATCATTATCCTCTTCCGATGATACGTCTTCATCATTGGCATTCCTAACTGGAGTCGCACGAGTGTGTAGACGTTTTGGATGGGATTTGCGGCTTGAACCTTCTTGACACTTTTCACTTTTTTTCGTATGAACTTGCAAAATCTTATCTTTCTGGTCATTTAAATGAATGACAATAGCCCTGTCCGGACCAGTACCCCCACCTGTCGAAGTTTTAACATTTTGATTGACAAGCTCGGGCAATCTCGTTTCCTTTTGATGATTATTTTCAGCAATACTGTACATCATTTCACCCACTTTACATTTTTCGTTGTTTTCGAACAAGCCACTGTTAGTCTCCTGTTGTTGATTAGTTCCAACACCAACGCTGCCAGCAGATACAGAATTGGTAATACTGCTACGTTTCTCTGTTTGGAATGGACTCTGAAACTGAGATTGTCTCCACGAGGAACCAAAGGACACTCTTCGGCTATTGAGATTTGAAAAACTGCGAGTCAAGGAAGATTCCTCAATCCTTCTACACAGTTTCACACAATCTCTTTTAAACTGTTTTGTGAAAATGGCATAAAGAAATGGATTTGCACAACTGTTTAAAGGTAAAACGAAGATAGTCAGCACTTTTGCCTCATTAAGGCCAATTAGATTCTTTCCGAAGGCGGCAGTGATAGAGAAGAAAATTATTGGAGCCCAACACAGAAAATCTGTGAATACGAGGATAGCCATTCGTTTAGCAATACGAAAATCTTTGGAATTCCATGCATTGGATCCCATGATAGAACAATACATCTTAATGTAACAAATCACAATGATGATGAAAGACACAGCGTTGAAGAACATCAGAAAACACACATAAGCTGAAAAATTAAAAACAAAAATATTAACATTGAATTTAGTAACAGAGGAAAATATCAATAAAACAAACAAGCATAAAGATTTTGCGGACAAACTACAATTACGATGGTAATTTAAAAAATGCACATTCACAATATACATGTAATATGATTTTAATTTTCATAGACTCAGAATGGCAGTGCTTGATGTCCCAATCGCATATTACCTAAGGAAGCATTGTCTGATGTTTCAAATGGAAGGCATATGGCAAATTTTCTATAATCACTGATTCCAAAAAAAGGCAAAGTGGCATTGGAAATCGAGAAAATCCAACCAACTGTCATTATTATTCCTAGAAAAAAGCAATCCACACTTTTTCTTTAAAAAAAGTGGTATCTCATAAAAGAAAAAATAAATAATTGATGAAAGAGAGGTACTTATGCATTAACATTTTCTATATACATTATATTAAGGTTATTGATTTAAATAATCAAAATACAAAGTTTTTGAAAGACAAAAAATGGAAAGAAATTTTTGAGATGTAGGAATTCAAATAAGTGTAACGAAATCGGCAATGTCAGAAAATAAAGGAAAAGCACCTGCTTGTTTGAGCCGTATTCGTTTGTTTATCTGCATTGCATTAGAAATGGCGTAGAATCTTTCCACGGTGATCACAGTGAGAGTAAAGACACTTAGCATGCTGGAGACAATACCCAGGAAACCAGCCGTGAGACAACCGCCACAGCGCTGCCATTTTATAGCGTAGAACTGAAATTCATCTGGAGAGAAAAGAGCATAGTAAAACATTGTTAAAACTTTTACTCAGTGACGTTATGAATTGCGAGTTTTGTTTGAAATTTGGTATGCATAGAAAAAAATGGCATACCAAGTGTTGAGGCATCAAGAATGGCCAATATTCCAAGATATGCTCCCATCATAAAGTCTGCACATGCTAAATTACAAATAAGAAATCTGGGGACATCCATGGACATCTTGGATCTGGCCGTGATTGAGACAAAGAGAACGATGCCATTTCCCACGACAGCCAAGAGGAAAACAATCCACACCCCACAGCGGAGGGACCACCATCCAAAGAGGTCATCACAGGGTAGGAAGGGACCTGACATTGTAAAAATTTAATATTTGACATTGAAAAACTTTTTCATGATAGGGTGATGTCTTAAAAAAATTGCAGTTATAATGATTTGATATAAGGCAAGAAAAAAGAATAATATAACTTCTTCTCCCTGAGATTTAATTAATTCTGTGTCTTCTCATTCAAAAACTATGTCACTATATTATATATAGTTATGTAGAAATATTTTTGTGTTGTTTATATATATCTTATATATAGTTATGTAGAAATATTTTTGTGTTGTTTGGTAAGTGTATTTGCATATTATATACTAATAATAAACATGTATAGGGTTGGTAAGTAAAAAAATTATAAGCAAAAATAAGTAGCTAGTTTATTCAATACTTTTAACAATTACTAGAGTTAACTTTCTTTAGACAGCTACAGACAGCACTTGGCTAAAATAGGATAATATATGTAGCATTATTCATTCTGTTGATTATGTTTGAAGGCTTATTTTGTCTCACCTGGTACCGGTGTACACTTGATCGGTGGGTGGACTCGTGCCATGGAATCTGTGGGAATAGCCTCCAGGGAGGGAATCTTACTGTCCCCGTCAAAAGTGGGAAACTGTATGTCGTAATCCTCAAAATAGTTAGGGAAGTCCAACGTATGGTTTTCTATAGAGAATATCAAGGATTTTGTATATTTATAGTAATAAGAAAATAAAGACATATCAAAATAATACGTCATTGTATTTTTACTTTAAAATAATTTAGCATATAGTTCTCCCCAAACAGATATAAGGGTATTACCGAGAGAAAAGAACGTCTGGTGGTCCCACAAACTGTGATCTGTTTTGTTTGGAGTGTGCAGCCAAATCACTTCTTCATCTACTGCAACTTTTGACCCACCCTTGAAATCAAACTACATCAACTAGATATGAACATCTATCATTCATAACAATGCACAGTAAAAATAAATAAACTCGTCAACTAATATTTAAAAATTATTTAATTGATATGTTTGTTGAAGATTTTAATATTTGATATATTTTGTACACGAATGAAATACATTTGAAGCAATTATGCATTTTTGGTGAAAACTTTAATTAATCCAATGTATACATGACTTCATCTAAACATATTATCATTACAGGAAGCAAGGAAGTAGACGAAATGGAATGAAAGATAGAAAAAAGGGCATAAAAGTCAAAGATCTTGTCCAAATCAAAAGTAACATTTATGTTTAGATAAATTACAAGATTATGCAAAATGTCATCGAGAGTGTTTGCCTTACTGGTACTCTAACCCTACTTGCCCTAACTTTCAAACTTTCCCTATTCCGTCGCCACCCCTTAACCCTATTTCCTCCACTTTTAACTCCTTTCCCCATTAAATGATCCCGCGTTTTACCTGTTACTTACATCAGCCTTTCTGGCGTTGATGAAGCTACAACAATGATAGGCATATGATAAAACAAGGTTCTGAATGTTGGGAAGATTCTCTGGGTCAATGCGTTCCTGTAAGTTCGTGTTGTGAAACGTCTTCAAAAATTTAAGGCGGCTCAGCCCTTCTGTGGGAAGTCTTGAAAATGTGTTCTCGGCTAGATTTCTGGAACAGTTTAAGGTTATAACTTTTATGAAACGCATTATGCAAATTTATGTCCATTTGAAACGTTGTTTGGGATACTTTTTAAAGTTATGAAAAATTTATTTTGAAGAAAACAACTTAGAAGAGATAAGTGTATTCATAAACGCCTGCTTTCTGGAAAAAAAAATTCGTGGTTGAGTAAAAACGGGAATTACATATAAACAAATAACTTACAGATCAATTAAAGATTCTAGAGGCTTGAAAGCAAGTGGTTCTATCCCGGTTATCTGATTGGATTGTAAATCTCTGGAAAAAAAAGAAGATAATCACATTAATAGAAAACATATACACATAACGTTGGTGAATAATATGTATGTACAAATCACAAAGTCAATGGAATTGCTTTGTCTGTTGGGTTTACTTTTATAACATTCAATAGGATTAAACAAATATTGCATGTAGTTGAGGGCAAGATTACAATTTTTCATTCCTTAAAACATTGTCAACTGAGTTGCACAAGAGGTCATATATTCTAGCTACTATTCAGGATCTTAGCTATATATGTGAATATTATCACATTTAACCTTGGTTTTCATTTTTGGTCCCTGGGATCCCTGGGATCCCTGGGATCCCTGGGACTTGAACAAAGTTGAACTATGCTTGTATTTATTAAATGGTGCTGTAAGAGATGAGAGTTTTACTAAGGAATAAAAAAGAATTTTAAAATAATCTTATTCTCAAGAATAGCTCACGGAGAATCATGGTTTAAATACTAGTACATGTATTAGAATCTTAACTACAAATGAAAGCATATCAAGTTGAATAGTTATGGTACTCCGAGGGTTCTAGTGTTTTAATTTGCCTAATCATGACCCTAAACCTGTTGTTATTGAGAAGATTTTTCAAAATTTATTTGTATATTCTCTGCATAACCTGTAGTTATCCCATTCTACCTCGGTTTTTCGTGAGTTGAACAAACTCAAATACATGTCAGGCATTTTTAACGTACGTTTTTTAAAGCATCTTTTCTTGCCCAGTTGAATTAGAGAACAGAGGTTTTTACATTGCTGCACACTTACTTTGCCTTTTCTCGATTACTGTAACACTCTTAGAAGAAAACTTGACCCTTCAAATAGATGTAAGGGCAAAGTGCATTATGTTTCCAATCTAGTGTGGCAATAATGTGAACGTGATGGGACTTTTGAACATTACTCAGAGACGTAATCTTAGTCACAACCATTAACAGTCGTAAGGTGTTAATGGTAGCCTACATATAACAACAAGACTTTATGATAAACGTGATGACTTCAGCTTTTCTACTGTCATCTTCCCCTACTCATGTAGAAATATACCAATAGTACAAGAATCTGTATATTGGTTTAACTTTATATCTCTCAGTTGGTTCGATATGCAAGAGCATGATAAATTACTGACAAACAAGTTGATGGAACAAGAATAACAACAGTCTTGTTTAAAGTAGCCATTTTGCAAGTTCTATGCAAGTTCTATGGTCAATCCAATAACCTTATCCGCAAATACAATCTATCATTAAATCAAATGCTGATGGCTGTTTTTCATACATGTACTTATTGTTAGGCCATTATATTTAAACGCTGCATTGGCTTCGGATTTTTCCATTAATTCCCGATCATGACAACAAACACATATTAAAACGGAAAGATCGATAGGGGTGCTGCTCATTAATGGCACCTGATCCCACCTCTAATATTTTAGTGGACCATGTTTGCTCTGCTCCTGATTTGTATTGTTTGAACAGACATTTAAACTTGAATATTCATTATCTCCATTTTTCACATACACAAACTTGATATTCTTGTATCCAAGGATACTATGTACATAGTTTGGTTGTAAGTGATTCTGGAAAAGAATTTTTAAAATGTAAAAAGTGAATAATTATAGCATACGAACAGTCAGCTAGACAACGAAAAAATTCGATCAGAAAAGCTGGCTGGAGCCTTTGGCTCAGGTGAATTAAAAATTGCTGTTATTTTTAGTAGACATGAAGATCGAATAATTAGGTGCTGCAATAATATAACCTAAACTGTTATTTCAGGACTCTTTTATAAATGTTCCTCAATCATGTCAATTCCTAGTAACAGCACTAAAAAAATACAAGTGAAACCAGGACAATCGTTCTAATGGTATATTTAATCAGACTCTCGGGTTTTATGACGTGATAACTATTTATCATCAATCAGCCATTCAGTTATTGGGTAAAACGCAAAAAGCTTCTGCTTACAAGTACTCTAGTTTCCTCAGTCCTTTGAATGCACCGTTTCCAATGTATGGTATAAAGTTGTGAGATAATGTCAGGTCTTGTAAACGAGTTGCGTTCATAAATGGACTTCCTTCAAGTGATGCTATCTTATTGCTGCCGAGATTTCTTTAAAGAGAAAATGTATTCAGGTTTCAGACCATTTGCTTCATAAAAACCTTATTAGTTGTGGAATAAAAGGTTGTTAATTGTTTTATGGCAAAATTAGGGATGTAGCAGTAAATAGCTGAGAAAATGACTCACAATTGCTTCAGATTGTAACAATGTTCCAAGTCTGGAATCCTTGATAATTTATTGGAATGCAAATCTCTGAAATAGAACAATCATTCACAAAGTACCAAGAAAAAACGACAATGATATAAAAAGAACTTTAAAACAATAAAATAGTATTCAGAATTCTGAAATTTATGACAACAATCCGCTTACATTACTTTTTTTTTTTTTTTTTGGTTTTTAAAAAAAAAAGAAAGATGAACACGTGCTTTTAAGTTGCTAATTATGAACTACTGTATTACAGCGTGAAAAGATCTGGAAGGGTCCGACAAAGGTCTGCTGGAACTTCAGAAATACTAGCTCTATCCAACCTGAGAAGCTGTAGGCTCTTGCAGCCCGTGACGTTAGGGAAATGTTCCAGGTCGCGGGCTTCCGATATAGTTCTACAAGATAGAATGATTTATTTTTGAGACAACCCTTAATTAGCGAGGCAGTAATGATGTTCATTGTGTTTCTGTTTTAGATTGTAATGATAATGCTCATTTTTTTCAGTGTTTTTTACGCGTGGTGCTGATTTATTAGCAATTTGGAAGCAATTTAGTTTTTCGGTTACTTTTCTGTAACATTTATTCCTCAGTGCTTCCGTAAGTTTAAAAAATGTATCCAAAAAATCGATGATATTACGAAGATAACACGAAAAGAAAGATCAAGTTTTATGAATATGTGGTCGGTCACAAAATATCTCAAATTTTATATTTTTCAAAATTGAAAAAAAAAACCTTTTTCTAAAATGTTGAGGTTAATTTAATGATCATACAATGTATGAATATTAAAATTAATTGTGAAAATATACGACTCTGACAAGAGAATTTATTATTTATAATAATACAAACGATATTATTATTGATAGGTTTTGCTTACATAATATTAGCCTCTTTCCAAATTTGCATGAAATATCTCCAAGGATGGATATTTTTAAATGACGAGACAATGCTTTATTATACAAGTGTGTACTTTTTAAAGTTAATTTCCCTATCTGACTGTATGAATGTTTTACTTCTATAAAATGATCTTACGTAAAATTAGTATTAACTAATTCAATTATTTTTTTTTGAAATTGACATTTACGACCTCACAAAACTAATAATCAGATATGATTAATTGATAATTATTTAAAATATCTTCTAAATGAGCCATACAACTCTCTTAGATAATGAAGTCCCTGGAAAGTGTTGAGTCCGAAGGATGATATAGGATTGCCGCGGAGTTTAATATCTCTCAGGTTTTTATTCAGCTGAAACACGTGACTTGGTATAAACTGGATTCGATTATTTTCCAGATTTCTGAAAAACATAGAAGATAGTCTTACTATGGTTAGAGTATAGCTAGACATAAACACCATTCAACAGTAATTACCTGTCTATATTGAATTGCTTTTATGCTAACATCAATTACAAATTATTAGACAGTTCGTCACACTCATTTCATATGGTTGATTAAATAAGTGGATTTTCGTGATATGAGCCACTTCAATTTGTAGATCGGTAATCATGTTTACAATGCATAACAAGAAAGCCACTCACAGGTCCATAAGGTCAGGGAGGGTCATGATTCCGGCGGGAACGTGCGTCAGTCGATTCCGCTGTAATTCTCTGTTCAAATAAAAGGCGACTGTAATAAGTATTAAATGATGAAGGGTATTTCAAACGTACGTCTAAAGAAACTTACTAAAAATATCAAATGTTCAAAATCAAGGTACGTACAAACTTGTGAGTACATTTAATCCCTCAAAAGCATGGTAACGAATCACAGAAATCCTGTTGTCATGGAGAGCCCTTTGTAAGATAAACAAAGATTTTAGCTTCAGAAGCTTAGTAAATGTGTAACAATGAAATAAACATATTTAAACTTTATGACAGAGTTCATGATTTTCAAGACTTCAGTGTGAGGAGATAATGCGACCAAAGTAATTGTTCTAATCTGCTATTTGATGCAGCTTATAGATAATGTAGCACATGTATATATTTTTTCCCTTGTAAACAAGAATACCTATCAGTCGAAATGCTAAATAAATTCTTGAAAAAGAAATTCAAAACATGGTCTGAATGTATACAAACCTTTCCGATTTTTTTCACTTGAGTAACAGGGATATTCATATGATTAGTAGACATATTGACATATGTCGTATATCTGGGTATTTTGTGCCATTTTCTAAATGGTACATTTCCTCCCACCAAATAGCACTTAATTTATTCGATATTTTTTTTATTGTTATTTAACGTCCCTCGCGAGAAATTTTCACTCAAATGGAAATGCCACCACTTAAGACCTTAACTCGACACTTACGGCCATTGAGCAGTGGGGGATCATTTCCGTTCCACCTACTACGACACGGGACCTCGGTTTATACAGTATCATCGAAGGAACCGGTTTCCTCGTCCCACAATTCCTCGTCCCACAATTTGATTTTCAAAACATGACAAATAACCCATTAAAAGGTTGTATACTGTATGTTAGTCGATATAAATTTACTTGGCAAAAAATGTGCCCAAATTCACAGGATAATAAAACACATTTTTGATGCATGTACATATGGGAAAATATTAATATATCAACCATTTAACATTTACTTCTGTACCAACTTGATATCCTTTAATGCAATTAAGGTATGAAATTTCAATGTGGCTTGAAAGCGCTTAATCTCCGATAAATAAAGAAGAAAAACAAAATGTATTTTATTAAAAAAAAAAAAAAATCCGGTTTTTGGCATTGTAATTTTTTGTAAAAAGACCATTTTTGATAGAGAGAAGCTAGCAATTGCTAACATAAATTTCAGATGAAACAAAATTGTTAAAATTCCTGTAACATCGCCTGATTCACCTAATCAAAGCAAGCTCTTAAGATCCGAATATGTTAGGAAACATAAACACCATAGGCAGGTGAAAGTGGAAAATATGGAAAGTCGGCGATGTAAAAGCTGAAGTCATCTCTTTGCCTTATAATTTAGTTAGTTGGTCCTTGTCGTCTATAGTCAGTAAAACGTCCAATTATGAAACAGGTATGATAGACTATATGATATGTCTTTTAATTTTAAGTTCACAGGGATAAATTGAGTCCACAACTATTGTTAGTTGATGAAACATCATAGATATATCTAAATGTCCAATTGAAGGCAACAACTAGTGAATTTTTGTTATTCTTATGTAGAAGTTTTTGAATAAATTCCGCTTCACTGGAATATAAAAACAGGTAAGCTTATAAAGGAATACAATAAGTGTCCATCGGAATTCAAACATTTGGTTGGAAAACTTAGTTTCCGAAGACTACATAACTGTTGTCATTGAGGACCTCCAGCATCCTTATATAATTATCATCTTCAGAGTAGTTGTGTGTCGGTTTTTTTTCTAAATTTCACGTTTGCATAGCATTGCTTTTGTTATATATAAAATGTATACTAGTAAATGATAGTTTCTATCTACCAAAAATATGGTCATTCTGAGCATCTTACCAATCCCAAAGCAGGATTTTTTAAAATGGCTTTTAAAATTTGGCTGATGACCAATCACAAGATGTGAATATTTTCCAGATCAACAGTTTTCATATATGAAGTAGATGTCTGTGATAACAAAAAGTCTCGATTTTAATTTTTCGTGAGGAATTGTTGTATAAAGTGTAGATAAATTGATTTTAAAAATATCAGGATGGCGTCAACACTGTTGTTGGTACAAGAAAGGCAGACAGAGGATTTTGCTTCTAGTACCATTTATTTCTTTTTCAAACTAATGAAAAAAAAATTAATAGACATTGTTTTGTCTTTTTATGACGAAGAAGGCATAAAACAACCATTTTCAATATTTAGCATCAGATTAATCATCCGGAATATCGGGTTCGGGTTTTCATATATTTTCGATTCATAAAATGGTCGATAATTTGCAATGTTATGAACATTGTTCGTTGATTAATGATAAACACTATGTGACCATTATTGCATTTACAATATCACAGATTGACAAATTACACTATTATTTTAGTTTGTCCTCATCTACTTCTATGTCATTTAGTACACTTTCTGTAGAAAATTTAAGGACCAAATATATTGATATATAATCTTTTTTTTTTTTGGTTCAGAATCAGGATTAAATGTTACCAATAAGAAATCAACGGTAAAAACGGTTAATAACAGTTCTCTTAACAGGGTTAATACACAAATGAACGCCAAGAATCCACTTTTCTATTCAATTTTTTTCAGTTTTTCTCACTATGTGGGATTCAAATTGCGTCGTTGCTTCAAGGAATTAGGTTTTCATCGCGACTCGCGTGATTGATATCATTGATTTCATTAAAGGGTCGGTCATACAATTAGTCCTGATCTAGAAATTGTGCCACTTTCGTGCTTTTAGTCTGTGAATTTTTACCAGACTGAAAACAGAAAAGCGTACAGATGTATTTACATGTATAATACTTGTTTATATGGAGATATTTTGTTAAAAAGCAATACTTATACCCTGACATTGTAATTAGCTTAAACATTTTTTTGTGGACATTTGAAAATAGAATTTGTTAGTGAATATATGCTTGAAAATAATTTTTTTTCTTCAAATATATAGTTGTTGTTTCAATTTAATTGTTGATTTTTTCATTATTATCAAATGTTTGTTCAAAAGGAGCGGTTCTTAAAGTGAAACAATAAGTATGTTTACTGATATACTCCTCTTATTCTGTCTTCTCAGTATGAAAGACAAATTACCTACGATGTTCATGATAAACATACATATAACATTGTAAACAGTGAGGTTATGATGAAGCCCACTTTAAAAAATCTTCAATGAACATACACTTGATAAGCAATTATCAAATATATGTCACAAGATAGCGTTTTATCACAAGAATTAGATGACATGCATCACAATTTGATTTTACAACTTACGGTCGCCAGTTTCATTTAAAAGTTTAAAACAGGGGAATTACTATGTAGTATGAATTTCTAGTAGGATTTCTTGGAGGAAGCTCTTTAAACGAATCATAATCGTTTTAGCAACAATATTAAGATAGCAGCATTTTTGTACTAACTTGAATACTTTCTGAAAGAAAAAAGTCCAATTTTAATGACATTGATTATTTTAAGCTAAGAGGCATGACATACATGTACATAAATGATAAATATATCATAATGAAACATAAATGATACTTCACTTACAATGACCCTAGGTTAGTGTTGTTGGAAAAAGCAAAGTCTTTAATTTGCTGAATTTTGTTGACAGACAAGTCTCTGAAAAAGAAATATATATATACAGCAAAACTCGTTTAGTACGAATATGGATATAGCGAATTTATTTTGAATCCCCAGCTATATGAATTTAATGAATCCATTGTATGGATATAACGAATTACGGATATAACGAAGTAATTTCATAGGTCCCAGTGACTTCGTTATAGCCGAGTTTTACTGTATATATAATGTTAAGTTGAAATTACTGCATTGTGCTCAATATCAATTAAAATGATATGCATATGATGAAATGGACTAGTATTTTATCTGAAATTTATATAAACTAACAAACTTTTTATTTTTCTAAAACTGAAATGTATTAGAAAATGACTTTTCTAGACAATATTTTTCTACCTAGAAATATGACCAGTGTAATAAATGCGACAAAAGATTATTTTGTCCTAACATGAATCTAGAAAACCGTTCCTATTAATGACACGTCCATCCTCTTTCCCATTTACTCAGATTCTATGCTGAGTCTGGTTTGTTGGAGAGAGAGAGAGAGAGAGAGAGAGAGAGAGAGAGAGAGAGAGAGAGAGAGAGAGAGAGAGAGAGATTGTGTCTATACCTATATTTTGCTAAGATATAGAAATTATATCTTGACGTATGGCTGTCTTTACACATTTTACCCTCTTTTTGCGTTTCCTGAGATAAATTGTATAAAAAATGTACACATGGCAGGGAGTGGAATGCACCAGAATCGACTTTTATGGGATAAAGGTCCAGAAGAGGATGCTAAAAGTAGTGTAATCCATGAAAAATAGCAATAATTGTTAGAGAAAAAAAACCCCATCGTATTCTGGCTTCATAAATATGTTAAAAGTAACTTTCCTTTTAACATATTTATGAAACTAGAATACGATTTTTTTTCCTCCTCTGGACCTTTATCCCATTAACGTCGACTCTGGTGCATTCCACTCCCTGCCTTGTGTAGTGTTTTATGCAATTTATCTCAGTTGTGTTGTACTTAATGTATGAGGAATACCATCTTCCGATTTAACGTATTTAATCCCAACATTTTTACTAAAGTCTGCATGCATATTAAACCAGAGGAAGAAGGAAATGCTCTATAATTCGACTTCATACTAGATAGCAGTACATCCTCTCCACTCTTTGCAACAAAATAAAAATTACAGTGAATTAAACCTTCTTCCACCTGTACAGGAAATGACGTCATACTTACAGCGCTTGAAGTCGTTCTAGTCTGGCTAGAGCTTCCTGTGGAATCTCAGTGAGATTATTGGCGTCCAGTCGTAGAAATAACAACCCAAACAGGCCATCAAAAGCACTACTGGATATAGAGGCGATCTTATTGGCATCCAAAAACCTTAATGATTAAATATAAGAAATCTTTATACTGTTAGTTTTTTGAGGCATTCCCTTACGTGTGACAGGTGACACAAATTACACATACTTTGATAATATTAAGGTTCTTAATTTTTTGAAAAAAATATGTTAATATATTCTTGATACAATTAAATGATTATTGTATATTTTGTTGAATAGATTGCTATTAGATACTGTGGAATTACAAATTTTTTGTGGGAGTTTAATTTTCGTGGTTTTCTGAGAACGAAGAGACTAATGAATTTATTTCCACCATGAAATGCAAATTTTCACATATATTACTACTGAACAATTCATCAACCACGAAATCAAATCCCCATGAACAAATATATTTTCCTCAAACCACGAAAATTTGACCCCTCATAAATATGTGATTTTACAATATACAATGTTTGCATTGAGCAATAAAATATGCTTTAATCAAATACTGTCTTATGCAAGGACGTCATAATCTATCTTTTTTTCACACTATTTTCACAATGAATTGTCTAATGCTTTTTTTTTCACCGATCTTGTCAAGGTCCACACGGTAGGTGTGTCAGGTCGATTTGGATGCTTACTCCTTAATGGCACCTGATCCTAGCTCTGAGTTTTTTTTTCTTAACTCTTTAGATTGAATGATTGGTTATCTTTATATTTCGTAATGGAGAGAAAAACGAGAATCAGGTCAAAACACTTTTTTTCAATTTAACTTTAACCTTTCGAGACTAAAAATCACATTTCAAAAACACGATTTTTAAAAGGAGAACAGATGACAGAGACATAGGCATTTTATTTCAAGTCTTTGTTAGCTTCAATAAGAGAAAACTCAAAGTTTCTTGCTTAGATTTCATGCTACGCAAGTCAGATTGGAAACACATAAAATGTCATTTAAAGCTAAATTAATTATCTTTACGTTTCTTTCACCACATAAACCAGAAATTAAATTGTAAAATATGAAAATGACAAGCAATGATCAATATCCAATCCAGTGAACAAAACAAATAGTGAACAGAACAGAACATTAACCCTGGATACACCACAGGTGGGATCAGGAGCCAAGGAAGAGTGAGCATCCCTACTGTAGTTTGTTAACACTGACGTGAGCACTAGGTAGCCGGTAAATGGAATACTCAACAGTCAAATTTAGCAAAAAATAATAACATAACAAATGGCATGCAACATGTCTCACAAAAAAAAAAAAAATCGATAGACTGTATATATAAACAATGTTTTAAGTTATCACAAAGACCATATACCTGGTACATGTAATACGCAAAAGCTAACTTTAAACAAAGTTCTGGAAATCCTTGTAACATCAATTTATTATAACCCCCGCTTGAAAAGCAGGAGGGTATATAGTAATCGGTATGTCCGTCCGTCTGTACGTCCTTCTGTCTGTCCGTCCGTCCGTCTGTTACGCTTTGGGGTACCCACGTCTTATTCGCAACTTCTCTCATACCACTGAATGTAATTTGATGAAACTTTCAAAGAATCTTTATTACGTATTGCCATTGTGTACCTTCTATTTTACTTTTTGATCCGACACATATTTTGGGTTTCCCACAGCAAAACATGGACACTGCCATTATATTCATATGGGAGGCGGGGGTATCTCTTTGTGAGCTCATTGCTCACAGTACCTTTAGTTTCTTAGTAGCTTGCCTCAGTTTTAAAAGTCGTTCTTAGACCATGCTCTTCGTATTGAACATCTTCGCTAGCCAAGGGTTTCTGATACGCTACTCTCCACATAAACCCTTGGCCTACGGTGTTCATAAAAATCGGGATTTTTTTCCAGAGTTCTGATTGGATTTCAGTACACACCTGTCGACCAATCATCAATTGTTTTTTGTAAATGACGATATTTGCGTTCGGGATACTTCTTGACTCTTTAATATCGGAATTGAAAAACGCAAGTAAACAACGATCCGTAAGATAACATGCAATTCTATGAATAGCTATGGTGTCATCCAATATCTTCTAAATATGTGATTAAGAATCTATATTGAAGCTTACGATTTGTACTATAAGTAATAAATAAACATTACTCAATTATTGCTTCTAAATTATTCTTGAAAAAAATTTAATTTAATTTCTTTTTAAACATGCGTCTGTATTTCTGTCGATGACGCAATCTGTGCGTACCTGATAGATTCAAGATCACGTGACGAAAACAATCCCGTCTTTTGACTTCACCGTATGCCAAGGGTTTATGAGGAGAGTAGCGTATCAGAAACCCTTGGCTAGCGAAGATGCATATTGAATCATTTAGAAGATGTAAACACAATATGCAGATGTTGTTGGAATATTACGATATTGATTAGGAAAGGATTGACGATTGAAAAGCTGGTCATCCTGTTTGTCTGACTTTTCCGTTATAAGTTGGCCTTTATCGTTTATAGTCACAAAACATCTAAATTAAACAGATTTGACAAACTCTACTTTGTCTTTCATTTCGAGTTCACTGGTATATGTCGAGCTAAAATATGAATGAAAATAACTATTGTTATTTGATAAAATATTTTATCCAATTGTTTTGTGGAAGGCTAATGCAAGAGTTTTCTTCTTCTCGTGTAGAAGACAATGATAAAAAAACCCGGAACATGTTTGTTTTATTTATGGATTTTTTAAAAAGATCGATCAATATTCTTTATCTTCACCTTTTGCATTAAAAAAATGTCATAATTACCATAGACTATCATATCTTAATTACGTTTCTTGCAAAATTAGATTTATGATTCTAGTAAGTATTGTATTAGCTTTGTAAATCCTGATTTTAATTCATTTCTATTAAATAAATGTTGACATTTCCAAACGAATATATTGGAATGAATAAAAATGAAATGAATGGAAAATTGGGAATAAAATATATCCATTATACTGTACGTAATGTACGTCAACTCAACAGTAATGTACGTCAACTCAACTGATCTTAGAAGATTACTGAAGTGGATGCATTTCTGCTGTGTCATTAGTGGTCTGGATGATACTTGTTATAGTACACTATATGACTTTGATCTTTCCTCCATCAATTAAGTATCGTATAAATACCAGAACTTGATATATCTAAACACGTGAACACATTTCCTTACAAAAATCACGACTGTCTTTTTAAAGGTAATTCAATAACATTAAATCTGAAAGTAAGATCATTGGTTTCATCGGTTGGTAATCTTATATAAATGGAACTAAAAAGTGTTCACAGGAAAGGGTTCTATAACGTCAATATCTCCCGCCCTTAGTTTGAATAGAAGTTACACAAGGTTGTTACAGTTGCGCTAGTCTCTGAAGATTTACATTAAATTACTTACAAAACACCGAGTGTCAGTCTATAGAAATATTGGTGCAATGGTCTTCATAAGCACAGGCAATTTGGGTATTCTCTACATGAGTAACAGGAGTATTTTGATTTCTATTTGCCCCTATTTTTTCTGAGTTTCTTGGTAAAATGATACCTGTTTCTTTTCTCTATTTTTCATTCCTACTTTGATTCGATTTATCTATTTAAACTCGAAATGGAAAATATCGAAAGCGTAACACTTCCTGAACAATTTGTTTCAAGTAAGTATATTTTACAAGAAAAGGGATAATAATGGTAATATGACACCAACATATGAAGCATTTTATTTCTAAACTGCTATTATTTTGACATTCTTCAATATTTAGATATATCGACTACGTTTATCAATTAACAAAATTCTTTTTTTTTTCTTTTTCATTCCTACGTTGATTCGATATATCCCTTATATTAACGTCTTTTTCAAGTAAAATATCCAAATATAAAACAGATGAATCTGAATCTGTGGTATCTATTATTTCAAGCTCACCAGGATACATGTATATCGTATCGACATACGAATGAAAATTAGCATTGTTAATTGACAATACGTCGTCGATATACCTAAATGTGGAATTGAAGGCCGCAGCAAGTGTTTTCTTCTTACGCATAAGATTTTGCACAAAACCTGCTTCAATTCTGCTTCAATATTCAATGAATACAAAAATAGGTCTACTAATAACGGGGCCAATTGATACCCTTGGGAATTCAAATAGAGTGTTTGAAGACCTAGTCTCCAAAACAACCATAGATATTGTCAATCAGAAACTCAAGCATTCTTTTTATGTCAACTTCAGAGTACTTGTGCGTACAATCAGAATGTTTATAACAAAATAATTTTGCAAGTTAAGTAAGTAAGTTAAGTAAATTTACGAGTTTCATTTTTATTGAAAAAGCAGATGTCAATGATATCAAAAAGCCTGGACTTTAATTTATCGTGGGGAATGGTTTTGTATAAAGTTAAAAAGTCGTAAGTTTTTAAGCTGTTGATTTTGGTAAAATCTTTTGATTTCAATTTGTCCAAAAGTTCCCTGGAATCTTTAAATATCCACATCTGATTTACACCACTTCTTGAATATATTGTTGCACAGTACTCTTGGAGTTTATTCTTCACTACTGTTAATATTTTAGTAAGGAATATAGAAAGAGGCTTGGTTGAACATTTACTGGAACCCGCTATGTATCTTTGTTTGTAAAGACTTTTACTAAGTTTCGGAATCCAATATAAATATAAATCTACAGATATTACTCATCTTTACTACTTTCCTCAAGAAAAAATACTTAGAGATTTGTAAACAATTTGTTTTGTTCAAGATTCTCAAAATATATTTTGGCTTGTGGGGATTCTTATGAAGTTTTAAAACCCAATATAAATATATGATAGTTCAAATTCATTTTGGTTCTTTGAGATATTAAAAATATTCAAAACTGACATATCATATCTCTGTTTATTGGTGAATAACATCTGTGTATTATATACTTAAAGTTCATGCAGCCAGTGTAGATCTATAATAATAATATATAATACCGGGTATAACATGATAAACTTACAGTTCTGTTAGTCTGTAAAGATGCTGGAAAATAGAACCATGGAGAGACGTCAAATTATTCCCCATAAGGAACCTGGTAAAAAAATATCAAGTTATAGAAAAATTACATGTATTAAATAATAATGAATAGAATTATACATTATTTTATTCATTTCATTTAATCTGTGAATTTTTTATATGTGAAAATTGTCTATATTCTGTTAATCTTGCTGTCGTTTAAAACGTCAAGAAGATAATTTTAAAAAATCAACATAACATTGGTTCGAATTAGCGTCTTGGGGGATGGGGGCACTTTCATGAATTTGCTAATATCTTCGCTGTCCCAGCATTGGTTGGTTTTTTTTTTTTTGTTTTTTTTTTTTTGCCAAAAAGACAGATGAAAACAATGATTATTATTTTATTTTTTAATTGGCCCAAAAGGATTAGGAAAGATAGCAGCAAGTAGTTTGAAATTATTATGAAAATAATGAATTCTCAGAGAACAATTCATGTATAAACCTCTTGTAATATTTCAAAGGGTAATTTTTGGACTGTCTTAGAATAAAGAGCAGATCTATGTGCTGTACTTTGATCTAAAAATAAAAATAACAAAGTGGCTATTATGCAAATAATTCCAACTTACAAGGACTCCAAATTGTGCAAGAAAAAGAATGCTGTTTCAGATATTGCGGATATTCCATTTCCGGCCAGACGTCTATAAAAGAATATGGAAAATTCTATTAGTCTATGGTGAAATTTTTGACTTTGATAAAATATGGTTATAAATATTTTTTTTTTCTATTTACGTTTCCTGTTATAGACTTTTTCTGTAAATTTCGACATTCCTGTTTGAAATGTTCTTTATTTTACTCTAATTCAATATAGCAGTTTGTTTCCACTTTTGAATATAATCATGTTTTTTTTCATATTGCATGCTTCGCATTACCATCCTTAATTAAATAAAAATACAATTCATATATGCATCGCAGCAAACAGGGCTGCTATCAACTTTGTCAATGTGTCCCCCAATCTCTTTTCGTCTGTGTTATTATGTAAATACAATAAATGAAAACATTTAAATATAGATATCTTCATTCCCTTAAGTAATATTTACTAGCCCCAATGTCTTTTTGTTTCAAATTGTTTCTTTTGTGGTTAGAGTTTGTATCTTTAAATTCTTCTGTAGAAATGTCATTCCAAAGACACTTTTATGAAACTCTTCTATTTTAGTTTAATCTACCATTTGATTGCATTGTTATTTGAAATGTTGTTCAGTTTTGCAAGTGTTATTTTCTGAAATAAAACCGATCCTTAACACTACTTACAAGGCCTTTAGGTGTTTGTATCGTGAAAAGGCATGGTCTGGCAGCAATGTCAGGTTGTTCATGCTCAGGTCTCTGGAAAATAAAATTAAAATTGGTATCGTCCACCTAGCATTTCTTCTTTATTTCCATTTTCTTTTTTTTTATATATATATAATTTCAACTGAATAATTGTTTGCTAAACTTGGTATGTAAAAAGTTAAAGCATGCATTTTGGATAAAGTGCTCTTTCATTATTTTCCTCAAAACAATAAGTACAATCGATACTTTTTTAACATACTCTTTTACAGTGGAACTTATCATACTTAGATGACATTAATATTTTTAACGAAATTCCGTTTTCTTCTGTTTTCTTAATTCATTTATTTTATATTTTATCTATTCATGTTATTTTAATTAATCAATTTTAACAAAGTTCAGACTTCAGGACCGGTTCAAAATTTTGAGTTTCCAATGAAAAAATATTAAATGGTCAAATGAGTGGGTTTTCCTTGAAATTAATACAGAAATACGAGTTCCTTCTAAAACAATAAATTGCAATTAAGCATAATTGAAACAAATTGAAGTTTCTATAGTGATTCATAAATGATTCGTAGTCGTATTTGTAAATTGTGCTGAATACATACAATAATACGTGGGTTATATTAAATGTAAATGCAATACCAGAAACAAAACTAGCTCGCAGTCAACATTCTTAGAATTTTATCTCTCTGTTTTTCACTGAGAGAGAGAGAGAGAGAGAGAGAGAGAGAGAACAAAAATTGAATCCCGAATTCCGTTTGCATATGGTATAAAGTCAATGTCTTCTTCAGATTCCGTGAATATCAAGGTCAAGCACGGAGGCCAAATGTCTGAATTCGTTATTCGGTCTGTAAAATGATGCAAGGAGTCCCACGCCTTTATTTTTTAATGTATGCCAATTTCATTTTTGTAATTCGGATTGAAGAGATGCAAGGTCTGTGATTATGACCAAAGGAAGCCTCTATATTGAAGAATATTACATTTACAAACATTAGAGTCATAAAAATAGTGGCTGTTAAACGAAAAAAGATGAAACACCTGTATCATCAACTTATTTGTAAATAGTCCTCCTCAGTTCAAAGATTAACGGTACATCCCTTGTCTACAGAATCAGTTGGACAATTGGAAGACATACATTGATGACACAATATGCAGGTGATAGTAAAATATTGCTAATAAAATAGGGAAACTTTGCGATGAATTTTTTGTTATGTACATTGGTTGATAATTGGTTAAAACATCAATAGTCAGTAAAATATACTTATTTAGAAAAAGTGTACATGTAGTAGCTTCTGTCATGTCTTTATACTGAGTTCACCACTTGTTCGTTGCTATCGAGCATACATGAATGAAAATCACATCGATATGTGAAACCTGGTAGTACATGATAAAATAGTGAATGTTAATTTTAAAATGAACATTGTCATCATATTTTAGGATGATAAGGGTGGAATCGCATATGTATTGTATTATCAGTACTAATAAACAGGCTACCTTATCATAATACAGAATTATATATTAATGAAAAAAAAAGAAAAATCATGAAAAGAAAATTACACTAAAAAGATTTTTTTCTGGCATTAGGGCAGATATTGTGAAGACCGGGAAAGCAAAAAAAATTAAAATTCAACTACAGCTATTATAGGGTTAGCTGAGTTCTTTGACGAAGATGTATTAATTATTTACATAGCAGACTTGCAGTTCTACACAGACCTTATTTTTCATTGAGTCATCTTTAATGAATGCCATTGATGGTCCATACTAGCGATTTTCAAAGGAAAAGGGCTATTAAAAATTTTCCCCAATTTTGTATATGTTCTTTTTTTTTATTCCCAGTATAATACACCCTATTTAACTAAGACCGTTTTTTCTATGTTTTTCATTACTAGCATTTGGCATATTGTGATCAACACTTCAATTTTGATCTTTCTTTTAAAATACTTCACCGAGTCTTATCCACTATGGCTTCGGTTATCAATTTTCGCTATTGTGTTAAATAAATCAACAGAAAACAACTTGTTCAAGATCCATTGCTTTTATGTCAGTTAATATAGTTACAGCTTAGAGCTTGGAAATCCTAGATATTAAGACTTCTCACGGAATTGTGTCATCGATATTGCGCTTTCATGAACATTTTGTACGAACGATGTAACCTCAATTCATATTTCTCTTATCCCGGAAATCTACAATGCATACCCGGACGTGACGTCATATGATAGGGTGTTATAAAATAATTGTTGACAAATGATAGCAGGTGAACTGTAAGAGAAACCTATAAATATCTGAAATGAAAGGAAGGATGAAAAAGCTAAGCGGTCTGTCACATAATTCCAGTCTGACTCCCAATAAATTTTATTCAAGACAAATCAATATATATTGCTTAAGAGTCAAATTTAATAGTTCAAATAAGTTCAAACTCGGTTAAAATATAAGGTTGATATTTTTATTGAATCACTATTTTACCAGTGAATTTTTCGTTACGACAGGTAAAACTTAGATCGTTTATTAAGTAGATCGTTGAATAGATGTGGATCACACTGTTCTGATAAAAAGTAAATAAGGAAGAAATACATAGTTACCGACTTGGGACTATAAAAGTCATCAATAGTGGGCTGTAATTAATATGAAGTTACAGATGTTGGATTGTACAATAACTGAGACTTATTGTTTATTGTACATTGATAATATGATTGTATAGTTACTGAGTGTAGATGGAATAGTTGAATATAATAGGTTGTAAAGTAACAGATGGATTATTAGTATCAGAAGGTGGATTAATAAGATACAAATATGGAATTAGGTTATCGGTAATGGCAGACAGTATGGTTACTGTCTGTGATGGAATGTGTAGTTTAAAATCTTAGTGAAGTGTGTGTTGCAAAGTTTTCGTTGTTATATTGTAGAATAACTCTTGTATTGTATAGTTACTGTTTGTATGCTGTATAATTTCTCTTGTAATGTTGTGTAGTTACTGTTGTTGCACAGTAACTGTAACTATGTTGTATAATTACTGTTGCAATGTTGTATAGTTCAGTAACTGCTCCTTTGTTTTAGTTATTATTGTAATGTTGTATTGTTACTGTTTGTATATTGTATAAATACTGTTACATGTATTGGGTTGTACATATTTACTGTAAGTGTTGTTATGTTACATGTATTGGGTTGTACATATTTACTGTAAGTGTTGTTATGTTATAGAGTAATTATTTTTTGTTGTAGAGTTATTGTTTTTGTAATGTAAAATAACTGTTGAATGACTAATTTACGGCTTTCATTCTGGTATTATAAATGAAAGTTGTAATGTACTGATTGGGATTCAAAAGCTACAAATCAAGTTTGATTTGTGGTATTGTGAGTATTAATTCTATATATTATAGTTACATCTATATCTTATATAAATGCACCTTTAATTTTCAATAGAAGTTATTCCCAAATGATTTCAGGAATCAGAGAAAATCCTTTGTATATACGAGGTCTGTTCAATAAATAATGTCCTCGGTGCTCGGAAAGAAACAAAAAACGCTTTTCAATTATTTAGTCTCAATGATTTCACTTAGATATTTTCTTTTGATTAAAACAGATGTCCATAACATTTTTATCCAATTTCTGATTGATTTTAGAACACATTTTTGAGTATAGCCCTTCATATACTGGAATATGATTGATCTATGATTTCTTGTACTTGTTTTTTTCTTTCTGGGAGGTGTTTTTTTTTTCAAGTTTGGGAAATGAAACAGGTCAAAGATTGAAATATCTTGCGAAAATTGTTGGTGTGACAAAACATTAACTTTCTCTTTATCCCAAAAACTCCTTACTCTTCATGGCCTGTGGGTTTGGACGCTGTCATGAAGAAATTTAACGTAGTGGATTCCTGATTCTGGTTCCTTCCTCTTATAAACCTTTCGATTTTTTGCAAAAAATTGCTTTCTAGACTACTCCAGAAATTCAACTGCCTCCCCGAATAAGAATTTAAATAACAAGACCACTTATATTTAAGAAAATAGCATATATAAAACTGTTTTTGTGCTCTTGCAAGTCTTTGCTCTTCTCACGCCTCTGCTATTTTTGTCAAGTGCATCTTATTGTAAATTTGTTTTGAGGGTTTAAAGCAATGGATTCAAGTTTCATTATCTGGTTGAATTTCAGACAAACGTGGATAAGTACAATTTTCGATTTTTAAAAATAACTGTTTAGATATTCTTACACGCTGTCGTTTTCATTCATTTTTTCAAAACATAGGGTGGCCATTTAGTATTAAGCTTGTTCACTGTCAAATGTTTCTTTAAAACAATGTGAACTACTACCAAAATGATGCCTATCAAATTTGCTATTAGTCTTATAGTCAATCAAACATAATCAGTCATAATTTGTTGAATATTCGCAAACAGTACATATGTTGTAAGTCCTTGTCGCCAAGGACTTTATCCATTTTTGATGACAATTATATAAGTTTTGTTCATTGAAATCCACATGTGTCTATAAAACACATATTGGTTGCTGTAGATTTCACATATTTCAATTAATATTTCTTTGGGATTCTTTACCAGTTTTACAGTAGCTTTAATGAAGCGTTTAACTTCACTCTAGTTTACTGATTCTTTACCATTCATTTTTAATGCCGTGTCTCGAATAGCCCTTGTTTTCCAGCTTCTCACAATGATGAACCTTGTGATGAAAAGTGGTCACATAAACTGTTATCAATTTATTAAAGATTTAATAATGAGAGAAAGTATGATTTCTATGTTGTATGTCATAGAGCTCAGGACATTATTTATTGAACAGCCCTCGTACGTCAGGCATTAAGCATCAATTACCAAAAAAAAATTCAGTGTTGATAGGACTTGTACTTGTCGTTCTTAGATGCAGCTCAAGCAAAGTGTTAAATCAGTGCATGACTTGACACCCTATACACTGTTCTTCTGATCCCCGTGACTAGACAGAGAGCAATGACACCAGCACTAAATCGACTCTGCAGGCCGTAACACGTTTTAATGAGCCATGGAATGTCGACTTAATCCCACAGCTAGATGATGAAAATTACAATCATGATAATCTAAATTTTGCAGTAAGTTCCTTTTTATTGATTTTCTATGCACTATATCTTCCTCTCTGATCTTTACCCTAATGACTCAGTTATTGGCAGTTTGTTTATTAATTTATTCTTGTTTTATAAAAATATATGCTGTATCTAGAGCGACTATTTCTGTGATTCTGATGTGACAATAAATTAAAAAGCTTAAGCAATTCGTTTCAAAAAAAAAATCCGGAAAATAAATTTCAATAAAATAAATGCATAGTCATTTTGCAAAGAAATCAATACCGTTGATTTTGTTGTTATTATTATTGACAGCAGAGCATCAATAAATAAACGACAAAGTGCATGTCAGAAAAATCGACAAGGTCCAATTGAAGAAACATGGCCAATCTATAAGTAAATAGATCTCTAATCTTTCACCACAATCAATTACTGGAGGTATTAGGGGCGCAAAAATACGATTCTGATACAAGAAAGACGTTAAAAGCGGCGATCTCATAGAGTTAACGTGCTCCGGGGAGTTAATTGGTGTCCTCCACCGATATTCTTTATAATCTTGATGTAATTATGCTGAGTTTACTATGAATATTGTAGGCCCTAATAGTTACGTCATTGTTTTCAGTCGCTCTAGCTGTATAATAGCCCCAAATTGTATTACATTGCTAAAGTATTACACCAAGAAATAGCGTTGAACTGAGAATAAAAGGAAAGTTTATCATAACAGATTCAAAAAAAAAATCGTACGCAATGTACTTTCAGAGACCCTTGCAAGGAATCACAATTGTTTCCGCAAATCAAACATAGTCTTATTACGAGAATGTGCCTCAAATTCTTTTCTCTCGAGTCATTTTTTTTATTATTATTTTAAGTCATTATTTAAACATCGCATTTTCTATTAATATCAAATATGAAAATTATTAAATGTTCTTAATATAATTACAAGCTACTTAAAAGATTTATAAGCTTGTCTTTTTTTAATAAAAAGAACAATGATATACATTATTTGCTTACAATTTTTTTTCGTACAATATACATGTAATATATATCAGAATTTTCATTTGTAAAATATTTTTAAAATTCTGTAAGACTTTCAAAAACTTATACTAGTTTTAATTTATTTTGAACATTTCATTATTTTGCTGCAAAATATCGAGTAAACCTTTGAATGAAAGCTTGCAATAAGAACCATAATAATAATGTTAGTCGGTTCCGACTTAAAAATGAGGTAAAAGATAGTCGGATGCAGACAAGAGCTGGGGTTTGCCAGGGTAAAACAAGATATTGAAACTTAATTTAGCAAGTGTAACAACCACTCACCAAAATAAAATAACGTTGTTTAACCGAGTGTTCGAGGTTACCCAGCGGATACTTGCTTTTCTGAGAAGCTAATTTATCAAGAGTGAATGTTACTGTCAGTTCATCGGAAAGAGCCAGTGTATCTGCATACCTGTTTCAGAATTCATTTGAAAGGCTATTCCAAACACATTTTTTGATATAATGACTTATTAAATCAAGCACATGTTTAAATGTGCGGTGATTTCTTCAAAAATATGCATTATACCAGAAGATTCTGTAAATAATTAATTATTCTGCCAGTATCGTTTTACTCTCTGCTTTAGCACTGCAGTTAAAACTATACAGATTTTTTATTATTTCGTTCAATAATTGTAATTTCTCCAGAAAAGCGCTTTAAATAACTGAAATACTTACAGCTTTTTAATATCAGCAGCCATCGTATTGGGGATTATGGTCAAATTCTTTCCTGAGCACTCCACAATTTCCGGGTAGGAACAAAAACATGGTGGGGGACATACTGATTGAGATATCCCTCCATACATCAGTAGCAGGGTTAATAAAATTAGCACCTCCAGGATGCAGAGATGCATGGCGAAGCTATGTTTGAAGTATTTCCATGCAGTGGTTTAATCTGGTAGACCTGGACAGCAAATGGGGACAATCGGGAACACAACAAACGGAAAATCTGGATCTAATCGGGTACAGACAAACATTTACCCAGTATTGCACTCAGCATAGAGATAACAGAGACTTTATCTTCGTTTTATCTGCTCCTCAAATACAGAGAACTCGATTTGCCAGTCTTACGTTGAACATCGTAAAAGATAAAAATTCCCAATACAGAACAGCCGGACATTTTATCTGTTTAGAAGTTGACGAAAACAGGGAGTTTAGAGTAGTTGGGGGTCACAAATAGTATCCGACCAGCACCTTGGTGATCCACAAACGAAGAATGACACAACGCGATCCACTTCTCCATTCTCTTTGACGAAGCAATTGCATATATGAAGTAGTCACGTAAATGTCACAGCAAACAGTGAAAACCGATAGAAAGGAATTGTTAGCATCACATATACCTCTAAAAACCGATAGGGATTTAAAGAATATTAACAATTCAGAACAACTGTCTTTCAGCTAAAAGAGATGCATCTTTTTCCATGGCTATCTCACTCGCCTGTCAGGAACAATTGTCTTTGGCACGTTTTCTGCCGGTCTCTGTCAATAGTACCACATATATCCCGGAATTTTTCAGATCGTTTTGGTTATGGATGCACAGAACATGCACTTGTAGTCTATTCAGACGGTTACCAATAATTGGCGTTAGTTCCGTGATAACATCGATACACACAGTGACATCCACACCGCTTTATTCCACTATTTCATCTTTCTGACCGCACGCAGGGATTACTTTTTTCGGAATGCTTTTCATTTTTTCCATTGTTTATGACGTTGTTGGTATCATGAAGATGGTTTTTGAAGAGGTTTTAATGCAACTGTAGATTTATAGCATCAAGATCCATGATTACTGATGCTGTAGTATTCTACACATAACAAAAAGTTTTGATTTGCATCATCGAACCCTCAGGGAATTTTTTTCTTTACTTTCTTTGGCAAAAAGTTAAGAACATCACAGCAATTACACATAAACTGCAGAAATGTTTTGCGACGAATCGATTTCAACATGACCTTATATATTATGACCTACCATTGATTAGATCATTTTAAAAACGCCGCAGTAGAAAATATAAATAAAGAATGTACACAGCTTGCCGAGAGAGAGAAAAAAATGTATGTCACAAAATGAAGCTTCGTGAAAGGTTTCCATTCCTGCAACAGACTTTAAGCACGGAGCTCGGAATATTTATATTAAAAAATGAAACGTAAAGAATATGTTTAACTTTCTGTATTATTAGAACCATACAGAAATGATTTATCTAGTGGGTATCAAATTAGACGTTTAGCTCAGTTTTTTTTATTATGATAAGACAGTTGGTATGTATATTGTGTTTTAATGAAACATTATTCGGAAGTACAACGACCTTTGAAAAGAGTAGATATGAAATATCTACTACCATCTATGGTAATAAAACGTAAATGTACATAACATATTGATAGGGATCGAAAAAAAAATCAGCTGTTTTATACTGGAATGGAGGTCTGTTGTGATTAATTTGTCCATACCGAACTATGAAGTTGTACGAACGAATTACTGTGAAATCACAAATTTTCGTGGGGTTTAACTTTCATTGTTTTTAAGGTATGGAGAGATAATTGTTTGTTTATTTAACGTCCCTACGAGAAATATTCGGACGCCATCCCTAGCCAGTGAGAGGCTGTACTAAGGTACTTTTAGCCTCTTAGCAGTGAGGGATCGTTTTTGTAACGAGCACCTATTGCGAATCTGGAACCAGTATATATGGTCTCATCGCTAGGATTCGAACCTGCGATGTTAGGATTATCTCCTTACTCGGTGACTCTAGATCAAACTAACAACTGCGCCACGCGGGCGACACTTTAACTGTTAGGTATGCAATTGATATTGGTTCAGACACATTATCTGCTCGGGGCACAGAAAATTATGATTTGCAAAAGCTTATCTTTAACATTTATGAACTGAAAATCGATGCAATACTTTCTTCTTGTAAATTTAGATGTTAGAATTGTTACGCTATTCACGATTTTGACTTTTATAGGAAAAATGACACAAATAATATGCAATCAATGAAACTACATTATACTGTAGAAAGGCTTTCAACAGTTTCGTTTGAAGTCGTCAGTATTTAGCAAAATTTCACGGTCTTAATAATGATTTTGGTCAAAAATACAACCTATCGTCGAGTCCAGGTTCAACTAACATGTTTCTTAACAATTGTTAAGCCACTGACTATTAATTACTACGATTACCTCAGCAATTCTTTGCTATATTCTCCTTTTATTACGGTAGTTAAAAATCAAAGAATAGGCTTCAGACTTCACATAGGTTTTATATATAAAGTTTTGTAAAAGTGTCAACATTTCAAATATATATAAAGAGCATCATTTGGTTTTTGCAAACAAGGATATGATGACGTTTGCTCATACAAATCTGATCATCATAAAAAAGAGAAATAGAATAAAAACAAAGAAAGAGGGAAAAACACATCAATAGCGTCGTGCAGTGTAACAAACCCGAATCCGTTCCTTATCTGTATTAACAGTATTCCTCCCTTTTATTAGAAATAATTTAAGTTGCCATAGCTTCCAAACACAAATCTTTGAATTATAATCGTTGAAACCTCTTGAAGACAATAGGGTCAATAAAAATGTTCCTTTTCATACTTATGATGTGAAATTCACTTTTTATACAATAATGAAACATAAATTAAATTTGAAGATGACGTACAAGCAGTGATCATTCTCAAAGGTTCGTTTAACTATAGAGTTTGTAAGCAGAGTTAACATGAACCTTTAAAACAAAGGTGGAATTATGTGCCATGGAGGAGTAAGCATCCCCTGTGGACCGATCAGATACACTGTGTGCTCCTTAGCTTTGATCGTGCAACCGGTAAAAAATGATAGACAGCCTCAGTTTAAGTCAAGGCCTAAACTTTATATGAAAGACATCAAATGTGATTCGGCTTCACGACAAATTGTATTTGCAAAGGAGATCATTGTATGGACCAGAAAATTGCGAAATGTTGAATTTAATGGAGATGATCGTTGACAACCTTCCGTCATCAACATATTTGTTATAAGACTGCTTCGTTTTAGAAATTGTTTATGCAGTATTTGTAGGGCATGCTCTTTTGTATCGAATTAACTGGGGGACATAATGTTAAACTCCATTTTACCAGAAGGACTGTTTTTAGAAATCAATATAGATACAGTAAAAGCAGAAAATTTCGTTGGGGATTGAATTCCGTTAATTTTGTTGTTAACAATTATTAACGAAATCAATTCCAAAACGAAATTTTCATATAACATATATTATATTGAATAAGGTTGCTTTCGAAATGACGAAATATAAAGCCCATGAAACCGGTTTAGACAATCAATCAACGAAATTTGATCCCCACGAAAATTTGAGATTCTACAGTTCTATCAAAGAGAAATTCAAGTATGTGTATAATTTCAATCTCAAGACATATGTGAATATATTGAGATTTTTTTTACAACAGAGGCGTAGTCACAAACTTAAAAGTGGGGGGGCTCAACTCCAGAAATTCTTTGACAAGCAAAAAAAAAAAAAAAAAAAAAAAAAAAAAAAAAAAAAAAAAAGGAAAAAAGGAAAGTTCCCCAAACTCGAAAATCCTGGGGGGGGGGGGGGGGGGGGGGGGGGGGGGGGGGGGGGGGGGGGGTAGAGGCCAACTTTTTCAAAGGCAAGTTACTTTCAATTCAATGAATATTTCCTATAGTAAAGGTAATGTCGGGGAAAATTAGGTGTGATTTTGTTCTTCTTTAAAAAGTGGGGGGGGGGGTGGCAAGACATACTCTTATGCCCCCGCTGCCCCCCCCCTGTGACTACGCCTATGTACAAAATAAGGTTGCAGATGGCCTGTGACAAGGTATTTAAAGTAACTTTTTTCTAATTCAATAAGATGTTATACATGTAGGTGAGTTTTATTATATATATCTTAAAGATCGTATTGTATAACATTTGAGATTTGCTCTCAATTAAAGTAAATATTTACGGCGTTGTAACCCATTTTGATAAGATAAATTTAGATATAAGTGGTCGAAAAATTATACACGGCCTTCTTTTTTTTGTTTAATGACATGATTTCAAGCATGAGATTACATTTTATTTCTAGAGTCGCATTTTAAGAATTATAAGTAGAGTCAAATTTGATTGAGACCGTGCAATTAATGTATCTTTCTGATTAAACCCATATGTCGGATCTTTATCCTGTAAGTATACAATGAACACGTCCGAGCGCGGTAAATAACCCCTGTACCTATTTCAAGAAAGCCATAAACTACCCATGTAATATGTCAACTTTCGGAAGCGTCCGATGTATTTCTGACTTAGTATGTCATGTCTTGATTAGTTGAATTCTGTCTGATCTCAGGCTTATTTCCGCCGAAGGTGCCGCCATCTTGGTGTTCTAATTAGTTTTCTAAGACCCCCCTTAGTTTTTTTTTTAATCAAGCCTTATGTATCAAATTTCTTTGTGATTTCTTGATTAATTATTCTTCAGTTAATTGAACATGCTTTGGAAATAAAGTAAATTTCATTGCAATGTGCTACGATTTCTAATCTAATACATATACAAAACTTGGTTATAACGAAGTCACTGGGACCTATGAAATTACTTCGCTATATCCGTAATTCGTTATATCCGTATAAGGAATAAGTTAAATTTATAAAGCTGGGGATCCAAGATAACTTCGCTATATCCGTGAATTTGCAATATCCGTGTTCCTACTACACGAGTTTTGCTGTACATGTATACTCTGTGGCAGTTCATATTCATAGGATAAACGTGGGTTTGTTAGTTATAAAGATGTGATTCTTAACGTAACTTGTAATAAAGAAATTCAAAAATTCAATATTTATATTTTTTAATAAGTAATGTGATAAATTGAGTAAATTGGAACTAGTACACAAATACTAACAAAGTAATTAGGAATAAAACATTTTCCCTTTACTCATGAATTCTGAGGAGAACGAACAGCAATCAAGCACAATTCAAGTCCACTAGAACAATACACACTGAGAGCAAAACAGACCCCTCTTAAACACCAGAGACGGAAAAAAGTACCTTGGAGGAGTAAGCATTCCCTGTCTCGGTAACATCCGCCATGTACTCCTTGTCATGATCGAGCTAATTGAAAAATCCGTTGACTGATTTAGTGTAAAAAATAGACTCATCGTTGTAAGAAAAAAATAGTCAGTCTACTTCCTCTTACTTTTACAAAAATGATTATTATATCGACCATCAAGTATATTGTTGGCTTTTAACGAGACTGTTTATGTTATGTATCAACAACTTACTTGTCACTAGTTTACCTCCCTTCACTTTCCGTCAGAAATTACTCATACATAGAACACGCTTTAAATTTGCATATCGAGTCACCTTGGAGACATATACTCTATATGCAGGTGATAAGAGTATGTTGCTACATAATTAAATGAAGTTGACAACAGAAAAGTTGAGAGTCATCACCTGTTGGTGTTAGTGTGCCATTGATGTTTTTTTTTCTAATAAGATAAACAGATATGAAACAGCTGTGACAGACTTGATGGTGTCTTTCGTTTCGAGTTCTAAGGGTATATCAATCAGCAGAACAAAGATATTTCTCTCATTCAATAAATATTTAACTCATTCAATAAACATTTAACAATACCTGTGCAGTTTTGACTATCTTATCATTGGTCATATAGTTTTAAAATAGGTGGATGACGAAGAATTGGTGTGATATGGCATTCATTTACAATTTACTAATGGCAATCATAAAACATAGAAGAAGCAATAATAAAAAAAAAATATAATAAGAAGTTAATTAGTTATAAACATATGCTCGATTTGTAAAAACCATCTTGATCAATTCTGATAGTAAAATTACGTCAGGAAGCCGCCAAACACCGAAACTAAAACAATGGCGACGCTAGACATCATCGCTCAATCTCTCACAGAAGATTCTAATGAACTTCCCGTGGAACCATTTTTGTCTAGATTCTTGACAATCCAAAATTAATCACAAGATTAAACGCATGTTATATAAGATAATTGATTTTATTTTCATTGTGTCTGATAAATCCCTAGGATAAACATTTTCTGCGATTAACTTTTTTTGTCCGGTACGTGTTATCCTCCTCTTTAAGCCCCAATATCCTAATTATTTCCATTCACAGAAAAAAAATTGAACTTATAATAAAAAAAAATTCTGATAAAGCTTCTTGCAAAAAGATTTATCCGTTGCCAAGAAGAACATTCCGACGTACTGTACTAGAGCTTATTCTAGAAGTTTGTAAATCAGATGAGGACTCTCTAAAATTCAAAACAAACTTCTAGAAAAAAGAATTTTCAAAATTTTGTAATATCAAAACGTACGACCATTTTTTTTTTTTTTTTTTTTTTTGCTTGAATTTTTTTGGTGGTAAATTGAAAGCTAGGTTTATATGATATCAAAGACACCTTGCTCAATAGAGAATCATATCAAGTGCGATTGCACATAGCAACATTACTAAGTTGGAGACTGTCTTTCAATAAACTTTTGGAATAACAACGGCCATTTATTGTATTCCTTTATTAGCTGAGCTATTCCTATAAAGTAGTATTTCTTTTAAAAATTCAACTTGAGAAGAAGAAACTCTAAGTCAATTCATCACTTTCTTAGTTCTTATCAGCAAATAAAATTTATCATTATGTCAAATACTGTCTGGTGTTTTTTTTATACTAATTGTTAGGCTATTATACGAGGGTTGTCCGTAAAGTTCGTGGACAAGCTAAAATTTAATCGAGGTTAGAATCTATTGAGACAGGATCGGCATTGTTCGAAAAAGGGACGTTTTCGGAAAAGGTGGAGCAGAGAGCAGTGATAAAATTATGCGTAGACCTCGGACACCAACAGAGACTCATAAATGCTGAAAACAGTCAGTAAAATATAGAAAAGGAAGCCGTTCTTTAAAATCTAAGTGGAATATTAAATTTTTGGGACGGAAGGAATAGTTTACAGGATGACATGCATGAAGGAAGACCATCATTCCGAGATTGCAGTGCTGTAAAAAATGAATTTCGTAACGTGACTTTGCCGTATTTCCGTAAATAAAGTAGTTTATCTGAACAGTTTGAACACATTTTTGATGACTGTTTCAAATGACATGCATAAAAAATGTATTGAGTTAAATGGTGACTGTGTTGAGAAAAGTAACATGTATTGTTAAGATTTTGACGTCGGGTAACGTCAAGAATTTTCGTTTTAGTGCTCCGGGTATGAGTGTCTGTCTTTTACCTGATCCCGCCTCTGATGTTTTTGAGGTTCGTGTTTGCTCTGCTCCAATGTTCTATTGTTAATGGACTTTTGATCTTTAATACTGTTCGTTATTCCCATATATTTCATTGCTTTAGCTTGCAGTCCGACAGTCAGATATGTTGATGACGTTTTATGATTTAAAACATTTTATATTTTTCAGGTATCGGCATGAGAATCACTAGACATAAAGAGACATAATTCGTAGAAATTGGTTCATCATAATTGGTACCGTACAAAATTACCATGTATGTGTATGTGTACGAAATACCTTTCTACTTGCTGGAAATCATAAGAACTTCTGGCATTTTCTGAGAGTTGTTTCTGAAGAGGTTGTATTATTTTCCTTTCTTTTCTCTGTGTTCTTTTACTATATTCCGTATCATATTTCTTCATAAAAAATTTACTGGTTGTGCAATAAATCTTTCTACGGACTAGTATTATGTTTCATTGCAATACAAATTCACGAAAATACAATATCTCCTGACTTGGACTTGACGAACTAAGTATGTTATCTAAGAAAGTGCTTTTCTAATTTTAGCCATCATCGATTTAGCTAAGTCAGACTTTCATCACTTCTGGGGATTAATCATTATGTATAAACCCACTCTCGAAATTTTTTATATCAATTTCTTTGCCTAACTTAATATTAGCTTTCATTGACGGAGAGAACATATTTCCATAGACATATATCAACCTTGTTCCATTTATTCTTTTCCTTTATTTTAAGAGGAGCTCTTTTAGAGTGTAGAGTCCAAGCGGAGAAAACTATGTTAGTGTACACTCTGTCTCTCTCAATCCTCCAATTAATCTCTCCGTCTATCAGTCCATCTATCACTCTGTCCGTTTGTCAGTCCATCCAGTACTCTGTCCTTCTTTTACTTCATCCACTATTTTGTCCGTCTGTCAGTCCGTCGGTCATTTCAAGTCCCTCCAACACTCTGTCCAGTCGTAGTTCAATCTAACACTGTGTCTCGTCTCTCTTAGTCCTTCAATCAATCTTTCTGTCAGTTCATCCGTCACTGTCCTTCTATCAGTAAATCCATCTCACAGTCCGTCTGTAAGTACATTCATCGCACTGTTTGTTTCTCAGTGCACCCACAAAGCTGTTCGCTTGTCAGTACACTCACCATTGTTCATTTCTCACTCTTTCCCTCAGTCAGTTTGTCCGCCACTCAGTCTGTCTGTTTCTGTCTGTTCATTCATCATTCCATTCTATTACTGTCTTTCTGTCAGTTCATATACCATTCTGTCCGTCAGTCAGCTCTTCAACCACTCTGTCCGTCTGTCAGTTTATCCATAACTCTATTAGTCTGTCATATATCACTGGTTGTCTGTCAGTCCATTTATCACCTTATCCATCGTCAGTTCATCCATCACTCTTTACTTCAGTCAGTCCATGTTCTACTTTGTTTGCCTATCAGTAAATTCATAACTGTCTGTCTGTCAGTTCATGCATTAATTTGTCCGTCTGTCAGTTCGCCAACCCCCCTGTCCCTCTGGCAGTCTATCTGGACACCATTCTATCAGTCAGGCAGGATATAAAATTACGGATTTTGTTTTACACAGATAAACGTGTGATATTTTCTCTATACTAGTCTTGTAAATGCTATTGAGCTTTTGAAAACTAAAATGAGTTTTATGAACATACAAAACATTTATAAATTGAAGAGAGAAAAACATGCACGTCAAAATTCAAACAAGTTTTATTATTGGAATGCTCAGTAAATTGGCATTGACGCCTCAGAATACTACTCACTTAATTTTATACAGTATAAGGGACGCCTTTCTACTTTAAGTTCTGTTGTCTCTCACATGACGGAGCGCGTGTCATGTTTATGAGTAAAATGGGATTGGGTTGTTTTTACGACAAATTTTATTTCAAGCCCTCCGTGTATTAAAAAAAAACATGCCGGGAATGGTTAAATATGGAAAACGAATTGATCTTTACATTTGCCGTTGTGGATGAAATGATAAGAAATTTTGGACAATTTTTATGTTATCTCTTCAGAAAAGAAAGATTCTTGTTGATAAGAATATTGCCGACAAAACCAAAAACCTACCCTTCTAATTAATACATTGTGGTAAAGGAGCTACTATATTAAGCATAAATTAGACAAAAAATGATAACAGATTAAAATCACATAGAACAACGTTGGTAGCCAGACAATATTTTTAATTTTTTAAGCTTTCCTAAATCAAATCATTCCAAAAACAGCTCTCCAATGATCAATCTACTAAAATGTAAAATCTAGTGAATCTTATAAAAAAAAAAAGGTGCATTTTTTTAAATCTACTTTTGTTACATAAGGGCGAAAATAACCAGATATAAAATAATCATATTGCTAAATAAGTTGTTCGTGAACGAGTAACGCGTAACGCACGAAATTTCGTTCCCAAGTAACAATTTAGATGATGATGACAAACTTTTCTATCGTCAACATCCCTTACTTCGTATGCTGCAATATACCTTCATCACCTGCATACGGAGTTTATATATCTCAGTTGATTCGATACGCAAGAAGCATGCTCTACGCATGAACATTTTCTAAAACGAGGTAAATTATTGACAAACAAGTTGATGAAACAAGAATTACAGCAGTCTCGTTCAAAGTCATCATAAATTTTCGTAAGTTCTATGGTCGATACAATGACCTTGTCAGCAAATAAAGTTTATCATTGAGTCAAATGCTGACTGGCGTTTTTCATACTATTTGTTAATCCATTATTTATACATTGATTTGACGATGCATTTTTTACATATTTCCCGATAATGACAAGGATCTCAAGGCGGGTGTGACCGGTCGGCAGGGAATGCTCACTCCTTCACTCCTACTCACTCCTGGCACCTGATCCCACCTCCCATGATTTGGAGGTCTGTGTTTGCTCTGCTCCTATTTTGTATTGTTTTATGGACTTTTGATCTTGAATACGTTATTTTTCAGTTACTATTTGTTACTCTGTTTCTTATTATTATTATTATTATTATTACACTGAATTGTAAACGATGTAGGTAAAACCTTTTTAGGGTCAGTAGACATGTTATGTAGATTTGCGGAATCAAGGTCATTTTGCGCGCACGTGCTTGCAAGAGCACGCACGTGCAACACGTGAAATGACCAATATAATAGATATAGCCGCAACTTTTCTATTTTTTGATGAAATGCTTTGAAACTCATAATGTGAGTATATATTAGTAGCATAGACATGATGACATGGTCAAAATTGCAAGATCTCACGCGCATGCACGTGCGCTTCGCTCTGATTGGCTGAAACCAAAGTCTCAATATCTTTCTTGTTTTTTGACAAAATCCTTTGAAATTTTGAATAAAGCAATGCATTAGGATATCCTACAACGTGATATATAGCAATTGTCATGAAAACACGTGCATGCATGTGCGCTGCACTCTGATTGGCTTAAACTTTAAATAGCTATAACTTCCTTGGTTTTCAACCAAACAGGATGGGATTTAGAACTCAGATAGATATAATGAACTTCTACAAAAAGGTATGGTCACCATGCACATGCATACACGTGCCTGTACATGCGCTGCAATATGATTGGCTTAAAATTTAAACAGGTATAACTCCCTTGGTTTTCAACCAAACGGGGTGGGATTTAGAACATAGATAGATGTAATGGACTTCTACAAGAAGGTATGGTCACCATGCTCATGTATGCATGTGCGTGCACGTGAAATGAGTAAAATCAAAAATACACTTGAATGAGCCTAGATTATATGGTCATTACGCACATGCATTCACATGCGCATGCGTGCAATGCTAAAATTTGAATGATCTTGGTACACTTCTGGGTAAACAATGTTAAAGTCTCAAATGCATAGAGTTTGTCTTATTTAATGAAGCTTACAGGGAATATGGCACCAAAAGGGATTTGGGGAGCGTTTGGGGAACATCTGTAACGGTCCCCGTTACAATTAGCACTAGTTTCCATATGTTTCATATTAGAATTTAGATGGCCAATGAACAAGAACTCCAAGCAGAATGAAACTATTTACTGTAATCGTTGAGAAATTAAAGCGATTTTATCAATATATAATGCTAGTGCGTTAAGGTTTTTTTTTTATCTGTAACATATAAAAGTAATAAATGTTAACGACACATTGATGCCAAAATAGTGGTTGTATGAAATGATTGAATCATGACACTGGTATAAATGTTTGTAGTTCCTGTAACATTATTCATTTGTATCTACAATGATATGCATATATGCATGCGATATCCTTCGAGCAAAATTATATCTTAATGTTCAATTGAAAAGTATGAAGTTATAAATCGATTTTAAAGTACATCTATTTCAACAGGCAAGGACAGTGAGTCTTTTCAATATTGATTACAAATCCAGGAAACACGTACATATGATCAGTACAAGTAATATATCTTTTTTATTTGAAGTCACGTTATTTGTAATTCAAAAGATCACAAACATTATGCACCTGCTTTACTTTAATTTTGCAAAAAAAGAATTTGAATACATAATGCACATACAAACACAAGATAAAAAGAAAACTGACAACCAACTATCCTTCTATGTTTAGTAATTCGGAAGAATGAGATAGATTACACGATCAGTATGTACTGGTCCTTGCTGACAAAGAAGGTAACAACTTTGTGTTTGTTTGTAAGGCTAATTACTTAAATGGTATTTTATAGGAACTGGGATTTAATTGTACCAGTGGTAATCCAGCTTATTTACCCATAGCTCCCTTTATAAAGAGGAATTTCTTCAAAATCATGTCAGTTTAAAATATTTTTCACAGTTTCAACAACCAGAATGAATTTGAATTTATATGCCTGTATTGGATTTCAAACTTCATAAAAATCCTTACAAACAAAGATAGGTAGCGGGTTCCAGTAAATGTTCTACAAAGCCTCTTTCTTTACTCCTCACTAAGATATTAACAGTATAGTGAAGGAGAAACTACAAGAGTAATGTGCAACAATATATTTTAGAAGTGGTGTAAATCAGATGAGGATACTTAAAAATTCTGAAGAACTTTTGGAAAACTTGAAATCGCAAAATTTTACCAAAATCAACTACATGAAAACTTAAGATTTTTCAACTTTATATATACAGTATATCCCCTCGATAAATGAAAGACCCGATTTTTTTATCATTGACAGCTGCTTTTTCAATAAAAATGGAACTCGTATATTCACTTACCTTGTCATTGGTCATTTGCAAATTTATTTCGTTAAAAACATTTTGAGCATACAAACCAGTATCTGAAGTAAATATTAAAAAGATGCTTTAGTTAATGATTGATGATATCTTTGTGGTTTTTGGACACAGGTCTTCCAACAATATATTGATATTCCTATTGATACCGATTGCGCCCCGTTATGAACAGACCTATTTTATTCATATGAAGCAAAATTCGTACAAAATCTTACACGCAAAAAGAGGAAAACACTTGTTGTGGCCTTCAACACAACATTTAGAAATTTCGACAACATAATTTCAATCAGCAATGGTAATTTCCATTCCTATGTCGATACGATATATCCTGGTGAGTTTGAAATAAAGGATACCACAGAGTCTGAAACATCTGTTATATATTCAGATATTTTACTTAAAAATGACATTAATGGTAATCTACCAACGAAGCTGTATGATTCACATGATGACTTGAACTTTTCAATCGTCATCTTCCCTTGCTTTTCCAGTTATATACCTTCATCACCTGCATATGGATAAAGCATGTTTTATTGTCTTAATCTTGGAAAACCATAACATTAAGGAGAGTAAAGTTCATAAAACAAGGCGTGAAGTACTTTGAAGGTTTTTATAATATTTTTTCCTATCATAATGCGCATAAATTATAATAAAACCAATTGAATATTTTATCAAACACAACGCTGCAACAAGAGACAAAGCAGCTTTTTTTTTGCACATATTAAGCTTAATCTCAACAAAAGACAATTTCACAATTAGAAGTGAAACAAATGTCAATGAGTCATAAAACGATGACATTCTTGTCGCGGATCAAGACAGTCGGAATTCAGCCCCTAGATAACTTCCTTTCGGCTTTTAATTTAGATGAATACCACAGAATGTCAATTAGACAGGAAAACCTGGATTTTGAAAACATATTATCTAAGATTTTTATCAATTTTATTGATGCAATGGATTGAAGACTTTCGAGTATACAATTTGTGGTTTGTCATTTGACATCAATTCTAAATGTTCACATATATGTACATTCTCTTTTATTTTTTATAAATCATATATTCATAAGTACATATTTCATTCAAATTAAAATTTAAATTATTTAATTCTATTACATCAAACAAATGTTTTCATCATTTGATCTGTCCAGAACTAGTAGGAGTAGGTGGTGAAAATTGTTTACAAACTACAGAGCTCTTTTGATCTTGATAAACAGAGCTAAAAACTTTTTTAAAGTTATATTTTAATTTAATTTATTTCTTAAAATAGTCAAGTTTTAGTAATAAAGATACTAGTTACGAAAAGTCTTACATTTTTGAAAAATGCTTGATAATGAAGAATATAAAACAGAAGTAATTGGCATTTCAGCAGACAACCGAGCACCCAATGACGTCAACACGTTAATTAAATCTAATTTGGTGAAACCAACTTGTGATTTAAGTGAATTTTCTGTTGGAACAAGAAAGTGAGACATGGTAGAAAAAACAGGAATACCAAAAATTCATAACAAATTGAAAACAATTTTTTTTTCCTTACGCATATCAAATAAAACGACAATCATATTCATGTACATGTGATCCAGTAACGTTTTCTTCAGTTTACAGCTTAACAGCTTAAGACTGTAGAAAAAAGACATATCTCTAATGCTAAAAGTCCCTTCTTTGCACCTGAAATCTTTATCAAAACTAGATATACCCCCCCCCCGGAAATATAATGATACATATTGCAAATCGATTTATTATTAATTCTGAAAACAAGATTTCAATTTAATTTTAAAATATATTTATACAAGATGCGTTTGTGAAACACTATGCGCCCGGCGGCAACAAAGTTCGGAAAAAGCTATTTTAGCATTAAGGTCACAGTCAAGGTCACAAGGTCATTGACCTTGGTGTCATTTGAAATAGCTTAATTAGTGAAGTATGCATACCAAATATGAAGTCTCTATCTTTCATGGTTCAAAAGTTATGGTGAAGGTTAAGGTTCGGGACAAACAAACAAACAAATAGACAGACAGACGGACAGACAGACAGGACAAAAACAATATACGCCCTGGATCTATCGATCCGGGCGCATAAAAAATCGACATGATATCTTTTGAGATGATATTTCGTAAGATTAGGTGATATATATTTTTATTACACACTTAGTAATAAATACAGGTTTTTTGCATATATATTGACGTCACAATAGATTGCAGGGCTGATATATATTATATAAATAAGCCCTGATTTATTTATCACACCCTTAGTAAATTAAACCACAAAAACAGTAGTAGTGATCGTACACAATTTTTGGTGGGTTCATATTCTCTTAATTTTAACTTTTGGAAAATAAGGTTAATCTTAATTTACAAATACATGTAATAGATTATTTTAAATTACGGATCGAGTGCATTGAAATAGAAGTAGAAACAAACCCATATCGCATGAGACAATAGATCATGTATATTTCTGTAAGAAGTTCATGCATGATTATTTACTTATTTTCTTCTCAACTTAATGTGTTCTGTATTTTATTACTAAGTATGTAATAAATATAATAAAACATACCCTTTTTTCCTGTATCAGCCCTCGACCAATAAGATACAGGATGTGATATGGAAAAGGGTATGTATTATTCTCTATATAAAAAGATTTATTTTATAGTCAAAAAGAGTTGCCTTTTAACTTTAAACTTTTAAAATCAAAAGAGGTAGACTTCTTACCTTCGATACAGATAATTCTAAATATCTGAGGGATACCTCTTTGGGAAACCGTTATATTTCTGTAAAAACACACTCTTTTGGTGAGAAAGATGTTTTATCATAAATTGGTGATGACTTTTTCGCTCAAAAACAATATTTCTTCAATATGAAAAATTATCTCTTATATTTGATAAATTTCTTATTCTGCAAAAAGATTCAAAAATATATCTAACTGGGAATTCTTAAGCATGAGTCAAACAAATAATCAATAATTACTTTCATTAAAATTCAAATTCTTATATGTTTATAAGTTCAAATTTATAAAGGTAAATGTTCATTTCATGAAATAAAAAAGATTACGCTCATATAAAAGCTTTTTTTTTTATTAAATTAGATTTCCTAGGTGAAACATTCAATATTGACGTTTTGCTTTTTCCTGATAACTTTTCTTATAGTGTAGACAGTTTATGGCAGATAGTTCATTCATCTTGCTATTTTATTAACAATTCAACATATTGCTTACATGATAAATGCAATACATATATTGTCACAATATCACTTTTAGAATAAACGATATTACTTCAGCAAAAGGAGATATTTCTTCCAGTTAATGAAATTTCTTTCTCTCCTTGTTAATTATCTCTTCTACAAACGTCATTTTATTCAATCAGAAAGCTAACTTTTTTGTTCATTAATAGTTGAACGGTTGTTATAAACGCCGGTAAACTTTATTTGTCGAGTATACATTATGTTACTATTTCAAATAATGAGCGAAAGTTATCTTTTTAATATTTTAATTTCTGCATATGTTATGATTATTATGATTATGATTATCTGATAAGAATATTTTATTAATAATCAATATGATTTGAATTTTCAGGGGGGAAAACCAACTATTTCATTCAAATGGCATTGCAAAATCAAAAATTTAACAATTGAATAGTAAAATAGTTACACATTTCTAATGCCAAAATGCACCAAACTACTGGTATATTACTTCACTGAGCTGATATCAATTGCAGAAGACTAATTGTCCTCATTGAAAAGGACAAGAGCAAATGACGTCAAAGGATATTAACAAAGCAAAACAATCGTGTATTGCATTCCTAAAAAAAAATCGAAAAGCTGTATGTTTCTGTGTTTCAGAAAAAGTATCTGAAAATACTGGACGAGGAACTGCCTCTAAGCAAGTGAAAAATGAGTTAACTATCTCGTCAGAATCGCAAGTAATATCAGGGATTAGGATGTGCATTTCACAGTTAACATCAGGGATTAGGATGTGCATTTCACAGTTAACATCATGGATTGGGATGTGCATGTCACAGTTAACATCATGGATAGGGGTGTGCATTTCACAGTTAACATCATGGATAGTGGTGTGCATGTCACAGTTGCAGAACTAAGAAAACAGAGATAAGTCCAGTCACACATTCCAGAAGCAAGCCAAGATCAATCACTACTATATGCCTTTAAATAAATCGGGTATTTCAATAGTAAAAAAAAGAATGTGGCAAACTACTGAGTATGCATACTATTCATACATTAACACTTTTATACATTCTAGGCAACGGTTACATCAGTTTGAATGAATTGTAAATAAATATTCTTAAAAAGTGAAGTAAACGAACAATTGATCAATCTCAAAAAAATCTCTAAAAATACAAATCTGTTTTAAAAGAGAGCATTAAACACGGACTTCTGGATTCTAGTATTCCAGAGGTGGGATCAGGTGGCTAGAAGGCGTAAGCATCCCCTGTTGACCGGTTACATCCGTGTAAGCCTTTATATCGATCAGGTAGATGGAACAAAAGTAAAAAATTGATATGAAACAAGTCAACCAAAATACGACCCAATGATAGGTTACAAGTATTTGCTAACAAGGTCATATTACGACTATAGAATTTACGAAATGCCGACTTAGAACGAAATTCTTGATATCCCTGTAACATCAACTCATCTATAAGTAGCCGGTCTCGGTTGAAAAATCGGTCCAATTCGGGACAAGTGCTCGAGTATCAATAAGCTTGTGACCATACACAGAATAGCTGGCGTATTTTTAAGTAAGCGTCGACGTAATGTTTATAAAAGGGGCTTGTGCTGAAAAAAAAACGTTGATTTTTTGAAGAATGTTTCTTGAATTTCATTAAATATTAAAATGAAACTAAATATATCAACAAATTAAATGATTCTAATTACCAGGGATGATGTTAATTTAATTTATTTAAAAATAATATGACGAAGAGCGGGTTTTCATCTCTTTTGACCCTCGAATAAATTCTCATCTCTCAGACATAAACTGAAAGCTTGCTGGCCGGGGCCAAAATTTGTCCTTTTAAAGACAAGATGACTCATTACATCAAATACATCAAATACATCCTTTGTCAACCACGTGAAGGCCACGTGAACGTCTATAAGTCAGTAGCGCAAAAAGTGTTAATTGGCGGTCGTTTAGAAAATACATCAATTGACTGAACGGATGCAGAAATGTGCTCCGATGAAATTGGTTCAACGCGGAATGTCCTGGGAAAATCCTAAATTAAAATAAAATTGTGCATTTATTAATGAATTGCTCTTTTTTTTAAAATGTGTCCATAAATATAAATTGAACATAAAAAGTAATCTGAGAACAAAGAATATAAATTCAATGGAAGTGTATGACGGAAGCCCTTCTCTTCCCCCGGAACTGGCGTATTTAGACCTTCGATTATGTGGAATTATTTCTTTGAGGGTTAAGTTTGCCTTTACAAATTATATAAGAATTGAGAATTGCATAGTTTAACAGAAAAAGGACACATTCGATTTAGTTCTGCCACATAATCTATACAAACATATCAGCAGTGAATTATTCAGCACAGTCTTGGTGATTTAGGGAGAAAAAGTTTTTTTAACCGAATCCGACCAAAACTTTGCTTTAATCTATTCATAATATGCACCTTTTTCACTAAAATTCAAAGATTTCTCAGAGTGAAGGATCTTTGTTGTCGCTTCCTGTATAATGAAATACATTTAGTATGTATAATGTATGCGAGAAGTTTTTACCACTAAAAAAACAGAGACGTAAGCATAGTCATAGACATCGGTATCACAAGAAATCTTTTTTACGCGACGTCTTTTGATTTACAACTACCTTATGTTGATGAAAAGAGTTTTTCATCACACTGGCACCAAGATTTAATCTCTTTTTTTAATTGGTCAAGAAAAGTCTATATTTAGAATCTTTTAGAATCTTTGACACCAAAGTATTGACTCGGAACCCTGATAATGGATACTGCAAATCAAAGGGGCTTTTTTAAACGCCCACGTTAAATTAAGAACGTTGATCAAGCAACCCGTTTGTGGCTTCAGTTTAAAGGAACTTACGTAGTAAATGTTAGTAATAATGTTAAAGACAAATAGTCCATTCTTGTATACAACCATATTTTTAGTAGAAGATTGAAAATCTGAAACAAATCCTCCTACTTTTTATGTTTTTCTTCTTCCAACAATAATAGTCCCACGGGTCATTTCTGTTGATGTAGTAATAATTATAATGAGGATCTTACTGAATCACTTGTTTTGAAAAAAGTCCAATATATATTTAGAAAATCCCAATATTTCAACTGGCCTTGTAATTCATAATATGAATTCTGTGTAAGATTATGCAATGGGCAAAACATAAAGATGATATTGATACTTGAATGGATTAAAAGTATCAGGTGAATGTTGAAATCTCGCATTAAGCGGCTGAGGGGCAATATGAAGTCTTTCCTTCTATGTTCAATAACTTAGAATTGAAAAAAGAATTGGATAGATTACATGATCAATATGCCCTGAGCCAAGCTGACAAAGCATGTAATAGCATTATATTGCACAGAGAATAAACGTAGTCATATGCATCGGTATATTTACATTATAATTGTACATTAGAGGAACTTGGATTTAATTCTGACAGTGGTCATCCTGAATTCTTTAACTATATAAATACCTTACAAGCATAGATTATTACAATAATAATATCCTTTATGTGACAGAGTTATATTAACTATAATTGTTTTATTTGTTATAATTTATTTCTAAGGTATCATGTTTTACTTGGTAATTGTAAAGTTGTTTCATGTTTATAACTTTTTAGATCGGGATCAATTACCTAATTTTAATCTATGACACCATTGTCTTAATTTACAGCCAATCAGCGTGGCTTCTCCTAATCACGTGACCATTGTTTTATTTTTTACCAAAGGAGAAAGCCACACAAATTTACAAGGAAATTTTTTATCGAAAAACCCTCCATCCATCCCCCTCTCTTCCACCGTCTTATATTATATTTGTTATATATGTACTTATATTAGTGTTCATATTTATTTGTTTGGCGTTTATTTTCTTTTTACCCACCGTTTTTTGATGACAGGCATATCAGTGCCTGCTTTATGATATATGTAATTTTAGGGGGTCAGATTGCATAATATGTTACCAAAGATTTTTGTATTCTTTCAAAGTTTGTTCTAGTCTTGTCTGACCCCCTTATAATATGTTTATATTTTGTTTTGCGTCATTTACTTCAATAAATGACAATTTTTCACTTTCACTACTGTTGTTATTTTAATTTTAATCCATCAAAAAACTAGCTCAGTTGACTTGGCTTCGGTCTTGCATAATAACAGAGGAACATAAATAGATATTCTTGGCTAACAATGGGATTACGACACGCCCCACTCCTTTCCAGCACTAAAGTTTAAAAAGAGTGGAGCGGATCATAAACTCGGCTTCTGAAGATGAGAGAAACATACAAGTCTACCAAGTCTCACTAAAAATGTGTCGGGGAACAGGGGGCAGTGGGAACAACTGTACAATAAATTATTTGTAATTCGTAAAATCAAATTGAACGACTTTCCAGGACTTTTTTTTACAAGTTAAACCCAATGCTCTGGTTCTTTTAGATGTACCTGATTGCTCTGCTTTGATTTTCCATTGCTTTCATGATCTTTTGAACCTCACGACTGTTCGTAATCTTCACGTGTCATTTAGACTATTAATCTTTGACATGACAAAAAATGAAATATTGGAAATTTGTGTCTCTTAAAATATATTTTCCTAAGGTTGTCAGTAATATTTAAACGTTGGGTTGAAGTCCACAGCAACTGTTTTCTTCTTTTTATGGTGAGGTTTTCGAATATATTCTCCATCACGGCAGATCAGTCGGTAGAGTATGAGGCGCCGTTTTTTGGTATTTACTGGCAAAAATTGATATCACCTTTTTGAATAGGTGATATCATTTATTTGAATAGGTGATATCACCTATTCATTTCCAATAGGTGCTATCACTGTCATGTTATAAATTTTGAATTTACCGGGTGGCAGTAAATACAAATTCAAAATTTACAACATGACATCACCTATTCCATTTGAATAGGTAATATCAACTATTTGTATTTTATACAATAATAAATAATGAATACTCCCTAGACTATATAGATTTCCAATGGAACCAAGAAAATTCTGACTGCCCAGTTTTTATGCATTTTTCACGATTTCTCTTATAGTATGCTTGAGTATACTTTATAGATAAGTGAACTAAATTAATTTGTGAGCAAAAGAAACTACAAGTGCTATAAGGGTTGCTTAAAACTAAACTCAAAACTGTAACCCATTGCCTCCTAGAACGATGAGCTATAAAACGAACGTGAAAGTCAATTAAGATTCCTATAGTCTTGGGAGCCGTTGTTATTTCATAAATAATTTGAATCAAATAAGTTTTGAAAAGGTGATATCACCAATTCAAATTAAATTAGTGATATCACCTATTTGAAAAGGTGATATCACTTATTCGAATATGTGATATCACCTATACTATTCAAAATCTGAATAGGTGATATCATTTATTCCAATAGGTGATATCACCTTTTGGCAGTAAATACCAAAACGGCGCCTCATAGTAGAGCTCTGGTTCCGTGATCGGAAGGTCGTGTGTTTGAATCACGGTCTCGACTGATCTAAGTCCATAAACTATGCAGCAACTGTTCCTTCGCCAAGCGCCCCGACCTTTCAAGTGAAAGATGCAGGTCCTTCAGATAAGAAAACAAATCCAATAGGCGTTGGCACGATAAAGAATTCTCAGTGCTTTCTGAGTGTCGAGTAAAGGTCTTAATTTGAAGCTAGTTCCAATGGAAATTCCGACAAATTGTTTGATGTCCTGATCTCCAAGAACTTCATAGATATTGTTAATCGGAAACTTATTTTAGCAACTATTTGATATTAAATTCGAATTAATATTCTGTACTGTAAAAATGTTACTGTATTTGTTACTAATTATTTATTGTATGTGATGACAGAATGTGTAAAACGAAAATAAAGAATTATAATTAAACAAGAGATGTTTGTAAAACAATTATGCCCCCCTCCCCCCAAATTGGATTTTTTCTAAGTCCAAAAGGGCATTACTCTGTCAAAAATGGCGCGATTGTATCCAAAACAGAACTTGACCAAGATATTTATCTGATAAGTCTGTATACCAAATTTCATATCAGTATGTGCAACCTCTGCAATGAAAATGAACGGAAACTGCAAATAATTGGAATTTTTCTAGGTCCAAGGGACATAACTCTGCCAAAAATGGCGCGATTGTACCCAAAACAGAACTTGGCCTAGATATTCATGTAATATATCAGTATACCAAATTTCATTTCAGTATGTGCAACGGTTGCAAAGAAAATGAACGGAAACTGCAAATAATTGAAATTTTTCTAAGTCCAAGGGGCATAACTCTGTCAAAAATGGTGCGATCGTACCCAAAAAAGAAGTGACCTAGATATTCATGTGATATGTCTATATACCAAATTTCATTTCAGTATGTGCAACGGTTGCAAAGAAAAAGAACGGAAACTAAGTGGACTGATAGACCGACCGACAGACAGCAGCAAAGCAATATGCCCTCCCTTCTTCGAAGGGGGGCATAAAAAATGTTTCTAAACAAAATAATTTTGCAAATGACCAATGACAAGGGTACAGTGAAGAATATTAACGAGTTTCATTAATTGCTATTAAAAATGCAGCTTGATAAAATGTTTTAAAAAAGTCCCACTTTTTTATTTCATTAATTCTTTCAAAAAAATCCTTGGATGTATTTTTTTTAAGTATCCACCTCTGATTTACACCACGTTTTAAATACATTGTTAAACAGTACTTTCCGTTTTTTTTTAATTCGCTGCTTTCAATATTCTAGTGAAGAATAAAGAAAGAGATTTGGTAGAGCATATACTGTAGCCATCTATTTTTTTTTTCGGGGGGGGGGGGGGGGGGGGGGGTTAATGATTTTGATTTTTATATAGTTAAAGAATCCAGAATATGCATAATAATTCTTATTTAATTTGATTGTTGGAAATATTAAAAGAAATCAAAACTGACATGATTTTGAAGAATTTCCTCTTTAGATACGGAGTTATTGGTATCATTAATTGGATTTTCACTTGCACATATACCGGTATCTTCTTCAATACATGAGGGGAAAGTGAGCTTACAAACAAAGACCATGCTTTTTCCCGCTTTGTCAGCGGAGATCAGTATATACTGGTCGTGTAATTTATCTATTTCTCTTTCACTTTTGAATTATTGAAGATAGAAGGATAGATGGTTTTAATATTGCCCCTCGGCCGCTTAATTCAAGATTTCAATATGCATCTGATAGTTTTAATCCATTTATCGGGTCTTTTTTCATGTTTGACCATTCGCCTGGCGTAATATTCCATAGAATTCCTAATATTTATAAAACTGATACGCCAGTTGAAAGATCAGGGCTCTTTTAAATTTAGTCTTTATAGAAATAAATGCCAAAAAACTATGTTATTTCTTAAAAAAAAAAAATTAAAAGAAAAGAAAAAACCGGTCCCCTGAACTCGCTCTGACATTTTTCATGTTTTTGAATTATCTATCTATCTTTTAGGAACATCGTTGATAGTGCTTTGAATATATGCAAAAGGGTTTTGGAGTTTCTGTTTTCATCATGTGGGAGATCAGGGAATCTTTGTTTCTTTATTTTATTAACGCCCAAAACAGCATTTCTTTTACAAATAACCTGGTTCCCTGAACTCCCTTACATTTTTTCGTTTATGCATATAATGGAATATGATTGGGGGTGTTCTGATGACGTGCAATACTTGTAAGGTTTAAACCTGTCAATTTTCACCCAGGAATAAGTGATATCACCTATGATACAATTAAGGGCCAAAAAAGAAAGATATATTCTACAAAAACTGATTCCATCTTTTTGGAATATGATTTGTGGTATCCTGTGGGTTTGATTTCACCTATTCAGTTGGTGATATCACCTATTCGAATAGTTGATATTACCTATTCATATTTTGAATAGGTGATATCACCTATTCGAATTAGTGATATCACCTATTTGAATGTGATATCACCTATTCAAATAGGTGAAATCACCTATTTTATTTGAATTGGTGTTATCACTTATTCGAATATGTGATATCACTAACTCGAATAGGTGATATCACCCATTCCTTTCGAATAGGTGATACCACTTATTCAAATAAGTAATGATAATAATAGGTGATATCACCATATCATTTTGAATAGGTGATATAACTTATTCGAATAGGTGATATCACTTATTCAAATTATTTATGAAATAACAACAGTTCCCAAGACTAGAGGTCCATGAATCTTATTTACTTTCACTTTCGTTTATTAAAGGGACATAGCCACAGTTTCGGCTAAAAAATTAATTTATTTTTACATTTTTAGAAATATTTAACAAAGGTCTTTCTAATAATTATCAAAAATTTGAACTTCAGTTGTTGAGATACAAGACAGATTTAGAGCTCCAAAACTTTGTTATGTAAACAGGGTCCGTGTCATGTTTTGTTTACATAGATTAACATGCTAACAAATGTTCATTCAAAGCAGATAAATCCGATGAAGAAGTTAATTTTAAAATACAAATAGACAGTTTCTAGTGATCTGCTGAATTTCATTTTGCTATAAATAAAATATTTTCTATATGTAGACAAAACAAAAACAAGGCACGAGCCCTGTTTACATTTTGAAGAACTTTAAGTTCTGTATCTCGTTTGTTAATCAATAAATGATGTTCAAATTTTTGCTGATCATTAGATGATGTCCTAATTAGGAATAGTAAGCATTTAAATTGGTTTTAAAAATCTTTTAATTAACGCTGCAAACACTTCGTACCATACCAGCTGCTCTTCCAGACACCTATGGGAACAAACGTTACACTTTTTGTGATAAATCAATGAGATACTACTTCTCAGTAACAGAAACCTGGTAGGACTTTATCGTACTGCGCTCAGTGTCGTTTCGTACTTCAGCTGCAAAAAAAAATAGAGACCGATTAGAAGTTTTATTTAGTATTTCTACTCTATATATAATTAATAGGTTCATAAACGCCTTATAAACGTATATGTTCAAGATTTCTGCTCGTTCCTGCTTCGTCCATTGAAATTATTATGTCCCTCTGTTAAATTTGTCTGCAAAAACTTGGCTCGATGTCAGTTAGTTATGGCACTTAGGTTTCTATTTACTTAAATTACATTTAAAAAAAAACAAATATTCACAAGTACAAATATCATGCAAAACTTAGTCAATTTGGAATCATTTTTAAATTCTTTCCTCATATGTGTGTTTATCACTTCGACACAGATTGGAACTGATAAGACACAGGTACACAAAGTACCTCTTCACTCTTTAACTGAATGTACATGTGTTTGATTATTAGCTGATAAGTGATGACTTAACCCTTCCACAACAGATAATGATTTACATCCCCCGTGACTAAATTTTCTACCCAAAAGCGGATATATAGTATGTAAATGTAAACACAACAGCGACGGCTGTTTTATTTAAACTTTTAAGTCGTTGTACATTGTCAACAGCGGAGGATATAGTCGGAATGGGGGGATCGCCATCGTTCCCCCGGGAAACACTGAGTTCTGACAAGGTCGTTATTGTAACGGGAGGAAATACAGGTAAATCAAAACAGAGAGTTGATATAAATCAAGTGTTTTTAAAGCTTCCTTAATTAATTTGCATAGTGAAAACAGAATGCTATAAATAACTTCTGGGTATGTACAGTATATAACATGTACCTGATAAGCACAACAGGAACGGTAACTCGTGAACGTATTAAAGGTAACGTTCTTTTACATAAGATGACTAGCTGTTACAACGCACTTTGAAAAATTACGCACTTTGAAAAAAAATTTCAAAGTGCGTTAAATTTTGGGACCAAATCAATGCACTTTGAAAAAAATAAAATTTCTTTTCAAAGTGCGTTAATATCGACCATATTAACGCACTTTGAAAAAATATGTATGGCTTGGTCAATATTCTTACAAATCTTGGGTATGATAAATAACTGAACCTGTTTGATAACTCTTAGGTGATGAGGTCACTTCAGGATGTGAAAGTGAGCGATTTTGATTTTTCATTACTTTGAAAAGTCTATCTTTCTTAAATGTTTTACTTAAGTTTTGCAGTTTGTATGCATTTTATATGTAAAATAAAATTTATTGAAAGTTTTCAACGTCATACCAGTTATGCAAATACATATATTTGGGTGTAGCATAAGCATCGGTACCGGGAGGGGGGGGTTCTTAGGAACTCAGATGTTTTGCAAAGATATATAGGCATTGAAAATCGGGGCTTGCCTTTGAGGGGGGTGTCTACTTTCAATTTGTTACCGACGACTACGTACAATGTATAAAACAAAATGAGTTGGGCTGAGAAACCTTCTACTCGCCTTCTCCTAGTTCCCAATGAGGTTAAATGAATAAATGTACATGTAAATTAAAATGTTTTTCGAAAGGTACATGTATAATTAATAAAAGTTGATTCTCTCAATTACTAAAATCTAAGTATAGATTTTTTTGTTTTATACACTTTTTTCCAAAGTGCGTTATATGTCCCAAGGTAAAAAAATGTTTATGTACACTCTTAACACACTTTGAAATATTTTTTCAAAATGCGTTGAGTGTGTCCCAAATTTAACGCACTTTGAAATTTTTTTTCAAAGTGCGTTGATTTTGTCCCAATTTTAACGCACTTTGAAATTTTGTTTTCAAAGTGCGTAATTTTTTCAAAGTGCGTTGCCACACATGTTAGCTGCAATACAAATGTAGCCCCCCCTTTTTTTTAGGGGGTGGGGACATCAGATTAAAAAAATCGGAGACTCAGAGGGCTGCATTATTGCAGCTAAAGATGACAAGTACCATTAATTGATTGTAATGTGTTCTAAATTGAAAAATTGATGTCTTCCTCTTATTAGTAAGCTATGTAAATTATTTTACAACATTGAATAGAAAAGGTTTCTTATATCTGACCCGGGGCTGGGGCTGGAAGCAGCTAGGGGAGGATCTAACAGGGGTTTCTACCGCTCCCCAAGAATTTTCAGAGCTAAATAAATGTCTTTGTAAAAGAAAGGAAAAAGGACTTAAGATTCCATTGAAAAACATGGACACCTCTTTAAGCGAGAAGAAAAAATTATCTGAGGAAAATGGAAATTAATGACCCAGCACCCTTCCCCCTTGCTTAATCGAGGGGGGAGGGGGGTAATTCAAAAATTTCTTCTAAGTCTGCTATTTATTTTGTGGATGTGAACTGCCTCCCTCCCTCTCCTCCCAAACACAAGAAAATAAAATCATTATATTTACTATGTATCTGTTGATTCTTCAGGTATTGGGTATGAGACAGCCAAATGGATCGCTATGTTGGGGGCACATGTAATCATTGCATGTAGATCAAAGGATCGTGCAATGCACGTGAGTATTTTAAAGGACAAGATAAGATTTAACCCCCTTTTCGTCCCCTTTTGGGGCAACCTCCCATCTTCTTGGTTGACGAATCCGACTTACGGGAAACATAAAGTTCACAAATTATAACATTTTCAAATTTTTTTTATTCTAAACAATTTTACTTTTTTAAAGCACATTTTGGTGTATAGTATATAAACATAACTCTTGTGGAAAAAAGTTTTTAAAACTTTTTAAAACATGAAAGATTCCAGACTTTATCTGCTTACTGTTTAGGCCATTACTAGAATGAGGGCGGATTTTGAAGATGAGAAAAAGAAGGGGACCCCCAATCTGACCCCAAGGGAACTTTCATTGGAGTTTATGGAGCTGGATCTTTCCTCGTTGAAGTCGACAGAGAAGTTTATTGAAGAATTCAAGGCCTCGGGTAAATTACTGCACGTCCTGATCTGTAACGCTGGCCTTGGTATGCACCCTTTAGGTGAGCACAAGTAAATAGAAATTACACGGATATTGTTCATAATTTTTTTCTTGTATGAAAACCTTATAGATGATGACTTTGCTGTAAACGAACATGTACTTTTCAGCATACACGGAAGACGGAAATGAGATGATGTTTCAAGTGAGTTCATCGTCTTTTCTTTTTAAAAGCAATTGGTCGGGAGGTGTCTGCTGTTGGTTACATTTTACATTGTAGTAACATTCTTTTGTATGATAGAAGCTTTAAAAATGTTACTATAAAATGCTTTTAGATCATGCTTGTTTAGCTGAGGTACCGTATGAGCTCTGTGTATTTTTGTAGGTAAACTACTTGGGACATTTCCTGATAATAGTGAAACTGCTCCCTGTTATGTTCAGAAGCGGCCCAGATTGTCGCATTGTCTTGGTGTCCAGCATTGCCCACAAGTGGACATCCTTCGATCTGGATAGGATACAAGCCAAACAGTACAACGAGTCTAACTTTGATCGGGCCGATTACTACTACAAATCAAAGCTTTATCAAGTAAGGCGAAGTTGGAAAAGAAAAGTGAGCCAAAAGAATAATAGAGTTCAACTAGATACGATCTCGTTGCGAGCAACGAGAGGTCTTCCGTCCGATTAAGGAAAAAACACCTCGTAAAATTAAACTGAAAAGTGATTAAACTCAGGTCGCCAATGTGAAACGCGCATACCATTATGCTATAATTTGGAGCACTGCTCTAAATATACTTTTGTATACTTTTGCAACAGTACATAGTCTAAGAATTATAAAAGGCGGACCAAACGAGTAAATATTCGCGCCTTTTCTTTGGACTGATCTATTAAAAAGGTGTGATAGCTTCAATGAAATTAAATAAATAAAACGTTCTTATTAAGAAAGTATATTTAACACACTGTACACATTACATGTCGTATCTAGCCCAGTTACACTAAAGCAGTGAAACAGAAATTAAGTTTCAAGATTGACACTCAATTGCAACGTACTACTATGTGAAAGTCCAGGTAATTTTTCACATTTCATGTTTCCTTATGTTAGAATGGTTCAATCAAACGCTCAGCTGCCTCCATAAACCCCTACTCCCGAAATGGCGGAGTAGACAGAGAGAGCCGCCATCTTGGGCCCGCTTCAGATTTTCAAATATTAATATCTACAGTTCAGATGAACCAATACTAAAACAACTTATATAGTAAGCATCAATGGAAAGGTCACTATTAATATTCCAAAAATAAATGAAAAATATTGAAGAACAAAAAAGTTAGAAAATGCACTTTTTTAAATTCGCATCTCCTAACGAATTGACGACGAACGAAAGGTCGCGTCCTGGATAGAGAATATCATGATCTATAATCCCTGAAAGTTTCATGTTGATAACCGTTCTTGAGATTAACCGTAGACAAAATGTCATTTTAAATTCAGAAAATGTCCCGTAACTTGGCACCAGAAGAGAATTTTCAAAAAATCTCTCGGAAAAAATAACTTCAGATAACAACATATAATTTCTGTAAATTTCATGAAAATCCACCCAGTAGTCTTCGAGAAATCGCGTGCACAAAATTTAGTGTACGGAAAAATAATAATAATAAGAAGAAGAAGAAGAAACAATAGAATCACTATAAGGTCTTCCGTGAAGACGGAAGACCTTAATTAAATCGATAAATTAGTAAATAAAAATTGTGATTGGAGATGGGAAGTTAATTAAGCACTGCAGTGTTCCAAGTCATCTTTTGTTTGCGGCAGAATAGCTTCCAGATATATTTAAATAGATCTACAATCCGAAATTATTGTCAGTATCAATTAATGTGATCATACCCCTTTGACCTTCATGTTCATTTTCCTCCAAGTTTCGTAGATAAAACTGATCCCTCTCGAACATTATTCGTTTAAAATGGTTTCCCTATATCCTGTTATCAAAGCAACTTTTGGAACATTCTAGATATCACGATCCATGCATGTAAACAAAAACTTCATTTTCCGTCTTTGCAGGTGATGCAGATGTATTGTTTAAACAGACGAATAAACCAATCGAATGTCACTGTGAACTCGTTACATCCGGGTGTTGTGGACTCGGAGTTCACGCGGTCCTTTACAGATGATTGTTCCTGGACCTGGAGATATAAGTGTGCTAAATGTATCGGTAATGAAGCTTCGTCTTATTAATTAGATTATTAAAACAGGATTTAAATCAAGTACACTGAAATGTGCTCAGAATATATCAGTATGCGTGTAAATTGAGCCTCTCAAATTTTTTTCACAAGGCAAACAACGAACCCAGCATCTTATGAGATTTACAGCGTATTTAAATTAAAGATAATGACTGTACCTTCATTTTAGAAAAAATAATAATTATAACCTTGATATTTTTTCATGTTCTAGTTGCCATTGAATTTGTGTCGTTTAGTGCAGAGCAAATAGTGGGAAATTAACTTTTTTTTCAAATACAATTGTTACAATTTTTGTACAGAAAAGGCTGTCTGTAGTTGGTAATCAAGCTCTGTAATATTCATGTTTTACAGAGATAGTACTGAGATACAATCTCACTGTGATCATTATAGCTCTTTAAGCCCCATATTAAGTGCTTGTTTTTAAACCAACAACCTCTTCCAATCTAATCGACCTTGCGTGCTTCAAAAGAATAAGAATTGTAAAACAGTTTCGAAAACCTTTGTGCATGTCAATTCAATGGATTGTTTTAGAAACTGTGCATTAAAATTGACTGTTTATGTATCTACAGATAACAATGATTCATTATCCCGTCTAGGTCTGTCTATAACACCATACAAAGGCGCAATCACAAGCATCGACGCCGCCATCAACCGGAAACACGCCGGTTTGAGGGATATCTACTTCGACAAGTGCGCCCCTGCAACCTCGTCCTCTGAAGCTCGGTAGGTCAGGGTTCATGGTCAATTATTTATCTTGCTGATTGTGACAACCGTTTCCTTTTTCATGTTTGCTGAAGTTAACAAATTAATCCTAACCATAGAGTTCTGATATATAAACAAATCATTTTTGCCAACTGCAGCTACATGTATTTTGGCTTTTCCTTTGAAAGGAAAAGCAAATACTAAATAATAAATATATTACCCATTTATCGTTTGTAGGACCCTTCGTTGATGCGATTGAATAGCATGCAATTCTTAACATGCAAAGAATTGCAAAGCAGCAAAAAATCATAATCATTTTTTTAAATTATTATACACTAGTATTTTTTACAGAAATGTTGAAAATCAGGAACAGTTATGGTGGTTAAGTTTGAATTGTCTACAAGGTCATCTGACGGAGGAGGATCTACAGATATTTAGTGCCAAGACATAGTGTTTTTAATTAAATATTGTTGTTGTTGTTGTTGTTGCTGTTGTCTTTATGCCTGAAAATTAGATGGATTTTTTAATATATTCGATCAGTGCATACTATTTATGCAAGATATATTACTGTATTCAGCGGCGGCTCACACAAATTGGTCCGACCAAAATAGTTCCATCATGATAAGTAGATACAACATTATTGTTCATGATAAGAGTAAAGTTGTGTATGTCATACGTTAAAGAAATCAAAAATAACGTCAGAATATTTTTAGAAAGTCACTTTCTCCCCGAAATGCAAATAAAAAATATCAATATTCCTACGCTCGCTCCCTCCTCAGCCTTTTTTTTTTTTTTTTACATGTTTGATAACAGAGAATATTTAGGTCATTCTTCGATTCATATCTTTTCACCGATGAATTGATAATACTATATCAACAATTGTATTAAGTACATGTTTATAGTCTGTTAATTATCATACAATTTCTTCTTAAAGAAAAAATTAATCATTCTGTGTGTGTGTATTATTATATGACGGAATTTTCAATCCCTGGCCGGATTCTGCTCGTGTGTACACTTTGTAAACTGTAGGGTATGTGTGGCAAAACGAGAACTGGGTTGGAGATTCGGGTTCGTGTTGAAGTTCAGCATACCATTTTATATAGAGCTTGAATAATGTAAGTAATTTCTGCGACGAATAGTCTACATTAGTATATTTCAGTAATTTCCAAAACAAAAAAGGTTTTCAGTTTAGAATTTTCCGACCCGGTCCTGATTTTCCTAACCCGGCCATTTTAAACACAAGTTGTTGCAGATGCAAATGTTAGAACAAACTATATATAGTTCAACAGGGATTGTATAATTTTTATTAATTAGAATTCGTATTCATAAAGTTTTGTCTGCCATCGTAACTTCTCGGCAAAACAAAACGTGTTTCTCCGAGCTCGCTGGATGCGTTTGACAGCTCCATCGCACGTGTGTGTAGACCAAGGCTAATGTTGGTCTTGCGGACACAGGTACATGACGTAGGCCTATGTGTACTGTTTGTTAGGAGACTGGGTGACCGTAATGCTATGGACTCACGAAATTTACAACAGTTCCATAATTAGACAGTGCAGTGTTTTTTATTAACGTCATTATAAACACTGTTAAACATATTAAATCTAAAAGTCGAATATCTTTGGATATGGGGTAACCCATATCTATTCTTGTTTTAGAGTTGGGATAGTTTTTAAGCTACATGTAATATCTATTCTTATGGCCTCTTGCAAATTACACGTCGCCTATCCTCATCGTGCCCGCTGGCACATACGGCCCCAAACACTTCCTCCTCTTGCCTCTGTCTTTGGCTGCTGTCTTCACTGTAACAATTTGAACCCTTCCCTTCTGCCAAGGATGATTTGTACCAACTTTGGTTAACACTGGTCCAGTAAATTTTTAGAAGAAGTTAAAAAATGATAAAAGTTTACAGAAAGACAGACAACTAGTGAGCAGAAAAGCTAACTTGAGCTTTCTACTCAGGTGAGCTAAACACGTAACATATAGATTTACAAAACAGGGACGTAGCAACAAGGGGGCTCCCCCCCACTTTTCCCCCAACCTTACTTATACTATAGGAAATGTTCATTGAAAGTTTAGTTGCCCCCCCCCCCCCCACTATTAGTGATGTACGGGAAATATAGTAAAAAAAAAATTGTTAATGAAAGTAGTGGACATTGAGAAAAAGTCCTTTTAGAATGTTGAGGCTACACTTTGTCCCAAGAAAGAAGAGATCAAAAATGACCACTGTACCACTGTGGGCTAAGCATTCCTTGCCCCCCCCCCCCCCTCGTTTCCGACGCCTATGGATTAAATCACAGTTGTGAAAACCAAATCATAGATATGTGTTTTATGCTGTTGAATTTAGAACCGGTTTCATGATCAAAATTCCACGACCCGGATCAGTTTTCAACGGATTAGGGTCTAAATTCAACACCTTTAGTCTCGGTATTCAACGTTGAAAAATGACCCCACGTGTCAATTTTCAACCGGGGTCAAATGACAACGTTACACCGACGGGTGGTAAAAAAAATTGCAGAAATAAATGTCTGTGTCCGTGGATCAAATCCTCTCAAAGGAAACTAATTATGAAATTTAAGTGAACTTTAATTTTAAACGATATAGAAATGTTGTATAAAACAATTTACAAATGGGAAAAGTAAAAATATTTATAGAATCATAGAATATAAAAAGAATATTATACAACATTTACATTTCCAATAAATTTCCCCTATGATTCTTTGCAAAATAAAATACAGTATTTTCTCATGAACTACATTACATAAGTATGAATATCTCCATTGTTATTGACGTAAAAAAAAATATATATATATATAGTGCACACTGATTTGCTTTAAAAAGGACAGTTGAATGTCGAAAATTTATGGCAAGTCATCAGAAAAATAATAAGAAATGAATTTAATTTTTGAAGATTCATGAGGTATATGAACTACAACGCTTCACGCCGGCATATTTATCATGAAGCGTGTTAAAATACATGTAATATGCAATACAAATGGAAAATTATTTGAAATACTGAATGAAGGATGATAGAGTACAATTGAAAAACTAATACAAATGAAAATTGTTCGATGCAATGAAATACCTTATTGAACATTTATTTAATACAAATGGGAAAAAAATCAACGAATGGAAAAGATAGACCACTTCAACCTTACAGAAATGCCCTATCGACCCTAAGACAGATGGCAGTTGTTTCCCCTTTTTTAATCATCAAAAGTATTTTTTCTATCTAGAGTAGTATCTTTTCTATGTGTAACAAAAACTCTTTCTGGTCATTTGAGAAATTCTAAGCTTATGCTAATACTAAATTTCCTCTGTTTCACTGGTAAATATAAAACATATTATTCCTTCAAAAAAAAAAGTGGAGTAGCAACAGAGATAATCTCTCTCTCTCTCTCTCTCTCTCTCTCTCTCTCTCTCTCTCTCTCTCTCTCTCTCTCTCTCTCTCTCTCTCTCTCTCTCTCTCTCTTTCTCTGTCTCTCTAACTTTTTTACCTTAAAGAAAATTATTTTTGACAGCTTACAAGGCCTTATGATAAAATATTAAATATTTTTTGGTTAGTTACTTACAATTTTTGTTTCAAGTTCATATACAACATAAATGAAAACGGACCTATATACCAGTATATAGGTCCCTGATAAAAACAAGTGATTTAAACAAAAGTTTGCACTAAAAGCTTGTTTCTGGGGTTATTCCGGAACTTAAGGTATTTCATTTTGGATTATACGTTGTGGTAACTGTTTCCGCTTAAAAAAAAATCGACACACGCGAAAGAGTGTCGACTGTCGTGATCGTCATGTTTTCTTCTCCATTGTTCTGTTTCTTCCTCCTCATTTTGCAAATTGTTAATGTTCAATCAGACGGTGTTTTAGGATGTGGGGGATTTGTTAAATCCGATGTGGATATTAACTTTTCCTTGGTAGAGGTAAATCAATATTCTGTGTTGGTTCGAATTTTCTCAGATTTTATTGGAGTGTTGGTAAAATGGGTAGGCAAATCTGGGCCGGTGGAAATTAAAAGCCGGGGCAGATCGAAATTTTTCATATTTCCGTCTTCATACTCTATCGATCGAGCTGAAATTTTCAGAATGTGTTTGATACATGATTATTTATATTCGCTGCTAAAAATGCCATGAAATACTTTATATTGTAGATTTTATCGGCGATTATTGAATTTCAAGTCGGTAAAATGGGTAGGCAGTTTCCCAAGTTCATAATTTACGTTTTCAGGCATATGCTGCATTAAGTCCATAAAGTTATGAATAATTCTGGTGTTTAAGAATATGTATTAACTATAAATTTATATTTCTTTATTGGTTATTACGATATTTACGTGAAATTACATGTTTTAAGAAAAACCGGGTCATTAAAACCGGATCCAATCACCCGAGAAAAACCTGAAAATTCCGGAATAATTGTAGAGGTTTACTCCATTTTTACTTGAGATTATTTGTCATCTGACAAACGCCAGGCTCTTTTGAGAATACCTCCATGTGGTCAGAGTTGAACAATGTGACAAAAGTGATAGCTAACATCCTCCAATACAAACAATTTGCCTTCATTATTTCGGAATTTTCGGGTTTGCCCTGGGTGATCAGATCCGGTTTTAATGCCCCGGCTTTTCTGAAAATGCACAAATTCTGCATACTTATAGCTTTTATAATGTAAAACTAATTATATTTCGTTTATATAGAGTGTAAAATATTTGAAAAATCCACAATTGTAATGGTTTAATGAGTCTTTATTAAAAAATACCATGAAATGTCGTATTGATTTTGCCTACCCTTTTTACAACCTGGAAATGAACAATCGCCTAGAAAATCAGAAATATTGCGTATATGAACAGCGAATACAAAAGAATCTTAAAGAAACATAATCTGAAAATTTCAGATTAATTGGTGGAGTCTTAGAGGAGATATTTGAAAAATCTCAATCTGCCCCGGCTTTTAATTTGCCCCGGCCCGGGTTTGCCTACCCATTTTACCAACACTCATTTTATTGGTGTGCCCCATAGTCATATCCTGAGTTGGAGCACTTAATCTCATTTTTTGCGATAATTGTTTAAGCATGAGCTCAAATGTGAAAATTTAAATAGACTGGTTTTGCTGTACTGAATACTGGGTTATAGGTGTAAAAAATCGAAGTTTTGTTTTACATAACGATAAGAAAACGAAATATGTTGAAGATGTTAGTATGAAATTATGTAAAATTTTGTTCAGTACTTGATATCACGATTACTTAACTTAGCTGAACTCTTTCGCAATTGAGGTAGAAAACGTCTGTACGATGTGGGCAAATGTCGTTATTGAATACAATGCCAGATCGATCATTATAGAATTTGTAAGGACAGATACGTAAAAAATCCTGGTGGAATACCTTGCTTAACAATCGCTGAACCAGCCTAATTAATTTTTGAGAGGAGCTATTAGCCTTATCCTAAAATGTTACATTTCTTAAGATATTTTTAACTAAGCGGGCTTTTCATTGAAAATTGTCACATTTTAAAGCTGATAAAATATTCTAAACTTTCCTTATTTGACAATCTACTATTTGGAGTTCAATTCTTGCAATACGTTGTACTTTTAGCATAAAATTGTTTGGATCATTCGATTGTCACTACTGCAATACGTAATATCGCGAGTACCTAGCATTTATCTAACTTACTACCACTCTTTTGTGGGGGAGTCGAGAAAGCTCATATCTCTCGAGATTTCTGGGGCACATGGCATTGTTTACAGTAGTGACAATCCAATGATTTGTCATGAACAATTTTATGCCGAAAGTACAATGTATTGCCAAGAATTGAACTCCAAATAGTAGATAATGTCGAATAAAAAAAGTTTAGATTATTTTATCAGCTTTATGATGTGATGATTTTCAATGAAAATTCAATGATAAGAGCTTGCTTAGTTAAAAATAATGTGAAAAATGTAACATTTTATGATTAGCTTCTATCAAAAATTAATTAGGCTGGTACAGCGATTGTTTAGCAAGGTATTTCACCAGAATTTTTTACTTATATGTCCTTATAAATTCTACAATGATCGATCTTGCATCGTATTCAATAGCACATTTGTTCCCATCCAAAAGACATTTCCTACTTCCATCGCAAAACAGTTCCGCTAAGTTAAGTAATCATGATATGAAGTATTCCATGTGCCCCAGTAATCTCAAGAGATTTAGAGCTTTCTTGACTCCCCCGCAAAAAACATTAGTAAGTTGGATAACTGCGAGGTAGTTGCGATATTACATATTCTTAACTGCACACAGTGATCGGCGTGGGTCGCTATTAAAAGTCATCGAAATGAATTATGATTACAATTATATTTATTAAATAGTATATGATCGAAATTCAGTGATAGTGTTTATATGTTGATGATATGACTGTTATAGCAAGTGCAAATGCTTATTCAGTTTTAAAATTGAGCTTGTCAAACTGCAAATGGAATTTGCTATGTATAGACATCACTTGTTTTAAATGATGAGCTGCTCTTTACGCTGCTTGCTGTACTGACTGTAAATTATGTCTTCCACCTTCTCAATGTTTTATTGAGTTTATAATTGGATATTGAGATTAATCCTAGTCCACCTTTAGACATTGATCTTTCTTGAATTTTTTTATTTTATGATATTTGTATCAATTATTTATATTTAATTTGAAGGTAAAACTATACACAACACATGGCAGCATAAAGTACCAGACAGACTGTGCCCCAAACACTGGGTATTATCTGATTCCACTGTATGAGAAGGCTGATTTTATCCTGAAAGTGGAGCCCCCTAAAGGATGGAGCTTTGGTATGTGTGTCATTTCATAGTATTAATTACTGCAGAAACTAAGAGCTCCATGGACACTTGGAAAATTCTTCAATAAATATGAGTTTGACTCGGTGAAAATGGTGATGGAAATGTCAGAAATCTTTGAAGATAATAATTTTTTCGTGTTAAATATATAGCAGTACATGTATAAATTTTATAATCACACAAGTTTTTAAGGTCAGTTTTGTTACACTTTTCCACTTTGACATAATTAAATATTTATCATAATAATAGATATTGACCTATGTATTTATTTACACAGAGCCTGAGAGCTACAGTCTAAAGGTGGATGGGGAGACAGACAAATGTAGTCGAGGGGAGGACATTAACTTTAGATTCACTGGATTCACAGTATCAGGAAAGGTAACACATTTATATTAATGATGCTTTGTTAAAATTATTGGTGTGAATGTCAGTGAAAATATGGTTTGACTCTGTAAGCAATAGACAGCTATATAATGTCTTTTTCTTTTACTTTGATTATAATGCAAAGAATTCTACTTATAGAAGTTAAGCATTTTATTATACAACCTGTTTCGTAAGAATATAACTTGAATAATTCATAATGGAAGAGCTAACAAGTTTTGTATGCTCTTTGACTAGTTTCTAGATCTGACAGAAGAAATGTGACTAGATGGTTACAAAATTTATTTGATTGCCATCCCGCATGTTGAGTTATCTTGATAGCTTTTCTTCTTTAGAGATAAATTTCAATCTTGTCCATTGATGAGCAATTTAATATTGAATTATAATCAGGTAAACTTTTCATCTTTTAATCAGCATCTTTTTTATTTGACAACAGGTGATTAGTAAGGGTCAGTCTGATGGTCCAGAAGGGGTCACTGTGACCTTGTTGAAGACTGGCACCACCTCTGTCCTCCAGACCACCACCACTGGAGAGGGTGGGACCTACTCCTTCTCCAAAGTGATGCCAGGAGACTACACAGTACAGGCCACATCCACAGGCTACAAGTTCTCACAGGTAACTCTCATCTCACAGGTAACTCTTATCTCACAGGTAACTCTTATCTCACATGTAACTCTTATCTCACAGATCCTATACCTAAATGATGGTTATCTCACATGTAACTCTTATCTCACAGGTAACTCTTATCTCACAGATCCTATACCTAAATGATGGTTATCTCACATGTAACTCTTATCTCACAGGTAACTCTTATCTCACAGATCCTATACCTAAATGATGGTTATCTCACAGGTAACTCTTATCTCACAGGTAACTCTTATCTCACAGATCCTATACCTAAATGATGGTTATCTCACAGGTAACTCTTATCTCACAGGTAACTCTTATCTCACAGGTAACTCTTATCTCACAGGTAACTCTTATCTCACAGGTTACTCTTATCTCACAGGTAACTCTTATCTCACAGGTAACTCTTATCTCCAGGTAACATGTCCTATTACTGGTTATCTCACAGGTATACCGTAACCTAACTTAGACTTTAAGGATAGTTGAAAGTGATCATAAGTAACATATCTGAAACCTATAATATTCCATACCTATCTCTGACAGTTTACTTTTCTTGTACCTAAAGAATGGAGTTCACTAAGGTAATGTTACATCAAAAGATGGAAAGAATATATTGCAAGTGAAATTTTTTTTTATATCTGAATGATTTTTAGTTTTTCATTGATTCTTTGAATAGAGTGAAGCCAAGTTTACAGTGAAGAGTGACAATGTCAAAGTGCCAAGTTCAGTGGTCATCTCTGGATACCAAGTCACAGTAAGAAATTATGGACAGAAAGAGAAAAATGTTTCGTAAAACATCGGTATTCCAGCAGAAACAATGCTGGCCAAAACTTGACTTCAAAATTTGGGATTAGGTCCACCAAAATTTAGCAAAATGATAGATTTGTCTTTTTTTCTTCAGGGTCGTGTGCAGAGTGAAGGTGAAGCCATCAAGGGAGTTAACTTCATCCTGTTCTCAAAACAGTTCAAAAAAGAGGTAAACATAATCATCTACTTTCCAAATTACAATTTGTTTCAATAGACGACTGGTCCATTGTCCAATAAAGTTATTCTTTATTTTCTTTCATGTTCATGTTCAATTCATGAATTGGTGTCAGTCTCAGGTTATCATTAAATTGACATTTTAATCAGTGGTAACTGACTTTAATTTCAGGACATCTCGGACTGTAAGAAGGACATTCCCTCCAGTTTCTCCCACTCTGAGCCCGTCCCCCCTCTCTGTTACGTGGTGTCCGGTGAGGACGGATCTTTTGTGTTTCCCTCACTGCCAGTGGGAGACTTTTCCATTGTAAGCTTCTTTCTTTCATCAAACAATAGTATGTTTATGAAAAAATGCATTTTCATTCAATTTTTAAAATCTATACAGTATATTGATGTCAAAATTTGTTTTTAAAAATGTATCTGTTAAAATGCAAATGCATATATTGTACATATACCAAGGCTTTTTTTACAATGTACTTGTGCTTAATTATGTCTCGAAACTCCATGAACATTTATCATATTTGATCAAATCCTGTTTCATCTGAATTGTACTAACGATATGTATTTTACAGGTACCATTTTATAAAGGAGAACACATTCGTTTTGATGTAGCCCCAGGGAAGCTCGACTTTCATGTCCCTCACAGTCCCTTTACCATTCCGGTAAAGAAATATAATATTTCTTATTATTTATTTATGAAATACTTATGTTCTGTTTGCTATTCCAGTAAAGATACAGCCTAGTTCTATTATCAAACTTCATATACAATCATAGTTATAGTTTGCATATACAATCATAGTTATAGTTTGGGAGATATTATGATATTATAATGTTTCATAAATTGATATCAAATTTGAAAAAAAATTTATTTGACACTGCCTGTTCTATGTATATGGAATTCAGTGAAGATGCAGAACTTATTTTTGCAGGAAGTTTTCCAGGTGAAAGGATTTTCTGTGACTGGAAGAGTTCTAGAGACGGCCAAGGTACAATCATATTGATTGAAAAGTTAAGGAGTTACATGTACAGTAAAACTCGGTTGTAATGAAGTCGCTGAGACCAAATTACTTTGCTATATCCGTAATTTATTATATCCGTTTTGGGAATTCGTTAAATTTATATAGCTGGGGATCCAAAATAACTTCGCTATATCTGTGAATTCGCAATATCCGTGTTCGTATTCTCCAATAAATAATTTCTAATTACCCACAGATCAACAATAATTTTATACCCCCTTCAGAACTCTCAGTTCAAGAACATGGATTTTGTGATTTTACTAGATTTTAGAAATTATAGGAACGTGCACTGATATATAAATGTACATGTGATAACCTCATGCTGTGGATGAATATGAAACTTGTTCATGTAATTTATAAGGGAAGTGGAGTGGGAGGAGCCAAAGTTTTGATTGACGGGAAGCAGCAGGCTATGACAGAGGCGGGCGGGAAGTACCATCTGGAGAACATGAAGACCGGGACGTACAGGATACAGGTCCAGAAGGAGAATGTCTTCTTTGACGAGATCAGTGTTAAAATTACACCCAACACACCCCAGATACAAGACATCATAGCATCAGGGTCAGTATACAAATACCCCCCCCCCCCCAAATACAAGACATTGTAGCATCAGGGTCAGTATACAAATGAAGGTCATTTAGTACAGGAGTTTGCACCTTGATTATGAACGTACAATTTACAGGTTTATTTGAATGTCATTTAGGACTTTTTAACTCACCCTCTTCATGTCACAGTAGGCATAGGCAAGATAAAGGACCCTCACTGCTCAGCCTTGAGTGCTGAGTAAAGGTCTAAAATTGAAACCCTTTTGGCCTCAATGCTGCAAAAAAGAATTCAATCTTTGCCAAAATGCCTTTGTCATGGATAGTCCCTGAAAATAAGTTTAAATTTGATAAGGGGGTATATAGGAAAATATCTTTATAAATCGTCTTCCCAAGAACAGCAGGTCCATAGTTTGTCAATTGAAAGCAATATCTCAGCATCCCCATCTCATGTAAATAAAAGTGTTAATATCAGCCCCCCTTTTCAGGGACTGGGGCACAAGAAAGTAAAATGGTTAAGTATTAAACAACTAATAACTTGCTGTTTTCCCTTTCAGGTTTAACATGTGTGGTCAGATCATCATTGATAAATTACCAGATGGTGTTGCGGGGTCTGCTAAGAGGAGAGTCATATATTACCCCCAGGGAAAGGCCTCCGATGCAGAGTCTGTATTGACTGACAGTGAGGGCAAGTTCTGCTCCCAGGTCAAACCAGGCAAATATATCGTCAAGGTAAGACACAGTTAAATATCAGGTAACATTGTAAATTACCTCTAAAAATGATAAAAAGAACTCATGTTTACAGTGATCTTGTATATAGGAAAGTGCCCAAGACGTAGAACCTGGATTTGTTGTAAATTTAATTTGTAATATTTGTCAAGTTTAATTTAAAGGGAATGAAAATCACTTAGTTGTGAATGTGAATATGTTTTGTTTAAGATGTTATTTAATTCCTGTCTGGTATGTTAGTGGGTCTCTAACACTGGATTCATCTTTTATTTGTTAGGTACACCTGACAGATGAGGAGACAAAGGCAGGCCTACAGTTAGTTCCCAGTGAGAAAGAGATAACAATACAGAATGCCCCAGTCCTGGATATTGTGTTCTCACAGTTCAGGGCCAAGTTGTCAGGATCCATCAAGTGTTTAGGTAGATATCTCACCATTAACATGAACAGGGCAGCTCAAAACTGTAGAAATTACTGTAAATAAAGTTCTCTTAGTCTCTGTAATACAAAATGTAACTGAATCAGAAGTTTATGTTTTACAAGAAAATGTGTCTGTTTTCAGAGAAGTGTGGTGGGATGGAGGTGTCCTTGAGTCCCGTCAGTAGAAGTGAGAACAAGCAGATTACACAGGTTTGTCAGGTTTATCTTAACTAAGCAATGAAATCATGATAATTCTTCAGAACACATTATAGGGAGAATCCAAACAAATATAGAAAATCTCTAGATTTATACCATTCCTGTGTTTCCAAAATTTGCAAATGATACCTTTATGATACATTGCCTACATTACAGAAGATATTAACGGATTGTATGATTACTATAGAAACATGTATTTCTTTCTTATTCAACTCTATTTTTAAATTTCTTTTATATTAGGCCAAAGAAGGTTCAAAAGGGACGGTATTCCAGTTTGAAAATATTTTGCCAGGAAAATACAAAGGTACGTGTTATAGTACTGTTTCTTTATTTAGAAATTTTATCAGATGCATAAAATACAAATATGAAAAAGGTATAATACTGAGTAGATACACGCAGTTTATTGTCCCTCTTGTGAGCTATAGACCCATGACTGTTTCTTACAGTTACTCTCCTTCATGACACCTGGTGTTGGAAAGACAAGACCTTGGAGATAGAAGTCAAGAACAGTGATGTCATGAATGTAGATTTCACTCAGACTGGATATATCCTAAAATGTACCATCTCTCACGAAATCATACTGGTAAGTACATGTACACATGATCCACACTGCTAGGGTACTTTGAAAGTTTATGTTTGAGTTCCAAAAATCAGATTTATCTTCATTAAACATTCAAGCCAAAGTTGATGAACTACATGTATTACAAGACTGAGAGAAAGAAAAAAAAATAAGTGAAAAAGATAAGAAATATTATCATAAAAATAGAAAAGAAGAAATCTAAGTGTTTGTATCAACTTCATTTCAGCACTTTGAACATAACAAGAAAGCTGGATCTGTTGGGTCCTTCAATTTAAACAAAGGCACAAACCGCTTCTGTCTGGCACAGCCTGGTGTTTACAAACTGAGACCAGACTCCTGTCACAAGTTTGAAAAAGAGGAATACATCTATGACACGTAAGATGTCTGTCTATTTTTTTTTTTTGTATTACCATTAAAATACCTAAAAAAATATAAATGTACATTATAAACAAAGAGAAATATTCTTGTTGAACAGAAGTGTCAGTTTGGTAGACAGCAATCTAAAAAATTAATTTTTTTTTTTTTAAATTTAAAATGAATTCTCAATATACTGAGGCAGAATATAATATGAAAGTCACAGATAAGTTTAATGGGAGTACGTGTATCACTTAATTTACAATTTAGAAAATTGTTTTAAAAAGTTTTTTTTTTTAAAAACATTTTAGAGGTAATCCAGAGTTGTTGGCCCTGACAGCAGTCTCACATCTGGTAGAGGGCAGTGTAACAGCTGAGGAAAAAGTTACTGATATTCAGATTGATATTTCGTGAGTATTACAATGTTTTCAAATCAGATATATTTCTCACAGTTTTAAGCCTTTTATAAAACCGAGTGCTTACTTAGTTTTGCTCATTGTTTTATAATTTTGCATTATTTACATCCCTTGTTTAAAATTGGAGCATACACAGATATGCAAAGCTTCAGTAAGGTCATTGACTTGTTTACTGTTGACAGGTCTAGTAAAGATGGTGAGGTTGTGACCCTGGGTCCTCTCACTGTCAAGGAGGAAAACAAGGGGTCCTTCATCTACAAGTTCCAGCACTGGGCAAGGTAAGACATTAAATATAGGAAATTTCATATTTATAAAGTGCCATAGTGTAATGCTAAGTTTAGAATTGTTTAAAAAGCTTAATTTTTTATGTGATTCATTATTTAGGTCAAATGAGAAGATGGTTTTCACAGTGAAGTCTAAGGAACTCCTGTTTAACCCCAGCTCAGTGGAGGTCACTGTTGTCGGTGGTAAGTTTGGTATATTCTGCTCTTAAGACATTGTTTAATTATTCTGATACAAAAAATTAAGAAACTTAGGAAATTTATTTTTGTCTAAGCCCTGGGACCCAACTCTCATAGGTTTTAAAGTGCACTGATCCTTTCACTGCAACAGAGGCAGTTTTAATTTGAACTGTTCCTTGTATGAAATGTCAGAGTTTTTGTTTAGAATGAATTTAGTATAGAATTCTGAAATATAAATGAGAGTTTACATTGTAGATACCTGCCCTGGTGAGGCTGTAAAGTTTGTTGGGAAGAGAGGGATCTTCATCACAGGAAGTATAAATCCCAGACTGGCAGGTGTAACCGTGACTGTCACTCACAAAGACGGCTCAGCTGAACCCATCGTCATAGAAACACCAGCTTCAGGAGAGTTCAAGTAGGTCAAAGGTTATGTTATGTTAAGTCAAACAGCTTTTGTTCTTCATTGGCTTTGGCATAAATGTTCACTAAATAGTTGTTGGGATTATTTTCTAAATGAGAAGGTAAAGTAAAGTACTGTTAGGGACGTTGACTGCAAGTTACCGGTAACTTGTTATACAGGTGTAGTTTATTTGTTTTTTAACTGTTTTCAAAATGTTTACAATATATGCCCTAATGAGAACTTGAAGATTTTTAAGACATGTTTTCTGTAAGCTGATCAAAATTTTATTTTTGATTTTGGCAATGCATTATCAGCATTTGTGTGTAACAAGTACCTAAGTTTGATATTATATCTCTCCACGTAGAGTTGGTCCACTACACAGAGAAAAGGAATATGAAGTGACAGCGGAGAAGGCAGGCTATGTACTAGAGAAGGAGAAAGAGAAACCATTGGTATTTACTGCCTCCAAGCTCGGGGAAATCTCAGTTCAAGTGAGTATCATGTGAAATATGTGAAATGCTATAAACAACAACAGTTAAACTTCCATTTGATCTTCACTATCTCAAACACAAACATCTTAAATAGAAGTCCCCATTATTTTTAGCTAGTATCAGTTACCGATACTACATACTGTACATACTGTACATTTTGTAAATATCTCAGTAAAAATGAGTAAAGGCATTGTTAAAAACAAAAAAAAAAATTATCACCTTTTAGATCATTTATTTAAGGATATTGCATGCATACATGTAAATTTCAGGTTGTTGATGAGAAAAATCAGCCTCTTTCTGATGTTCTTCTCTCTTTGAGTGGAGGAAAGCAGTACCGCAGTAATAATGTCACCAGAGAAAACGGAACAATCAACTTCATTGGTCTGGTAAGCTGCTCTTCACGGCAATTTTTTTTAAAAAAGTCTTGCTTTTACTTAACCGAATTAAAATTTGAAATGTTTTCTAATATCAGAATCTGTATTGTAAAATTAAAATTTTAATTTTACAATACAGAGTCCTGGTCAGTATTACCTGCGTCCAATGATGAAGGAGTACAAGTTTGAGCCTAACTCCCAGATGATCGACGTCCTGGAGGGAACCACCATGAAGATCAGCATTAAAGGAATACGAGTCGCATACAGGTCAGACACAATTCTCTTATCCATAGTCCTGTATCTTTTGCTCAAACCTTATAATTACTGGTACTGAAAGGAACCAAACTTTATACAAAGTCACTGCACATTTTGTCCTAATTTGCTATTTCTGTAGAAATACTCATTATTTTGAGTATAAGAACATTTATCTTTTAATTAATTACAATGACATACATGTATTACTTGTCATTTTAGAATTAGAAACAACTGCTCATATCTTTGAGTGTGAGAATAATTTTTTTTTAGCTGCTATGGATTTGTGACATCCTTAAATGGTGAAGCAGAGCAAGGAGTGATTGTAGAGGCCGTGGGAGAAAAACCTGAGTGTAACCAGGAGGAGAGCAAGACAGAACCTGATGGCTCCTATAGGATCAGAGGACTGCAGGTACTGTATAAAATCCTACAGGATCAGAGGACTGCAGGTTCTGTATCAAGTCCTACAGGATCAGAGGAATGCAGGTACTGTATAAAGTCTTGCAGGATCAGTGTACTGTATAATGTCCTACAGGATCCAAGGAATGTGGGTACTGTATAAAGTCCTACAGGATCTGAGAACTACAGATACTGTAGAAAGTCCTACAGGATACGAGGACTACAGACGCTGTGTAAAGTCCTACAGGATCAAAGGATTACAGGTACTGAATAAAAGTCCTACAGAATCAAAAGACTGCAGGCACTGTCTCAAGCACTACAGGATCAGAGGACTTGTAATGTATAAAGTCCTACAGGATCTGAGGACTACAGGTACTGTAGAAAGTCGTACAGGATCAGAGGATTGTTCTGAGGAGTGCAGGTACTGTATAAAGTCCTACAGGATCAGAGGCCTGCAGGCACTATAAAGTTCTACAGAATTAAAGGAGTGCAGGTACTGTATAAAGTTCTACAGGATCAGAGGCCTGCAGGCACTATAAAGTTCTACAGAATTAAAGGAGTGCAGGTACTGTATAAAGTCCTACAGGATCAGAGGCCTGCCTGAACTGTATAATCTTACAGGATCAAAGGACTGCAGGTATTGTATAAAATCCTACTTTCATGATACTTTCAATGCTTTTAAATACAGGTGACTCTCGAACTCTCGAAGTTCAGGGGACCGCAAGAAAAGTTCGAGATCTAGGGGTTCGAGAGATAGGCAGTAAATAAAATCTGGAAATTTCAGTTCCGACCATCAATGTTCTATCATTATAGATACCGGAAGTATATGTTAATAAAGTCATATAACATATTCTACAGGTAATTTATTTGAAATCAACAACAATGATCGCAGTTAAAGTAAACGAAACGATTTCCAAAATGTTCAATATTTATTTGTTCTTATTTCATGATTACATGAAACCTAAATAGTAATGTCGGTTATGCTATTCTGCGGCTTGATCAGGTCCTTCACCAGTGTTCACCAGATTTCTTGCAATCGGTATTCAATACTTGAGAAAGGGTTTTCAGTGCAATGTTTGACATACTGGGATTATGTAAACTGTAAAAAAAAAGTTCATAGTCTATCAGAACTCATTGACATGTACGTTTTCAAACTTTTTTCTAAAAATTATCGTCCTGGTTTCAAGTCAAAATAAGTTGTGAAGCGATTCGTTTATAATTTTCCATTTATAGCCAATTGATTTTATCTACACACGGACGACCAACAGGTGTAGTGTCATCTATGTAAACACCCAATTAACACCTCCATGCCATTCCCAGGCATTCACTGTTATCCAGGTAAATCCAAGCTGTATTAATTTCATGCTTGATTGGCGCGTTTGCACGCGCTATCTAAACTTCGAGAGATAGAGAGTAAAAAACAATGAAATGTGTGTAACGGGACCCAAATCTTGGTTCGAGAGATAGAGAACTTCGAGAGATAGAAGTTCGAGAGATCAGGAGTAAATTTGCTTTGTTATATACAGGAAAAAAACGGAACCGGAGGTTCACTTCGAGAGATAGAGAACTTCGAGAGATCGGAGTTCGAGCCATCGAGAGTCACCAGTATATGTGCATGTTGTTGATATTTTTTTGTAAGATGACCTGTTCGTATGATTCAATAATGATTGTGTTCAATTTTAGCCAAAGTGTACATATCAGATTCGTTTGAAGTCAGAAGTCAATCCACACATAGAGAAAGCTGCTCCACAGTACCAGGAACTAGTGGTGAGGGATTAATTCATTGCATTTTCAACAGTGAAATATTTGTATTTTATTTATTTAATAAATATGATAGCCTTTCACAGTGTGACAAATATCAAAAGAGTGACACAACTCACAAGATATTCATTCCCATAAGAAAGAGTGTTGACAAAATACTCTTTGACCTCTTGAACATAGAGTAAATACAGCTAGAAAACATTGAATATCTTCTTTTTAAACATTATAAAAAGAGTAATCTTCAAAGTTCAAAACTTGTGATAATGAAGTTTGACTGTAAACATTGTCCTTATAATTAAGTAGTGAAATCAAAAAATCTGTTTCAGGTTAAGGATTCTGACTTTACTGGCATCAATATTATTGCCTTCCGTCGTAACAATCAAATGGACGTCAGTGGAAATGTGGTCACGGAAGAAGAATTCCTCCCACATCTCAAGGTACAGCACTTCTCATATTTGAGAACAGGTGCTTGCAAGTGCGATATAGTGAATTACATGCACACATCACTACATACTTACAGAACAAGTTTTAATTAATTGTTGTATGACTTATTCCTTTGTTTAGGTGCGCCTGTACCGGGATGACAATCCTGATTCTCCAATACACACCTCCAGTCTTGGCCCGGTGTCTTTCTTCTATCTCCCCTCACTACAGATGACTAATGAGGTAGGAGTTACACATTTAATTAGAAAATGTTTTACTTGAAACCTAAGAATTTCATATTTTCTGAGCAAACCAAACAAGAAGTAGAAGATATTTGGATAAGAGCTCCTATGAGCTTTAGAGTGGACTTGTGTTTGAATTATCTATTAAACATAGCTCTCTGTCCACTAAGAATTATAGAGTCAGTAGGAACATACATTTGTGTCGATTTTATTTTACATTTATTTATTCTGCATGCTTTGATGGATTGCAGATCAGTAATGCTTCTGTTTGATTACTTATTCTTTACCTTGTAGAAATACTTGCTACGACTAGAAAGCACTCTTTCCAAGGCAGCTTATGAATATGATTTACCAGAAATCAGCTTCCAGACCAACAAATCTTACAAACACTTCACATTCCATTTTACACCCAAAGTAAGGATTTATATCTTTTGATGTTTATATAAAATAAAGTGTTTTATGTTTCTCACACTCATTTTAATGTAGTACATGTACTGTGAAATCACTAATTTTCGTGGGGGGTTTATTTTCGTTGTTTTCAAGGTATGAAGAGGCCCACTAATTTATGTCCACCTCGAAATGCAATTATTCACATATATTGCTACTGAACAATTCATCAACCACAAAATGAAATCCCATGAACCAATATATTTCCTGAAACCACGAAAATTTGACCCCTCAAAAATATGTGATTTTACAGTACTTGTGTGAAGAACAAGGTCTTAAAATGTAGAAATTCTCTATTGAAAATAAGCATTTGTTGTAAGTGTGTATTAAGATGTTCTTTTGTCTTCTTTTCATCAGAGGAAATCCCTGGAACAAGAGTTGAGTCAGAGCTCTGTTTTAGCTTTACCTCTAGCAATACTTATAGGAGTGGCTATTTATAATTACCAAAAGGTAAGAAGATTATTTTATTATGGCGATGAATGTTGTACAAAACTATCATTAGTACATATTTGAAATGTATCTTCTTCAAATATGCATGTATATCTATGTTATAACACACGTGTATTTTGTGTGTGTCATGTTCAGCTTTGGTAATTAAGCTCTAAAAGTTTCCATATCTATTATTTGTCTTATTCTTTACTTATCGGTAGTAGTAATACCATAAATCTGGAAATTTTTGCTGTAAATAAATTTTTAGCAAATTTGCGAGTTCATTGCACATTCGCAAAAATATTTTTTCTGAAAAATAAAATACCAATAAGAAAATGTAAACAAAACAGAGGTCATTCGCAAAATTTTGAAACGTAAAAATTAACCAAACATAATTCATGTTTAATTGTACACAATATACATTATATTTACAATACACACATACGAATTCTTCAAAGAATTTTAATTTTAGATTAAAGGAAACAAGGAAAATTGACACATGAAGAAGACAAATAAATATAGCCTAAAATTTTTCTTATCATAACATATAGCATAAGTAATCATCTGAATACTGAAGCATAGAATAGTAATAGGTAGTGCTAGGTAGTTTCTATATCATTGAACATTTCAACTGGAATGTAAAACAAGTTTATACATGTAATTATATAGATGACCTCTACAGAAAGAAAAGAACAGTTCACATTTGATTTGATAATTTATTTCTCTTTTCAGTTATTACCAGTATTTTCAAAAGCCGTAGTCCAAATAAAAACTTTTATAGCAGCCAGTCAAAGTGAGGTTGCGCCTAGCAACGGTTTCAGTGAGCCAACCACATACTCCGCTAGTTTTACAGAGCAATCTAAAAAGAAAAGTAAACCCAGAAAAACGTAATGACTAAAGAGAAATAAGAATACACATATATAATAATTATCTACAGATTATTTATGGTTGAATATTATCTGATATCATAATGGGTTTAAGAGTTAAAACTTTTCAATCATTTATTTAGTACACATATATAATAATTATATACAGATTATTTATGGTTGAATATTATCTGATATAATAATGGCTTTAAGAGTTAAAAATTTTCAACCTTTTTTTTTTTTTGGATAGGAAATCTGATTTCAAACTATTTTTGATTATTGTGATGAAAGACTAAGAGGAATTCAACATACATGTATCTGTATATTGTGTTTGTGTATACATGTGTCCATTTATTCTTTTTTATTTATCACAGCCTTTAAAAACTGTGAGCATGATTCAAGAATGTTAGTGCGAGTGTAGGAGTGAGTTTGATTGGACAAAAGTTTGTGCAATATAGTTGCTATTCATGAAAATTATGTGGATGAATTTTAAGTATGTTGTTAATTTTATGAGAAAAAAATCACCATTTTTTGAAATATTTTTTTGTAGCCCTGTACAGTTTCGTATATATTTTATATTGGTGCAAAAACTTTTTGATCATGTTAACACCTAATGGAAAGAATTTGATGACTTAAGCAAATTCTATTTCTTCTTGTAACCATAGGGGCAATGACCTTCACAGATATCATGTTAAGTGTTTGTAGCAAATCATAGAGTGCATAGGAAATACCTGATCATGAAATATGGATATACTGAATCATGTCGATGAGTAAAGCAAAGCAAGAAGTGCATGAAGAATACCTGAATCATGACAGTGTTTATATCAAAGGTGTGCACAAAGAATACTAGAATGTGTATTTTGTCAGTGTTTAGATTGTGTGTATGTTCTTTTTTATGCCAAGATTGTGAATTAAATGCTAGACATTAGTGTGTGTTTGAAAGGACTTGTATCAAATCTGCAACATGCCAAGATGAATGAATGTCACATCTTGTTGATCTCGAAAAACCTTGTAAGTTTTCTGAATACATGTATTTGTATATTGGAAGAGTAATATAAAGAATGATATTCCCATCTCTATTTTTTTTTCTCTGTGATAACTCTTTGAAAGTTAGCGGAGTTGATTTCTTGATAATTCTACCAGAATGTAAATTAGGCAGTCGATAGGTCAGGAGCTAAGGAGGCCTAATATGCATGCAAATCTCATGCACATCTGTCTCTGTATCTGATGCTAAGGAGGCCAAATATGCATGTAAATCTCGTGCGGCTGCCTTTGTGTTTGACGTCAGTGGGTGAGGACTATCGAAATTGGCATGGGAGGCCTCGTGTAATTTAAATCTATGTCAACATTTTTAAAGTCTAAATCTACAATTTTATTTCACAATGAAATGGAAATATAAGGAATCACTGTCTAGTTAGTATAGTATGCCAGGAACATCAACAATAGTGGGAAACATGGGATAATTTATGCATAATGGGCTTCACCCCTTATGCAAATTAACGATAGTGGGAAACATGGGATAATTTATGCATAATGGGCTTCGCCCCTTATGCAAATTATCCCATGTTTCCCACTATTGTTGATGCCCTTGCATACTATACCAACTAGACAGTGATTCCTTAAAACAACAACTCATAGAAATGATAAATATACTTACCTTGTCATTAGTCATTTGAAAAATTATTTTGTTTAGAAACATTCTAATTGTACAAACAAGTACTCTAAAGGTGATACATGTATTAAAATGATGCGCAAGTTTCTGATTGACAGTATCTATGTGGTTTTTGGGGACCTCATCTTCCAACAATCTATTAGAATTCCCATGGGTACCAATTGCACCTCGTTATTAGCAGACATAATTTTGTATTCCTATGAAGCAGAATTTCTCCAAAATCTTATATGTGAAAAGAAGGAAACTCTTCCTGTGGCCTTCAACTGACATTTAGATATATTGATGACATATTGTTAATTAACAATGGTTATTTCCATTCTCATGTCAATAGGATACAGTATATCCCGACAAGCTTGAAAAAAAGGTACCACAGAGTATGACACATCTGTTTCATATTTAGATATTCTACTTGAGAAAGACATTAATGATAATCTAACAACCAAGCTTTTTGACAAAAGAGATGACTTTAAATCAACTTTTCAATTGTCAATTTCCCATGCTTATGATGCAATATACCTTCATCACCTGCTAATGGGGTTTTTATCTCGCAGTTGATTCAGTTCTATATATGAACAATTTTTAAAACGAGGTAAGTAAGTTATGGACAAACAAGTTGCTGAAACAAGAATATCACCAGTTTCGTTTAAAGTCATCATTACATTTATCATCCTACGTGTAATTGTTAGGTCATCATATACACACTGAATTGTCTATGGAGTTTTCCGTTATTTCCCGATCATGACAAAACTTCTGATGTTCTGGAGGTCCTTGTTTGCTTGCTCCTATTTTGTATCGTTTTATGGTCCGTTTTCATATTTAGATATTCTACTTGAGAAAGACATTAATGATAATCTAACAACCAAGCTTTTTGACAAAAGAGATGACTTTAAATCAACTTTGCAATTGTCAATTTCCCATGCTTATGATGCAATATACCTTCATCACCTGCTAATGGGGTTTTTATCTCGCAGTTGATTCAGTTCTACATATGAACAATTTTTAAAACGAGGTAAGTAAGTTATGGACAAACAAGTTGCTGAAACAAGAATAGGAGTTTAAAGTCATCATTACATTTATCATCCTACGTGTAATTGTTAGGTCATCATATACACACTGAATTGTCTATGGAGTTTTCCGTTATTTCCCGATCATGACAAGGAGCTTGTGACTTGTCGGCAGGGGATCCCACTTCTGATGTTCTGGAGGTCCTTGTTTGCTCTGCTCCTATTTTGTATCGTTTTATGGACTTTTTAACTTGAATACTGTCCGTTTTCTCCATATATTTCATATTTAATCTTTACATGCAAAATGGCAATTTTTAGAATAGAATGTTTTACATGTATATAAAACACGACAATTTTAATACATGATTGAATAATTCCTATCCCTCTGATAGGCTGAGACCTTTCAAATGTTCCGGCCCTTCTTTTAACTACATTCCCAGTGGAACCATCATTATATTAAAGTGATGTTAATAAATATATTGGTAGTTAAAAATGAATACTTAAAAGCAATCGTCTTGGGGCTTACAGGGACCTACCACGTTTCACAGAATACCTTCATTTTTATCATGAATTCCGTTGCAGATGATGCCAGACATTGGGCTAAATATCAAACGAAAGACCAGAACTCGGTCAGAATGTTTAAGTGTTTTAGAACGTTAATAAATAGCCGTGTCAAAAAATTAAGGTATTCAATGTATAACGAACAAATTTTAGCATTTTGAAGATAAATGTTCACACACACACACAAAAAACAAAAAACAAAAACGGAGACAGTACCGTGAGGATGAAAATAGATACCGAACGGTATTCAATAGGGTCTGTACCTAAAGTTATGAAAACAGATATTTATTTAAAGTTATAATACAGACCACTAACACTTCGTGAGAATATGTGGCAATAGATGAATCCACTGAAACAAGACAAAATGGAAACAGAGCAAACCCCTGAACCCTAAAAATATCAGAGACGGGATCAGATGCCATGAAGGAGTAAGCACCGCCAGTCAAATGGTGGTACCCGCATCGTGCTCTTGTCATAATCTGGTCAATGGACAAATCTGTTGACGACTCATTGTAAAATGTCAGTCAACGTTTGACTTAATGATAGATTGTATGTTGACAAGGTCGTTGTATTGACGAAAAAAATTGCGATATGTTGATATTAATCAAGACTGTTGATATCTTTGTTTTGTCAACTTGTTTGTCAATAGTTTGTTTCGTTTCAGAAATTGTTTTTACGTATACCATGCCTTTTAACTGTTTTGATAGTAGTAACCTTTTTGATTTTTGACTCAAATACGTTGTACCTCTATGCAGGTGCCTTCATCTGACCCTGAAAAGAAGCTTTTTGAAAAAGTATTGAGAACAGCAGCCTAACGTGCCGACAAGCAGATGAACAAAGGGGTAAGGTGCATGGGTACAATATGACATTCAATGTAGGTCTTAAAAGGAGGGGGTAACAATACGACTGAATATTGTGATATGCATATATATCATGATGATACACATGAAATGTATAATGATACATATTATGATATTTCAACTTCCGTTAATTTTTAGTTTTTCAAATTGATCTGGAATGGAATCAAGGAGACATCCTTTTAAAACCCTCTCAAAAAGAGTAGCACCACAATTAAACATAATACTACCCAAGCATCTTCAGACATAGTGGATTAATTAAATCGTGGTTCCCAGTTGTTCTGTCATGTTCTGAATTTTGAATTTACCGGGTATACTAAATTTTGTATTTTACTCCCACCCGGTAAATTCAAACTTTAGAACATGACAGTTGATAATGGATCAAAATTTTTCACTGAACATGGATACAAGAAACCACTTCCAAATTCTTCTAGTGAAGAAAATTGAGGCAAAATCACAGTTGAAAACTTGTATAGGCCCTTAAAAAAACTAGAGGTACTGTGAGCAATGAGGTCACTAAATGATACCCCCCCCCGCCTCCCATATGGTTATAATGGCAAAGTCCATGTTTTGCTGTGTCCGGGAAACCCAAAATATGTGTCGGATCAAAAAGTAAAATGGGAGGTGCACAATGGCAATATGTAACAAAGATTCTGTGAAAGTTTCATTAAATTTCACCTAGAGGTATAAGAGGAGTTGCGGATAAGAGATGGGTACCCCAAAGCGTAACAGACAGACAGACGGACGGACATACCGATTACAGTACACCCTCCGACTTTTCAAGCGGGGTATAAAAAAACGTTCGTATTCAAAGTTGTTTCTTGCATTTTTATGTGAATCGAAATGATTTGAATAAAACTTAGTGTACAGTTCGATTGATTTAATTATTTAATTGATTTTAACGATTGGGGGAGTTGGGGTGTTGTGTTCATTTCTTATCCGCAACTCCTTTTTGAAATTTGAAAACAATATTACTTCTCTATTTTAACAGTTTAGCAAAACATGGACTTTGTCATCAGTTATAATCATATCGCTCATTGCTCACAATCTGTTTTTAACCTTGATAAAGCTCTGAACATCCAGACGTTACAGGCTGCAATAGCAGCACCAGGTTGCCTTTCCTTGTTGTTTTAATGGTTAAATAGATAAAGAAAAATATTTTGGACACTGTGAGGGGGTACTTGTCATAATTTGTGCAATAAAGGCCCAAAACATGAATTTTGAATTGAATTTTTTTCTTTCTCCACTAGATTATCTTAAAGCATTGTATGAGTGTCTTGTTGAAAGACGGACTGTAAGGTAATGGATGAGTGTAGTTCTAAGAGAGAGAGAGAGAGAGAGAGAGAGAGAGAGAGAGAGAGAGAGAGAGAGAGAGAGAGAGAGAGAGAGAGAGAATATTTAATGAAATGTTGCCTATAACCATGCCATAAGATATGAATAAAAAATGGCTCGCATCTAGAGATTATAGTTAGACCATAGAACCTTGAAGATGGATGTCCCACTCACCCACCCCTTTTTCATAAAAATCTCTCAAAAATATATTCCCTGTCGATCACATCCATGTGTAATTGTAGCAAATAGTTTTAAAAGTACTCTTTTTTTATTTTTAGAAATTATAAAAAATATACAATGATCAGTCTCTAGACGTGATAAAAGTATACAATCTGCGCCCATTGAACTACGGATGTAGTGGCTGATGGAAAAATCTCATATTTTTGTGAAATGCTACGGTCTTACATTATTTTACTATCGTATTTTTCCCTTTTAAAGATCCCCCCAACACCAACACCACCAATACCTTTTTTTAATGCTGTAAGGTCGAACACTGGCAAGTTCCAGGATTTGGACGCCAGATAATGAATAAATTATTGGTGGGGGGAGGAGGAGGGTGCTCGTCAGATATATTTTGGGAAGCCCCCTCCCTCTCTCGCTTTGGTCATTTAAGGAGTTTTTAATTAATTTTTTTTGGTAGTGTTGTCTGTGCGTGTGCTTTTTGTTTTTGTTTTTTGAATGTGTGTGTGTGCTTGCAAGCCCCCCCCCCCCACACTTTGAAACCAGGCATGCTTTGCGATGCCAAAGCCTGCACTGTATTCGAACTGATAATTTTTAGCCGACAAACTCTATTAAGATTAACTATATAACTATACATAGCTAAAATGTCCATAAATTGAATTATAATCTTTCTTAATCGACTTTGAAATAATATTCTGTCATGCGTTGGTACCAAAATTCAGTTGCCCCCTCCCCCTTCCTCATTCAAGTCGTCCTCTAAAAGTTACGTTCTGTCATTCTACTTAAACAGTTAAATGTCCAAAGCCGAAAGATCTATAACTCAACCAACATTTTTCCCACACCATATGGCATACACGTACATATATAACAATATGCAGCAGACTTCACAATCTAAGAAGACTTCTCAAGTTTTCAAAAGAGTGAATCGTTCGTCTCACAATCAAAGGGGCACAACTCCCGCCAAAAATCTTATATTGAACTGTCATGTGCTCCTACGTCACGAGGCCAAAGGGCAGAGTGTAATGTGTACACCGAAGAAAAAAGATCGTCAATATACACATGGATTTGTAAATACACAAAAGTTGAGATATTTTCTGATTCCGGTGAACTAATGGAAGTCCTAACGGACGACCAGGCTATGCGAGACGCCATAGGTAAGTGGGATGTCGTCCACAGAAAAAAACGTTAGAAACTTCGCTAAAGTATCACTAGGTTTCCGGTACAAAAAGAGAGTTTAAGTTGACGAAGACGTTTTCATTCGGTGAAAAAAGTGTCAGAGTTTGGTTGTTTACACTTGACGATGTATTGAAATGAGTGATTTTTATAAGGTTTACTATTCAGTTGATTGTGTTTTTGTTGTTAGTATAAATGTAATGTCTTGGAGGTGCCATAGTGTTACTTTTTGCAGTCAATAACGGATTCTGTTTGTCAAGCTCAGTCAGTGTTGAGTCTGTGAAATGGGGTCAGTGGGTATTCACCGGCCCACAGGTCGCTACTATTGGTTCCTCAAGTTTTCCTCATCACCCAAGGACCTTAGAATTTCTGCTCTTTGAAGAAAAGTTTACTAAAAGAATATTTGACAAACAAAAGGACACAAAGTGAAAGAGAAGACTTAATTAACAAAGCCCATCTCGGCAGAAATTCTGGCATCATAAATGTGCATGAGGTGAACACACGTACTAAACAATGCAATTATAGTTTTATAACTTGGTCAATATATGTACAAACTATACATGTTATCTTCAGGTCAAAGATAAATTAATGTGTCCCAAAACAAAGACCCCAAATATTGATGCTGCAAGTCATATGCAAAAAATGCTACACACAAAAAGAGATACTTATTAAAATTTCTGAAATTCTTGTTTGAATAATAAGAGATTATTTTTTGAAAATCAAGAGATTTACAAGTTATTATTCAAATCTACTGGTGGGAAAAATTGAATATTGAAAACAATAATTTATATTCACACTTATAAATGTATCTCAATTTTTTGGAACCAATTATTTTGATTTGTCATAAAATAATATGAGTGTAAATATTACCAACATAGAACAATAGAATTTATTAGTAGTACAATTATTTCAGGATATATTCCCATTATTTTCTTTGAATAAATAGAGTTTGTACTTTACACTTTTTGAGGGTTTATAAAATTTTGTGTACATGGCACACACAAGTGTGCTACTATTTGTTCTTGGTGTCCCTATTGATTTAAAAATCTCAGTGGCTATCAATATAGTGAATTATTGACTAGTAACCTGTTAATTGTGATAGTGGTACTTGTATTATTGCTTCTGTCTAAATTTGCCTCAAAGAGTCTGAGAGATAAAAATTTAATGCCAGGTACGGCTGGCACACCTTATAATTATCTGAAGCCTATTTCAGTTTCTATCAAATGTTTTGGCTATGAATCACGATCAATTATTTTCCAGTAAATCAAAAAAGATTTCAGACCTAATTGTGCTTCATATTTTTCCCCAGTTTTCTTTTTTTAGAAAACACATTAAAAGTATACGACCCACAGGCATAAACATTTTGTTTCTCTTGTTAAAATCCATAGTGGCAACAAAAACTTCCAAGTGTGAAAACATTGAAAATTTGTGTATAGGATCTCTCGACTCTGTCAAAATCAGATCATAGAATTAAATTCCAAAAACAGGATAAAATCGGATAAATTAATGTAAGTTTAAATAATATATATCTAACGTTTTAAAAGTCAAAATAAGAAAATATTTTGATATGGGAACGGCTGGTTAAGTGTGAGCATGGCATCCCATAGAACAGAATAGAATACAATAGAATTACTAAATTCGTGCCTAATGGAAAAATACTGTATGTGTACATAATTTGGCATGTTTAAAATTTAGTGCAATCAATCCATATGGAGTTGGCATAATCATGAATTTAAGTGCTACTCATGTCTGTGGTGATACTGTATTTATGAATTATTTCTCAGTGGTATTCTTGAATTAGTGCATCATTGTCCCCACAAAGCTGCTAAAATACGAATCCTGCTTATTTAAGTACAGATACAGTGCTAGTTACACCTTTGTCCTATGACTAGGTACAGACAATACACAGGGCCATCTTTAAAGCGTGTTCGTTTACCCTCTCCAAAATTAGGGTAGTTGAAAATTTCACAAACTTTTTGATGACTTTATGAGAAAATCCTGTGGAAAAGGATTTTTAAAAAATATTGTTTCTTGCAGGTCCATAAAAAGTTTTGAGTTGAGTCATTTTTAAGTCAGTTGGTCGGAAGAGGGCAAAAAAACAATTTTTTAAAGATGGCCAATGTAGGAAGAATCTTGGTGTCTTTAGTGGTATTTTGGTGATAAAGATTCCATAGCTTAACAACAGATGTGCTTGAAACAATGAAATGTTACAGTAACATTACCTCCCCCCCCCAACACCACCAATAGTACCATACCAATGATTTTCAAAGGACAACTATGATAATGAACTCAGTTTTCTGTTTGGATTACATTGTACAATTTTATTTGTGACAGTGTAAGGTTAATTTTCTTGTCTATATCTCCCTCTTATATCTGTAGCATGATATCAAAATTTCAGAACTTTCTCAGAACCTTAGCTTTGTTTTCATGCTAGTACTTCAAACTAGGTTATGTTGTGTAGCAGTTGATTTTTTAGTCTCTGCATGCACTGTAACACTTAACTTCTCAGTTTTTTGGAAAGCGGTCTTTCTGTAGTGAGAACTCGTTCCGTCCTTCGGATGTGACTCAGAAATGCTTCCTCTTCAGAACATATGTGTGTTTTAATTTTTGTAAGTTTTTTTGATGTCATTGGTTGAGGTTCTCAAAGAAAGGGGGAAATATGCTCATGATATATTCCATTACACTCAGGGCTGAACAGATAATAGTAAATACAAAGTCAAGAATGCCATGATAAAAAAAAATTCACTCATCAATGTCCAGAATGCAGTATGCTTAATATGTAGAATAAAGTTCGCAATATAACAAACCCTTTTAATTTTACATAATCGTAAGTATAAAATGCATTTGACATGACTAATTTTGAAGTCTGAATGTTAGGTATTAAAATGTTTAAAGATCAAATAAATAATACCAATAAGATGAACAAACAATTTACAAATAGAAAACAAAAAATGAAGTAGATACTAGCCCCCCCCCCCCCCCAAAAAAAATTCCCACATCATAAGAGCACAGTGCTGAATGGCTCAGGCCAAATAAAGGTATATATTTGTTGTCTGTTTTATTCTTGAAAAAAGTTTGATGTTGTCCTGTATTTTTTTAAAGTGTACTTTCAAGACATTTTCGTTGTCAAGTCTGATTATAGTTATCTGAAGAAATAACAGTACAGTAAGCTAGTTCGTCTTCTGTCACTGCGTACCATTTAACATACAGCAACAATTCTTTAGCTTGCATCACTGTTCACAATAAATAATATTTAATATGATCAAAGGACTGCAACAAGTTTCATCAAACTTTATCCAAATGTATTTGAAAAAAGGCAAGAATAAAATATCAATTAATTCCAATATTCATTAATTTTTTGTTTTGAAAATAAATTAGTTAAGAGTCCAGGACCTTATTTAGTATTAAAATCAGTTTGTTAATTAAATATCAGTTAGTGATTTGGTATCAGGAAATGCATTTAATTTTGATCTCTGCCTTAAGAATTTAAATTATAAAATTATAAAAAGTGCTCAAGGTTTTAAAGAAATTTAAAATAATTTTTATGAATATAAATAGTATAAATTTTCTTTTGATTTTGAAAAGTTTGATTTTAAATTTATAATCATGTTATATTTAGTGTGAAGCATACTAGCAATGTGATCTGAATATGAAAATTCACTTTGATGATAAAAATACGATAATTTATTTAAACAAGTAAAAAAAAAAATACCAGAGAGACAAAAGCAAGGTAACCACAGTATATTGAGTGAGATTGTTACAGACTGTTGTATGTCTATCGAACCTATCAAACTTGGAATAATTCATCTTTTTTACCTGTAATTTTCAGAAAATAGTGTTTAATAATGATGTTAATTAAATCAGTTTATTTTCCAAACGCCATAAATCAGTGAGTGTTTTAAAGTGAGAATCTGTGCGAGGTATATTAAGGTCAACATTAACTATAAAGACATTTCTATCAAATTCTCAACTATTGATTTGATTAGTTTAAAATTTTGTAGGCTGATAGTCTCTGTTACTAATGATCTGAATTAAATTTTTGGTGTCATAATTTGAATCCTATGTTTGATATTTTGAAGAACTGAATAGATGTTCATCTTAAAATGGTCTCAATATGACTCTATGTCTTTAATTGGTTTTCAAGATCAAATTGATAATTTTTTCCTGTACAACAAAATCATATTAATACATAGTTATTGTGTTCAAGATGGATCGATCAGCTTAATGGTTGAATAATCAAGTTTTTTGAAAAGTAGTTTGCATTGATATGAGTGTTTACTTACATACATGTATGACTCAAATTATTTCAAGATCATTTATACTAGTATAAATAGTTCTAAAACTCTTAATAAAAGGAATATGCTATCTGCATGCTTGTATCTTGATGTCATTATATCAGCCGACAAAGAAATCAGCCAATAAAAATCTGCCTGTGAATTGTTATAATTTGCGGGATTTTCCAGTATATTATATTACAATGTTATAAGGAGCAGTGTCTAACTTTTTTGCCATAGTGTCCTTTCAATGTATAATCAAGCCTATAAGAAACTGTTCTAATTTAGGATATTTTATTTTTGGAAGCTTAAGGCTTCATCTCTGTCATTTGTGTTCTGTGTGGGAGGGGGATCCCCATCTCATAAATGTTATTTGCTCTTTCTGCGATTTTTTCCCATGCACACTTTCTGAATGTTAAATTCAGTAGAAACTCACAATCACTGTAAGAAAGATTATCCTGAGATGAATTAAAAAGAAATTTTCCCTTCCTACACTACCGGTACTTACTAGGAAGATGATGGATCATAAAAGAAAATTTTCTTGGTTTAAAATTGTAGCAACCATTTAAGATGTTAAGACTGCAGCTGCATACAGCTCCAGAAGCTTGTGAAGCAACTTCTCTGTGCATTGGGACTGTTCCTTATGGGGACATAACTCTGTAAAACAGAGAGAAAGAGAACTAGAAAATTAATGGAAATTTTTTTGGGAAAAAAACGTGACTGTTTTGACAGATAATGAATGCTAAACTGTTAATTGATCTGCAATTAATATTTTACTGATAAATTATGCTAGATTTCAAATTGGCATTGAATCTCAGAATAACGAAATTATTTACGTATTTTGTTATTGCGTATTGCACTGATGATGTTGTTATTTTGGTTATAAACTTTGTTTTTATTTACATATAAATTAATGTTTCCATTTATCAAAAAGTCATGATGGACATTTGTGATTATTAAGCCTATTTGTAATTAGAAAAGAAAGAAATCAACAATTTATTTATGATACAAAATTTAATAAAAATTATAGAAATCCCTTCAAGAAGAAAGGCTTTGTACACACCAAAATAGGCTAGTCTAGGGGGTGGAAATCTTATTTCTTTTTCGTCTTATTAAGGTCAACATCCATCACAGAGGAATAGAATGAGAAAGTCTTGTCACACTAACATAGACTTCATACAAACAGGTTAAAAACAGGCAAAAAGCCTGATGTCTGTGCACTTTTAAAATATGTCACCTTTAAAAGAAATTGTGCATTTCATATTACTTGAAAGCTCTACAGGAAATCTTATTCTTAAAAATTCAGACATACTGATGCAGAACTCTTTTTAAATTTTGATATTTTAAAATGTATCTTTATTTATTTAAAGAATTTTGAATTGATGAAAGCCAAAAATAACAAATTCAACCCAATATGGGTTAAATTTTGAAGGGGATACAATTATTTGATGGAAAGGACTGTTTGTCTTTCTTTTCAGTTTTGGGGGTACTGTATTGGTTTAGACAGACAAGTGCCCTACCCTTACATGTTTATTGAACTGCAAAAGAATTAGTCAGAGGAATGCTAATATTTTGTTAACTTGCCATTATGGGCCTTCTGGGTAGATCAAGGTATTTTGTGACTGGTTGGGTGTTTGCTGGGTTTTAATTGAAAGCATCTGATAGAAAGATTTTAAATTAAGATTTGTTCACCTTGTGTTTATTTTTGCCACCTTGTGGACAAGATACTAAATGTAATTTTTGTTGTAAATGGTGAAAATATTTGAACGTGTACCAGTATAAAGTCAGTAAAGGAAAAATATTGATTCAATTGCCTAAAAACCTTAATTACACAAAATTTTATGAAAGATTTCATTGTAGATCATTATAAACGAAGGTTTTTTGATTGATTTCAAAATTGAATTGAGATATATTTTGGTTCAAAGAGCATAAAGATTTTTGCTAAAAATCTTACAAAATAAATATAACAATCTTCTTGCACTATAAAATGTTAAAATGAACAAGAACGTCATTGACTTTTGATATAACTCAGGTACAGTTAGACCCTGAAGCAGTGTTTGTTAGAGACAGTATAATATTAAAATCGAGAGAACAATTTATTTTTGTCTATCTCTGATGATGTTAATCAGAAAGGCTTCAAAGCAATTAACGAGGAGAGGGAATATGTACTCTGTGCTGAAATATTGATGATTGTACACAAGGCAGATTATGTCCCTGGAACATTTGTTGTCATTAGGAATCTCAGATTTTCATGAAACAGAGATAATCATAATGGTTTACATTAAGTCATTACAAAACTAATTAACAATTAGTATTATTGTACAGGGTAGAGATAGAGTTCATCTCAGACTTCTAAAATCTCTGCTAAAATTGTTACGACATTAAGGGATTTAGATATTAATGATTAAACTTTATTCCAAATCTACATAAGTTTAAGAATCATATATTAGAGTATGGTGTTAAAACTTAAGCATTGTGCAAATGACTATCTTAAATAGGAATTTATTGTAATGCTGAAATGTCACAAGTATGAAAAAATGCTAACTATTTTTAGTACAAGTATATAAGAGTTAGTCTGTTAATGGTTTTGTTGTCCAAGGATTTGTCCATATATAAGTTGAATAATAAATCTAAGGTACTTCAGAGTATGAAGTGCACAAACTGGTATAGTCATAAAGACTTTGAACTGGTAGACTTACTGTATAGACATGCGACACCTAGATTAATATTAAGAGATGTACGGATTAACTGGTCGGACTACAGTGGACAATATGTTGTCAGTTACTTTGTAATAACAACAGATTTATTCCATGAACCAATAAATGACATCCCCTACGCTTACTTGTGACCTTCGACATGTCATATAGGAAACATTGATATTTTGAGTGATTCTCATTATTCTTAATTTCTTTTTTTTTTTTTTTTATAAAACACGTAATACAATGTGATTTGATTAAGTAAATTTAATTATGTGCATGCATTAATTAGCATAAGTTTCCAAGGCTAATTTTTTTTTCATTGAAAGGCAGAGGTATACTTAGCTCAATCACAAAGTTTATTTCTTTTTTTGGATTTATGTAATTAAATTTTAGAATGGGATATCAGATAAGGATGATTAAGAGATAAATTGGTAGATGATACCACTTACTACAGTCTCACCTAATCATGACATTTATTGATGACTATGATAGTGTTGAAATCAAGACTATAAGTATTATGAGGCCAAGTTAGTATTAGCAATATACAGAGGCATTCTCTGGTCAGAGTACCTCAGTATGGTCATAACACTCAGAATGTAAGTGTTTACCTGCCCCCTGTGTAAGGACTAGAATGGCCCGTAAACGGAGAGTTATTTATGGACACACTATAGTACTGTACTTATTTATAGACGAACAGAGGCAATAAAGGCATTCAAGGACCAGTATATGACCATCAATATTATAAGACTTTGTATAAGTTATAGAAATGATGTACAGATTATTAACGCATAGTGCGCAGAAGTCAAGACAATGAATTTATTAGTATTGTGACCATTGAAATAATGGGAAATTAAAACACTTAATTTGAAATTGTTGTGCAAGCTCAGAAATACATAAAAGGTACATTTTTGTAAAAGTATGCCATTATATGGTCTTCTTTGAGGAAGAAAGGGATGAAAACTGTGATGATTATGCAGTTTGCTACCATTAATATTCATCTTGTCTTCTAAATACCATGTTTAACCTAATAATTGTTGTTTTGTGTGTTTTATCTTTTCTGAAGACTGAAATACTAACAGGCTGAAGCACTAGTATACTCTTTGTATGCTGTTGTAAGCATTATGTTTAGGACATGACTAAGAATACATCATATGGAATATCTAAAGGGAACATGCTTTTTATGAACACAGCTGGAGGTACTAAAATATATTCCACCAACTGCAATATTTATGACCTACTTTTTGATTGGGCATTCAGTCATACATGCATGTACATGTAATAGCTAATTGTTGTGAGATTTTCATTTTGTCTTTATTTGGAATAGAATATCAAAATTTATCTTGAATGCTCTAAACATGGTGCATGAGGACTTTGCAGGAGGATTCAAACAAAGCTCTAAGTTATTCCTGAACCAGATCCCCACCCCCATCCCACCCCACCTCACCCCACCTTGGTTTACATCTGGGCTTTCTTTACAATAGTCCTAATGTAGCACATTTTACATTCTTCAATTTATACAGGAATACACATTCAGGAAGTCCAAAACAAAAGCAGAATTTTATGAAATTGCATGATGTGAGTAACAGTCAATTATTAAATGGTGTTCTGGATCATTAATACCTGTTTCACTTAATCAGTTAATGTTTGTTAATAATTACATATCTAAGTAATATGTTCTTATCATCAGAGCATACAAACAAATATGCGACACCGACTCGGGGTCATTAATATTATTTACCTAGATGATCGTGCATCGCTCCAGATAATATTCCATCTTATCTAATGTTTTTGTTTACCACTCCAATTAATTTCAATTTGATGTGTTCATACAGATATTTTTTTAACTCAAGGTTCATACCCTTTGAGGTTAATTTTATGTCAATAATGATGTTTCTGGTAATAATTTTTATGTCGTCTGCAGAGCAGGGTGGCTGTCCGTCCATCTGTTACAACTTACATCTTAAGAACTGTAAGCGATATGGTTTAGATATTTTGCATATACAGTATATAGCTTGGCACTATAGCTTATGTATTTGACCTTGTTTCCGACCTAGGTTTCCTTGAACATGAGCTTTGACCTACTTTTTGAAATAGTTGACAGTGTTGATATACAACTTTTTTGATATTTCATAATGTGCACTGTTTTTCATATAAGATTTTGACAAATACCAGTGTTATAGTCAACTTGACCTTGACCTTTGACACACTTTGCAAAAATCCCACATCAACCTATCTTCAGTTACTGTTTCTTTTGTATAGACTATTCATGTAGTATTAAAAATGAGAAGAGGTCTCAGTACATGGACTTTTTTTGGTTTGAATTTTTAAAGAATAAAATTGACACAAGTAATAGTTATATCCTTGAAATTTTTGTTCAATTTAGAATATGATTTTAAACCTTAATTATTCAAATTTTAAATTTTGTTAAAATTCACCTGCCCTATGTATTAAGTTTTTGTAGTGCTTTTAAAACTTCACTAGGGCTGTGCAATAATATTGATATTCCAGTATACAAAATTGCATTTTTTTAATGTTAATGGAATAAAAAATTATTTGTATTATTTTCAACAACAAAAAGAATATTTTCATTTAATCTTCGAAATAGCAACATTTTAACTAGTTTAAAAGCTTCCATAGACAACAATTGTACCATATTATTTAAATCACCTTATAATTGCAATGTATTATACCTACACTAATCTTTTTGAACCGTACCCGAACTGAAAACTGATCATGACAGCCCTATTCCAGTACATTGCATTCTAATGTTTACAAAAAATATTGTATTGCGATAAATTCCATCATGTCATCTAGCATAATCTTTTTGAATTGAAACTGATCATGCTCAACTGTCTGTCTTCAACTTGTGTTTACAAGCAGTACATAAGATTAAGTCTTTTTAATTTCAGTTAATTTTGACTTCTATATACTTTAGCTTTACTGAGTTTTACATCACGAGTAGGTTTCTCCAAAATCTCTCTATTAAAACAGACCATCTTAAGAGACTTTATCCTATATTTTAAGTGCCCTCTTCCCTTTCAAGCAATGTCTTCATTGTATTCAATTGTCGTACATGTTAATGTACTTGTGTATCTTAATGTAAAGTGTTTTGTTCTTTGTATGACATGTCTACACACAAATTTAAGAAATTATATCTTATGCCTGTGTATTATGTGATGCTCTTACCAGTTTTTCTGTCTATAATGTTTTATATTTAGATTTTTGTGTATAGTATGAAACATACAAAAAGAAAAGGTGATAATATTGCTACTGTCAGTACTGATATTATTTTAGAACTTCAATGTTTAAAAGTTTGATGGCAGAGAAAGCATACTAGTATATATTCCCAAACACTAGATGGAGAGGATTGATTTGGATTTGAATTCATCTCTTGATTCTCTTCATAGGCTTAGTTAATGTACAGTCAAACCTCTTTTTCATGAACTTGATGGGACTGAGAAAAAAAAGAATTATCTGAGAGTTCTGATGGTAAAAAAAAAATGAAGAAGTGGTTATGACATCCAGCTCACTTTGACAAATCTCTGGTATTCAGAATATCACAGTTTGAGAATCCAAAGTTTGACTGTTAGTCTCATTCTTCAAAATCCTAGTTTCTCAGAAGTATTTGAATATGTCTTTAGGAAATTGTTTGAATACATGGTTACATTAAAAAATGTTGAAGGGTGATATTTACTGTCATGGAAGCAGCTGTACCTATTTTTTTGTGCTCAACTTTTTTCTGAAAGTGAGGGATATTAATTTGGATCTGTCTTTCTGTTGTACCATTTGTCAGTCAGTCTAAATTTCAAGAAGTCTTTGAGTTTTGCAGTGAAACTTAATACCACAACTCCTTATAACCTAAAAAGACCCTATTGATTTTGAGGTCAAAAGGTCAAGATAATGATTTCATACATTCTGTGTGTGTGGAACAGTTTCATTCAGACAGAATCTCAAGAAGTCTTTTAGTTTTTTTTCTATGAAATTTTACATCACAACTCTTTATGGCCTAAAAATGACCCCTATTATTTTTAGGTCAAATATCAGTTGGTAAAAAAAATTATATACATTTTCAGATAATACATTATAAAGTTTCTTTGAGCTTTCTTAAACAAATATTAATAACACAACACACTATGATGTAAAAAAAAAAAAAGGACAATTATTGATTTTAAAAGTCAAAAGATCAGAGGTCAAGGTCATAAATTCATACATTCTGTTTGTGTGATACACTTTAGTTTATGGAACGATATCTAAAAAACTTTTGAGTTTTTGCAATGAAACTTTTTTATCACTCCTAAAGCATATTGGCTATAAGCATGTTTTATTGTGTATGTATTTATATATGATTTCTAAATGATAATAAATCTCTTTGGTGCATAAGAGTTTATCTATCAGTGCATGGTATCAGATTATTTACATATGATATATGAATTATTTATCTTCTTGGCATAGTTTGAATATGAGTACATGTATTTATCATTGTAAATATGTTCTTACAAATGTACCAGTGTACTTGTTTACCTTTCATAATAGCCCTTTTGGTGCCCCTGTGTTATTACATATAAAATACATGATCATAACGTAATCTTGAAATACCTGTAATATCTGGTTGAGGGTAAGAAATGAAGATAGAGGAGTCAAGGCTTGCCCAGCCCTCTATCACGTTTTCGGCCCAGGCCCAATTGTTTGCATTTCAAGACAGTTAATAATTGTCATGTATTTTGTTTATCCTGCATCAATTAATTTTAAAACAAAAATTGTTTTATGATTTCATTTCAAAATAGTAAAATTCAAAATCAGACACAGAGACATCTGACATTTTGGTCAGGTGTATAAAACAAGGAATGGTACATGAGGCAACACACTAAATCAGTCAGGTCCATCCAACAGTCTGTCAGCTTTTGCAGTTTTGGAATGACTTTCTTTTGTGCTTTCAATGAGTGAATTAAAATGACTTTGTAAAGAGATGTCTTCAATAATGTTGAAAATGAAATATATTGTTATAATTTAATTCAAAGACTACAGACTATCATCTGACAATTTTCCTAACATTTTATTGCCTGTGTTCTCGACAGTGGTTCTCTGTTACAACCAGTGTGTTTGACCATGCAGTGCTTTGTATCCTCTGCAAGTAATGCACATACCTGACATTGCCTCTCTACTTGTGCCATTTCATAATAGTAATTAATAAAAAAGTTAATTTCACACATATTCAGGTATTCTGACCTCAATACGTGTCAAACACAACAGTGCTGAATCATGTTTTGTACGAAGCATGCCAAGACCTAAGTAGTACTTGCATTAATTAAGAAAAAGAATATTTTTGTATAATGTCTGTACACTTTTTCCCTTATACTTTGATTTGATCTAAGTACATGTACAATGATGCACTCTGATGTATAACACCTTAATCGTTGTTAGTCTCCTACCATGTCATTTGAATTTATATATGAAAGTTTTCCTTTTGTTTTTTCGACTTTCATTTTGGTTTTAATGGGTTCATTGTATAAAAAGGCATCTAATTTGAAGAAGCCTGCATGTTAATTCCAATTGTAGGCATAATATAATTTCTGTTAGTAAGGAATTAATATATACAGGTGACAATTACAGAGATGTTATGAGCCTCATTATTATAATATCTCCAGTGAACATCACTTATTGATGTCATACAATTTACATATCTGTTTTGGAATTGAATACATGGAATCTAAGATCTGTCTTTGTGTCGTTCTGGTTGGACTAGACCACAGAAGCAGCCATCTCTTACAACTGACCTTGACCTCTTAACGATTGTAACAATTAAATGAACTGCATAATCATCAGACAGTTTTGATAATATTTTGATTCCAAAAATGGTTGTCAATTTTCCATCTGGTCCATTAAGTGATTATTGTGGTAAATTTCATGACTTTGATATTTGGACTGAGGATTTAATTTTGAAGATGGATTTTAATGGTGTGAAGTATGAATGAATGGATTTCTTTTTTTGTTTTTGTAGTCCAGGACTTTGTGATAGATGAAGCCTTGGACATGGACCTGGAACGCTACCTCGGGAATGGTAAAATGTGAGTACAATTCACGTGACGGAAATGTCAATAAAACATTACAAAGTGACATTGGTATTATGAATTGTTTTATTTCAGTGTAATATGAGAGATGGTGATTTACAAATCGTAACTGCTTGCAGAGAAAATTACTCTAAAATTGGTAAAATAATAATAATACTCAAAAGGTATTTTGTACTAAAAGTCATATGATTTGGCTTGATTTATTATTATATTTTAGAAAACGTTACCTAAAAAGGGCAAAATCATTCCATTCATAAATTCCAATTATATTTAACTTTATTTGAAGCACATAAAACAATGTGACACCTTCAAAGATTTATCCTAAATTAAACACCTGGATTAATAAGTAGAAGCAAAATAAATATATAAAATTTGGAACATTGGAAACAAAATTATGAAATTGTGTCAAATTTTTTCCCAAACTAAACAGCTTAAAAATTCTTCAGTCCTTCATATAAACATAAAATAACAACAAATGTACAACAGAGAAAAATATTGGTCAGGCTGTCACTTGAGTTTCAGACCTCCTACTCACCATCCACTACTCATGTACCTGATTGCCTGTACAAACTCTACCTCTTTATTTTTTTTTCTAAGAAAAACATCACTGATACTCTTGTAAAACTACCCACAGGTTTTTTGTTGAACATGAAATAAAAACAGAAAAAAGTTTTGGCCAAAGAGGGCCTTGAACCCATGTGGTTTCTCTACCACCATTTAGCTACCCGGCCAATTTACCAATCCCCATTCCAATCAGCATGAATCATTCATGTGATTCAAATTTTTTAAGCTAAAAACTAAACAACTATTTTTTACTAGTATACATATTTTTCTCTTGACTCCTTTGATCAAGATTAACAGGAATTAATACACTTTATCAGATTTCAAGCATATGCTCAGCAACCTTCTCAGAACGGACTATCTTACAAAAAATTTTAAAATAATTACTATATGTATAAAAATGGAAATATACTAATTGTGAAAGGTGCAGTGTATGTAAATTCCAGATAAAGATTTTAATTGAAGAGACTTAAGGAAACACTATTGTAGGAAATAAAGAGAAATTTCAACTCCTTGGATATTGTGACCCACCTAAGCAGAATTATTTGTAATGGCTTTATATCTACGTTTCATTTTTCAAAGAGAGGATATTTGTAAGAATTTGTTATAACCTATCCATGCATGTGTCAACCAACAAAATGAGACACCATCTTAATATCTTAACATGTAGTTGTAAGACTCCTTGTCTGCGTTAAGTGAAGGTTTTGGAGTGTAGGTATATTGTAGAACTGTGAGGTGATGTTGCCCTAGGGCCAGGTTGGAGATTAAAATGCTTCAGTCCAGACACAGCTTTACAGAGTATGTCTCCACTGCAGGCCTGCATAAAATGTTCTTAAAACCTCTAACCAGCTTACCAAATGTTTAAAAGGCAGCTAATCAGAAAACATAACAAAGGATTCTCTGTAGAAGTAGTGACAATTACATAAACCCGAACACCAAAAGCACACAACTCGCTCCTCCGCGCTCAATAGAAAATTTGTTTAATGGATTTCATGTTCTGCAATTGTCAACACAAGTTTGTTTGACTTTTGAAATCAGGTTATAAAGAATTAAGTACTTCAAAAAACCAGACAATATTGATTGACTAACAGAGCCTTAAGTTCCTTTTAATGCTCAATTATATCAACATTGGAGAGAACTGTAATGCATTCTGTGATTAAAATCGAGGAGGAAAAAAAACGAGACCTTCAATCTCAAAACGACATAAAAAAATGGCTCTAATAACAGCCGACTTTCCTTTTCACGAAATATATTTTATGACACACGCACACTTTTAAAATGCTTGAGAAAAGGATGTATTGTACAACTGTATCACAAAAATCAGTGTGGGTCAAGGGGGTACCTCTTAATACTGAGAATTGACTTTTTATTACAAATTTTTATATCTGTAAAATTTTCTGTTGAACTCAAATTACGTACTTAATTCAGTTAATTGCAGTTCATAAATGTTTGGTAGAAAACAAAAAATGAAAAGGAAAGAAAATAATTCCTTATATAGGTGTGTTTATGTATGTGTTATATGTGCCAGTGGAAGGAAGTGAAATTCTACACAGAGAAAAAAATATAAGTATGTCACTTACTTATGTGGTGGATCAAAAGGAGTGTCATGTCTTTATTTACAAAACAGAGGGAAACTAGAGTTAAACCTTCTGCTTCATTGTATAATTATAGCAATGTGATTTACAATTTGAAAATCATCAAGGTTGCTGAAATATATATTGTCTTTGCAGCCCTGTGCTAAATATGCATGACCACTTTCCCCAGTCACTTAAGGTTCATCAACCCTCTGACAAGAGAGATAACTCTCACTGGAATTAATGCCCTTTATTCCTTTATAGAATTGGCAAGTTAAAAGTCAATTTCCTTTACATTTCGTCCTGTAATATATGATTAAATAGTATTCATTTCAATTTTAACTAAGATTTCTTTTGGAAGAACAGTATGTAACACCAAAGAATTAATATTTTATATGAGTGAATAGATATAAACTAGAATCAAAGATAGGACCTCTGGCAAAAATATATCAAATTTGTCTTCATAAATTTTACCAGAAACAAGAGATTCGTCCTTTTAATGACTTTGTAAACACCTATACAGTTTGTTATGTTTGAATATTTTTTTTAAGCAAAAAACTTTGGTCATTAAACAAAAGAAAAAAAATATACAACTCTAATTTTGCAAAGAAGCTCTTACTGTATGGTAAACCTGAATGTTACCTGTCATGAAGTATTTTTTAAAAGGTAAAATACACTGCTATTCTCAGGGTTTGATGTGAAGAAATCAGCATATCTCAGGGATCAAGGTGAAAAAGCCTTAATATCTCAGGGTCCAAAGTGAAAAACTTCACAATTAGCACAGGGTTCAAGATGAAAATATATCAAACTTAAATACCAGGGTTCAATGTGGAAAATCATCACAATATCTCAGAACCAAATTTGAAAAAATTGTAATAGTAAGAAGGTAAAATTGAGAGTGATAAATTTTGCCTTAAAAATTTCTATTACTCCACGTACAAAAAAGGCAAGTCCAAGGGATAAACATTTTTGATTCGTTTCAAATGCAATTCTTTATATCCTGTAAGTTTATAATATTTTATGCTTTAAACTTACTGGCAATGAAAACCAAGCATGACTGAGTGCTTATAAGCATGTTTGTTGTAACCATGTTGCTCATATTATAGCTTCAATTTGCTGAAGTTTGAATTTGATTGAAACAGTATTCAAAAAAGAAATGAAGAGAAGGGAGATGGAACCTTTAACCTACCGTGGCTTAAGAATATGTCAAATTACATAAGTGACAAATGTGTTGCTACTGTTTTTTTATCCGTGTCTTTTTTTATACGTTTGTATATAACAGAGCAACATCCGTTCTCATTTGACGTAATGAGATATTAATCTATGTAAATTCTATTAAATGTTCCCATCTGCAATATTAACGACTGTAATTCCTGAAGTGTGAATATTTAATTATATTTTACTGGACTTTTTTTATGGAGTTTAGAAACTAAGAAGACCTGCTTGATGGCCAATTTGAATTACTAATGAAATTATTTTTGGTGTGTTTAATTATCATGGTTCTAGCAGCTTAGGTATAAAAAAAAAAACTCCACTTGCAAATTCTCAGGAATCTGGTTTTTTTTTTTTTATCATTATTCATACCTTGAATTTTGCTGTGCATTATCTTTTCGTCATAGAATTGCTTTTACATTGTCCCATATTTATATGTTTTATAATAGAGTGCTAAAGTATTAGATCGTTCTGACAGAAGGCATAATCATTTACTTTTTGTAGCAGAAAAAAAGTGCGTCAACATGAATTAAAAGCTGTTAACAAAAGCAAAAATCATCATATATTACATAGAAAAAGGAGGTTAGCCCTATTTTTGAAGATTAAGTTATATTTAGTAAAATGTTATGAAGCAAAATTGGGGTTTGGAAGGGGGGGGGGCATTAGTAGTATGGAATTTAATTCAGAAAGTATTGCATACAATTTGAAAATAAATCAGTTTTTGCCAGTGAAGGCAAAAGCTATTTCACTCAAAGAGAAAGGCAGGCAAATCACCTTGAAATAATGCCTATAACACAGTGGCCTGTGTGTGATCATTTATTAATTAAGGAACTGTTTTTTTTAAGTCTGATGTTTTTTTTTTCTTTGGGCACTGCTTTAGACCCGGAAATTAGAAGATTCCTTATAAATAATTGGAAAACAAAATCTATAGCTGTATACGTTGTCTGTCATTTCAGAATTTAAATTGGTAATTGGCATGCCGGTTATGTATTATTTTACACTTATTTTACGTACATAAAGTGCAGCATTATATATTTTAGTGTATAGAGACACCGATACATTGTTGAAATGCCTTCACAAAATGATAAATTGATCTTGGTCTATAAATATTGATTTTAACGACTGACTTTCTGCTACCAACTATTAATTACTGTGGCATATTTAAATGATTTTTTAAATTTATTTCTACAGGTAGCTGGCAGGTTGAAAACATGTTACATTTTTGTTGTTGTCTATTTGTCAAATCTGAAAGGGTCAATAAATTTAAATTAATTTTGAAGAATGTTGATGGCTGCAATTAATTTGTTTAATTCATTGAAAATTGCAATGGGAAATTCCCTGTAATTTTAAGGGTATGATATCAGTTTGTTCTTTAGCTATATTGCTGAAGCTACTATATTGTGAAAATTTATTCAACCATGTGACTTCATTTGCAACACTTGTAGATTTAAAATATTTATAAAGCAATATTGAGTTGTAAAATATTAGGTTTATGACTGTCAGTTAAATTTTATGTTTCTTAATATCCTACCCAAAGCTGCTATTTAAATTGCTTCTGTGTAAATCTGTAGCAAAGGATTGCCGTTCCAAATATGCTAATTACACACTTAAATTTGGAGATTTACGATGGAGATTTTTCATGGTATATCAAGTTGTTTATGACTGTGAGAAGTAATTAATTTTAGAGCCTCATCATCTTCTGTTTTGATGTGGAGAACTGTTATTGAATATAAAGTGTGTTTATGGAGATGAAGATGTTTGAATTGTTATTACTAGAGAAGCTTTGTTTACCCCTTAGATTTTGTCTGTAATACAAGATCAGCTCAAAAGTAAAAATGAAATTGAACTGAGGGGAGTCTTAATCCCCCCCCCCAAATTTAATTAATTTTATTTTTCCCTTTTAATTCTCATGAAAATTAAGGTTTTAGAATTTAAAAATATCTTCCAGTAAATTGCAAGTTTTTGGCTATTTATAGAAAAATGCTGAACTGAATGAATCTCTACATTTTTTTGGATATAAGCTTTTTATATAGTTTTTATAGAGTTGTTGGAATTAGCTTATTCAAACTGCATTGCAAAAACTTTGATTGAAAGAGCTATGAATGAACTTGTTACATGTAAAATATTAAAAAGTTCAAATTCTGAAAATGTCTTTATTATAGGTAATTCTTAGGAATTAGAAAAAAGATTATTTATCACAATGCCTTGTCATTTGGCTTGAGAATGTTTTACAAAACTTTGATTTTGTTGCTAATTCATCAGGTAAAAGTTCATTTGGAATGAATTCTTGGTGTAAATTCAAACGACAATACTGATTAGCTCTTCATGAGGTTGAACACAGATGTCAGGGGGTAATGTTGTACCTACAATGTCCTCTCCCAATCTGTGATTTGTCAGGCTGAAGCAAATACACTAAAACCAGGTTCTGACATGACAATCAAAAAATTGCTTCAAATAAAATACAACACTCATTTAATGGCTCATAAGCAGGATATGTCAAATAAAATAAACTTTAACTAAAACACTAGCCACCTTGACAAGAAACCAAGATGTGCCGTGGGTTGTAGGTCACCCTAAAGGAGGAGGAGAATAACCTCATAATGTGACATAAATCTTATCATCAGTAAGAGTTACTGGATTTCCTTTTTAAAAATGGGGGGGGGGGGTGTTCTAAGCCTTGATCTTCCTCTTTCTAGTTATAGTCTTTACTTATTTGACATTGCAGACATCAATCTTGTAATTGTGAGTTTGGTTGACTTCCTCATCCTAAGGAGATGTTTATGATTAGCTGTAGGTGATGAGGAAAGAAGAATTTACAGGCTAACTGTTTAAGCTATTTTATACTAATTATTTACGTAAAAATAAGTTATAACTTCTGGGTTACTCATTAGATTTTAACCTTGACATTGGTCTCATAGGTTTTTGTCAGGGCTTTGACTGGAATAAAAGTTAATTGAGTCAATTGACAAAAAATTATTTTTTTAAAAAACTCCTCTTTTTCTGAGGCCCCTAGTGGCTCCAAGGTGAAGGCCTGTCCCGATGGGGGTGGGAGGGGGGTGGGGCTTTCACCTTTAAAGAAGATCTTTGGTAATTGAGTTCTGTAGTAAGGTTCCAGAATGCAAGAATATAACCTTCCCTAATTTATTTCCGAAGACAGAACCATGGTTTATCTTGAATAAAAAATTATGAGGTTTGGGGGTGGGGAGTTAGATGTATTCACTTTTTGTGGGGAGGGTCATGAGTTTTACTCCAGATGCAGGGAATTCAACCTAACAGGGTTTGTACTCACAAGTACTGAGACTATTTGAATGTATGGAATTACAAAGTTAGAGTGTGGCATTACCAAGTATATATTTCATTGTTCAAACCTATGTTTAAGCAGCGGGGCAAATGAGAATCATGCAATTAAAGCAGTTAAGTTTTGAGACTATTTTGAACCATTGGTAGGTAAAAATTGGTAGGTAAAAACAAAAGGAAAAAAATATGAAGAATGCATCAGAAATGAAATTGTATGTCCAAGAAGATAGTAAAAGAATAAGTTGACCCAGTTACAAGGTAATGTCTTTTAATTAAAATATGTTAAACTAGAGCAAAGCTCGTTGCAAATCAACGAGTAGGTCTTCCTTCCTGTTTGACCGGAAGTAGCTTTCATTTTTCCCAAAAATGAGAAATAACACCCAAAAATGCTTTGAATCCTCTAAAGGTATGTTAGTAATGCAAAATAAGCCATTTTTTGCTACTTCCGGTTTAACCGGAAGTAACGACGACGCACGGAAAATTAATTTTTAAGCTCCAAGAGACATATGTTGACCAAAAACTTGTCACAAACGGCAAAAATACGCGTTTTCCGACTACTTCTGGTTTGGCTGGAAGTGACGACGCTGGACGAATTTTGACGACTTCATTAGATTAAGCCTGGCATTTTCAACAACTTTGCTTCTTTGATGTATTACAAATTCTGAATACTTTTTGAGATATCTGGAAAAATCTTTTGGCCCCTCTAAATCCCTTGATTAAGGGGTCAGCCCCTTTTTTCGACATATCAATTGAAAAATCTTCTAATTCTGCACAAATTATGTTCTATATATTTTTAACAAAATATTTTCAGTTTAGAAGACAAAAAGCAAAATATGAGTAATTTTTGTTTCTTTTAAGCGTTCTAATTTTTGACCCTTATATAGCGCCATTTTGAATGGAGAAATCGAAAATCAAAAACCGATGTGCACAACTTCAATCCTTTTTGTCCCCCGCTTTCGCGAAAGCGAGGGGACATTAAATCTCATTCGTCTGTCCGTCTGTCAGTCTGTCAGTCTGTCCGTCACAAAAACTTTAACCTTGCCCATAACTTTTGATTTAGTGGAGCTATGACTTTCATATTTCACATGTGTATTCCTTGTGACAAGTCCTTTCTTTGGGTACCACCAAATTTGACCTTTTGACCTTGACCTTGGAGTTTGACCCACTTTTACTCAAAAATTCCAAACTTTTACTTTGGCCATAACTTTTGAATAGTAGGTACTAGGACATTCATATTTCACATATGTATTGTTTGTGGCAAGACCTTTCATTGGATAACAACAACCTTGACCTTTTGACCTTGACCTTGGAGATTTACGTACTTATGAAAAAACTTTAACCTTGACCATAACTTTTGAACGGTGAGGACTAAGGCTTTCGTACTTCACATATGTAATCCTTGTGAGAAAACCTTTCATTGGATACCAATAACTTTTACCCTTTGACCTTGACCTTGGAGATTTAACTACTTTTAAAAAGTTTTAACCTCGGTCACAACTTTTAAACAGTAGATACTAGGACTTTTATATTTCACATATGTATTCCTTGTGGCAAGACATTTCATTGGATACAAACAACCTTGACCTTTTGACCTTGACCTTGGAGATTTACATCCTTATGAAAAACTTTAACCTTGACCATAACTTTTGAACGGTGAGGGCTAGGGCTTTCGTACTTCACATATGTAATTTTTTTGAAAGACATTTTATTGGATACCAACAACTTTGCCCTTTGACCTTGACATTGGAGTTTTAACTACTTTTTTTAAAAAAAACTTTAACTTTGGTCACAACTTTTGAACGGTAGATACTTGGTCTTTTATATTTCACATATGTATTCTTTGTGGCAAGTCCTTTCATTGGATATCATCAACTTTGACCTTTTGACCTTGACCTTAAAGATTTACGTACTTATGAAAAAACTTTAACCTTGACCATAACTTTTGAACAGTAAGGGCGAGGGCTTTCATACTTCACATAGGTAATCCTTGTGAGAAAACCTTTCATTGGATATCAACAACTTTGACCCTTTGATCTTGACCTTGGAGTTGACCTACTTTTAAAAAAACTTTTTATTTTGGCCATAACTTTTTAACGGTCAGGATTAGGGTTTTCATCTTTAAAAAAAAAAATCAACTTCAGTGTTACTTTCGAAATAAATGACATAGGATGTTCATATTACACACAATATGTCATAAAAAATAACATCTCACCCACAAAGACACAGAAAGCGGGGGACCACAATTCTTTGAATTTGCTTGTACTATCTAAAATCAGTAGAATTTCTGCTCCAGATTAAGCCGTCTCTGAGCCTTTGTCTGGAAACGAAAGCCTATAAATTTTCGTTTAAAGGGAAATAACTCAAAACCGGAAGTGATTTTATGAAATTTTAGTCAACATTCTGATAGAGTTTATAAAAGTCTATAACCTCTGAAAATTTGAGCGAAATTCGTTGAGAAACTAGTGAGATATGAGGCCTCAAAGTTGCGGTCTAGGAAGTAGAAGAAAAAAAAAGAATAATAATCTTTACCATCAGAATCAGTAGAAGGTCTTCCGTTGGAAACAGAAGACCTTAATTCATGTGTTGAGGATTTTAACTATATAGATGCCATGAAAAGTGACATAGTCAGCAACTGTAATGCCTGGAATACAATCACTGTCTCCTGATTTAGATAGTTTATCAGCTTAAAACACTCTTAGATGAGTCAAACACTTCTTTAGTCTGTAGTTTTATGTCAAGATTTGGGTCACACATTTACACTTTTGTTTTTGACAAGTATATTGAATAAGTACTTTAATTTCATTTATAGAGGAATTCAATGGTAGGTTTTTGAATGACACAGCAGTTGCTCAGTTTCATTAGAATAACAGAATCTCTGCCATAGTCCTGTTACAAGGGGAGATAACTATAGGGAAATGTTTTTTTTTTTTGAAAATGGATGGGCCATTTAAAATCTTTTAAAAGAACCTGTGATGACTGGGCCAGAAAAGATGAAATTCATATTTGAAAGGTTTCAAACGTAGGGTAGATTGTTCAAATGATGCCCCACAGGGGTAAAGTGGGGCCACCATGCATGAATTTTTTCTTTTTTTTTTTTTTTTACAAGGGAATTACTGTAATAATCTTTAAAAAATTCTTCTCAAGAACAGCAAAGCCATGATTAGTCATAATTATAAAAAAGGTGGTGTTTATAGATTCAAGTTTGTTCAAACCAGGACCCCCAAAGGGATTAGCCTGAATGTTTATTATTTGGATTAATGTAATTGTTAATTGTAAAGAAAGAAATGTTTGTGTTGTTTTTATTAAGCTGAATCATTTCATGCTCAGAATAAGAATTTACGACTGTAGTATTGTTGGTAATAGACAAGGATATTTTCACATATCAGGTTTACTTGAAACCTGCATTAAAGACAAAAAAATTATTTTAAAAAGGCATATTGAACAGGCATTTAAAATCTATTGCACCTGTCATTATTGTCATTAATCAAAACCAGACATATGAAATAGGTATTTAACATGTTGATAAATGCCTTTCTAGCTATAAAAGACCAATATGCTGTGACATTTAAAATATCATAAAGCCAACACTTTGCAGCCTATTGATCCTGTTTTTTATAAACATTTAAGTTCATTAGGTAATTATATTGTTTGGAGTTGCACAGATCCTTTTTGCCGATACCATCCGTATTGGGTTACTTATAGAACGTTAGAACTTTGTCATGACAAACGCTAAAAATAAATTTTGTATACAAGATTGTATCTCAGACATTTTTTCAATGTCTGGCTTCCTAGTTGGAAGCTCACCTGAGCCAAGAACTCAAGTTTTGTCCTATATCTCGATGATTGACCTTTACTGTCTCCAGATTAGTCGATATAGCCTTTCTTAACCATTGGTGATGAGGACAAAATTATGTATTTTGATATTCATTATATGTATTTGTTATTAATCCATGACAAGGAGGGTTAGTCACTGAATACTGGGCCTAAAAAGGAGCCAAGAACCCCCACCTAAAATTGGAATACTTAAGAAAGGCATTTGAAATATTTTTTGTTAACAACTATGTTGCATTTTACAAAATGAATTTGCAGTAATGCTATTCATTTTTCAATGCTTGCACACTATTTTGGTTAAAGCAGCATCCTCTCTTCTCCTTGTGGAGTCACAGAGTTAGACAGTATCAATTGATGTCCTTATCTCATGTGAGCATTATTGTCCATGGGGGCCTATTTATTGCTTTTTAATTAACAATGATAATGGCATGAGACCAACAGACCAGAAATGTATTACTTCTCATAATGATTTGTAATAAATGGCAGATATTCATTTAGAATAAAATGAATGAAATTTTAATTTTCAATATTTTCAAATAATTGATGGATGTGTTCTGGGATCAAACTGACTAGGAGTAAAATCCATAAAAGGATAAATGTTACTGAATAAGAAATAAAGACTGACTATTTTGCCTGATACATAAAATGTTGAGTCTCTAATTCTCATAACAGTGATCATTCTTGTCGAATGAAAGCGGTGCTAATCTTTTTGATAGCATATTTTCTGGTTTAATGATCTTATCCACAAGTGGAGGATATTAACCCTGGTCCGATTGTCCATCCGTCTGTCTGTTGGTAACATTTTCGTTTCCATGAAATATTGACAAGCCCTTTGAGTTTTTGCAATAAAATCTTATACAACAACTTCCTATGGCATAAGGAAGACCCTTTTGATTTTGAGGTCAAAAGGTCAAAGGTCAAGGTCTTTAAGAAATACTTTCTTCTGCGTGTAAAAAAAAATTTCTCAAGAAGCTTTTAAGTTTTTGCAATTAATATTTATTATATACCATCATTCATGATAAATCCCTATGGCCCCGTCCGTTTACCCTGCCTAAAATCTTAAAGTGCCCCCCCCCCCCATCTGCAAATGCTCTTTTTTTCTCCCTTAAGTGGAAGACACTGATTCTCTGAATTCGCTTGTGTACTTAATTGTGCAAATGACTTATATGGATATCTTTATGTTAAATTAGTCTTGTTCATATGTGGCAGATAAATAGTTATTGATTTTATGAATAGAATATGTTGATGTTACTTGAAAAAATTGCTGATTGATTTAGATTTTACCATTTTTTTTCCCTATAATTATGAAATTGTTAAAATTGATATCATGAAGTCAGTTTTGGATGAAGTCAGTTTGACTTGGGATTATGATTTACAACTCAACCCCATGCATGTACAGTATGAATGATCAGCCTAAATAGTGTGTGACTTACTATGAACAATTTCTGCATTCATTGAACTATTTCTTTTCATTATACCATTTTCTTATCAAGTGTTTGTATAAGATGGATAGGGGAAAACATGATAAAATAATAATAGATTTTTAAGAGTCTTATCTAGTTCCCAGGCTACAATATTCAGCATATTTAAGCCAAAATATGGTAATTTTTGTTTGAGAAGAGAGAATTTCTCACATGTAAAATATTGTGGGTAATATTAATAAAAATTTAGATTATCAAAATGAAGTCATGTGAAATGTCTGTTCAGCATAAGACATGATGTGCATTCATTCAAGGTAAGAAAGATAACTCTCGTACACTAACTCATGGCTTAAATTTCGCATAAAAAAAAAAGATCAAAAGTGAATAAAAATCATGAAAGTGAAGCATTTAGTATCTATAAGAATCATTAAGCTTTTTCTTTATAGTACATGATTGTATTTTGAAAAAATTAAAAAAAGACCATTAAATGATAATATTTCTGAGAAAGATATATAGGAAACTCAACTACTAGTACCATGAGGTCTTCAATATGGCTTCAACCAATATGGTAAATATGATTGTTACTGAAGTATAGGCACAGTGTGGTTAAATTAGCCATATATATATATATATATATATATATATATATATATATATATATATATATATATATATATATATATATATATATATATATATATATATATATATATATATAGTCATGTTTGTTAAATTTGGTTTTTGCTGTTGATGCTGGAGTTTATGACACATGTACATCCAGGGATGATATACAAATTGAGTTCATTTTTATCCCCTGACAACAGAACTTAGGGAGGATATAGTTAGTTGTGTGTGTTCGTGGGTGAGTGAGTTAGTCCTGTGAAAAATTGCAGTGGGATGGATTATTTTGTCTTGATTTATAGATCTGCTCTTTGCGAGGGGATGCTTTGCAATGTCATTGATGATTTTTTGACATTTCCACCACCTCCCAACTTACCACCCCAACCCTTTTTTTCCCCAAAAGTTTTATATATGGCATTTATGGAATTTGGGAATTCTATACTATGGTGTGATATAAAGTATCAGAATGTATAAAAACTTGACTGAAAATAAAGAAATATATACTTGTCAAAATTTCTAAGTCCCCACTTTTATTAACTTAAGTATTTAAAAAACTTAAAATCAATTAACAAGTTGCTTACAATTTTACCTTTTTTTTAGTGCCTACCTTACGGCCAAAAAAGACTTGTTGGGTTAAAAATTGAAGTGCGAGTTTCATATGTTTTCGGGTGTATCTTTTATTTATTTGAATTTCCATTGTTTTACATCTTTAGTTGTTCACGAAAAACAGAAAAAAGCTTGAATAAAATGCCGTGTATGTCCGTACAACAATGTGCAAGTGAAGTTGACTAGGCCCAAGCTGGTGATAGTAGAGGAGAGTTGTATTTCCTTCCCCTGTTTTTGTTTATTTTACTTAAAACCTTTAAAAATATCAGCAGAAAGCTGAACAAAGCTTACTTGAATTCCTTACAATCATTAAAAATCGCTAAAATTTCAACAAATCGGAAAATTCACTAAAACCCGAACCGGAAGTGCCCATGGTCAAGGCATATACACCAACTGCAACGACACAAAAACTTATTGTTTGTTTGCAATAAAAAAAATATACAAAAATGAAACAAACTGGAAGAGTGGGAATGTGTGTTAAAAATAGTAAAGAAAAAAGTACCTTGCAATACATAAAATAACCCTCAATAAAGATATAGTATATTTGTTTCATAAAAAAAAATTGTAAAGAGAAAAACTTTACGTTTCTGCATTTTGTGTTAAAGCCTATCAATAAAATTAGGTTAATGAAAAATAATAATCCTGAATACTTATCAATTTATATTGTCTAAATAATTTATTATAAAAGCAGTGTGAAGCAAAAACTTACCTGGGGACTTAGAAATTTTGATTAGTATATATACATAAAAATGAATTATACTCCTTTTTTAATTGAGACTTGTTGGGTTAAAAATTTCAGTCCCCCCCCCCCCCCCCCCCTCCCTTCCCCGGAAGAAAAACAAAAACTTATTGTTTGTTTGCAATAAAAATATACAAAAATGCATTAAAAAAGAAGAAAAAAGTATGATATTTTAAAAAATTTGTAAAGAGAAAAACTATACTGTATTGAAGAAATTGAGATAGGTAGGTATCTTGTGGTATAAGTAAATAAGGGATGCCCTGCATACGAAACAAGTGCCTGTGGTATGCATAATAAAAAGTTGAACTATGGAAAGAGAGATAATCCAGATTGTATTCAAGTTATTATCTTTCATTAGATGAATGCTTGTTCAAATTTCTTTAGGTATTAAAAATCATTTATTTTAATTAATAAAACATTTTCGATAGATCGTCATGATTTGAAATCAATTCTTATTTAATTTTTTTTAATTATTTGAAGGTAGTAAAAAAAATTAAGTTTTTTTTTTTGCATGAAATGTGAGGGTATGTAAATGAGTTACAATTGGCATAAAATTATGGAAAATGATATAGGTATGATCATTACACCTGTGGTTAGAGGGATGGAAATGAAATTCAGAGCTAAAAACACTAGGCACTTCAAAATATTGGAACATATACAATAGACAGATAGAGATCGTCTCGAATTGACACAGATTCTTGGATTGAGGTAGGAGGGTTTCAATTAATTGAATACATTAATTAACATAATTATTAAACAGATTATGTAATATTACCATGGAAGATAAAATTTTTTGAAGGATTTGTGTAAGTTTGTGATAAAAATTTACGGAATGCACGAAATACAAGTGTATTGTGTTTGTAATCTAAATGGATACACCATTAATCTTGGATGTGTGCTAGCTGCCTTTCACATTTTGATAATTTTTCAAAAGGATGGTATTTAGAGATAAGTTTTCCTTATGATTTTAATTTTGGTTTTAGTTCTGTTTAAAATGATTTCATCAAATATTGACTATATGTGTAGAAAGCTATAACATGTAAATTGTTGCTGATAAGAAGATATAGCATGGGTTTTTCTTCAAGGATTTTGGTCTTACACGAGCCAGATGAGATTTTCAAATGTACAATGAAACTTTTAACATTAGCCTGCAAACTTTTAACAATGTCATCTTCTTAAGAAACATGGAGTCAGTTTCGACCAAGCTGCGAAACATCTTTGGGTAAGAGCTAGGGGTTCAAACATTTTCAAATAAAAACTTGTGTACTTTTTCAAGGGGTTAAAATCAAGAATTAAATGAAAATCGAGTGGGTTAATTAATTTTTTTTATTTATTTCTAGAACCTCAGGATCAGAAAATACAAATCTTATGCCAAACTTACGAGATGCTGAGCTTGGTCAATTCAAAATTATGGCCCCTGAGACAATTGTGGTGATCAAAGAATAAGTATTAAATAAATATAGGTGTCAAAGTTTACGTCGTTGGAAAAAGAAAAATCTTTAGAAATCTTTCTTATCAATGTCAGACATTTTCGTGTTAATTTGCACACAGTAACCAAGTTAGGTTAAAAAATTACATAAAATTTTTTAAACAAAAATTTATGATTATGATTTTTAAGAATAAAGTATTTTCAATAGGACTTGGACAATATATCAATGATATCAATTTTGTGTTAGGATGATACACATATTGATATGAATATAGAAATTTTTATTGATTGCCCCCCCCCCCCCAAATTTCCATTTTTTCTATGATTTTGAGTTTAAGATAATACTTTGTGAAATAATTTTTTTTCACAGCTGATGTAATCTCAATTTTGAAGAGATATTTCTTTCATTTCAATAACATAATTTTTTCTTTCATTTCAGTACAACATTTTTTTTTTAAGATACATGACTAATTCAAATTTGTGACACTTATCATATCATGGCTCAAATATTGTGTTACATATTGTCCCAGACTTAATTTTCAATAAACTTCTCAAATACCATTGAAGTGGAAATTTTAGAGAGATCCAAATTTAGCGACTTGTCCTTAAAAATGGGTATTTTATTTTTAAATAGATGTAATTTTAGCTGTATTAAAAAGCTCACTAATGAAGCCTTTGCAACTTAATTTTTGGCTATATTCAATTTTAGCGATCTCAGCACCTTTGCTAATAGTGCCAAAATTAAATCCTCACTCAAAATTCCACATATACGGTATATACAGTATTTGCAAAATGCTAATGAAAAAATATTGCAGAAATATGAATTTAAAAATTTGTGAGCAGGTAGCCTTTTCCAAGTGCTCAGTGTTTAAAAACTTTTTAAAAAAAAATTATAAAGGTCTTCTTATACATACAGTTTAACTTCGTTATATCAGACACTTAATCTGATATTTCTTAAATACAAGAGGGATATGTCAAAATGATTTGTAAGTCCAAACCATTTCACCCTCAATATCTGGAAGTATTTTCTTTGTTCCATCATGAAAACGAATGTTTGACTGTATTCTTTTACTTTAAACCATCAACATATAAAACATCTTTGGAGAGATTGAATTGAAACAAAGTGTAATGAAAACCTATGATCTTCATTAGGAGAAATTTAGATTTGTTGAAAATCTTAACATGTTTAACAAGATGTGTTTATGAAACACTATGCGCCCGGTGGCAACAAAGTTCAAAGAAGCTATTTTTAGCATACAGGACACAGTCAAGGTCACAAGGTCATTGGCCAGGTTTCATTTGAAAGAGCTTAATTAGTGAAGTATGCATAGCAAATATGAAGTCTTTATCTCTTATGGTTCAAAAGTTATGGTGAAGGTTCAAAAAGGCTATCTTTAACATATAGGTCATGATCACAAGGTCATTGACCTTGGTTTCATTTGATAGAGCTTAGTTAGTGGAGTATGCGTAGCAAATATGAAGTCTCTATCTCGTATGGTTCAAAAGTTATGGCAAAGGTTAGAAAAAGCTATTTTTAGCATAAGGGTCACAGTCTAGGTCAAAAGGACATTGACCTTGGTGTCATTTGGAAGAGCTTCATTAGTGGAGTATGCATACCAGATCAGAAGTCTCTATCCTTCGTGATGAAAAAAAGTTATGGCGAAGGTTAAAGTTTGCTGACAAATAGACAGACAGACAGGACAAAAACAATATGTGCCCCCAATCTATCGATCTGGGCGCATAGAAATTCTTAAAGGCCTGTTACATGTAATAAAGCGGAAAGTTCATGAATGAATGAACCTGGTGGGGGATTTTGGAGTTATCACCAATATGGGATCCTTAGATTTACATTAGCAACTAACACATTGAGGGATCTGTAAGTTCTTGTTCAGTAATACATATTTACAACATGGCACTTATAAGGACAAAAAATAATGCAGATTGTGTGGGTTTTTTTTTTTTAAATCACCATGGATTCACATGGAAAATTTGATGCAGAGATAGTCCCAAAAAATCTGGGAAAGAACTGGAACAAGAGATTTATTTTTTCATTTTTCTCAAATTAATATGCCTGCATTGTAATGCATTGAAGATACATTTATTTCTTTGTTTATATTCCACTGACCTATACGATGACCTTTACCTTGAAAACAGAAACAGGACAATACTTTCTGAAGGTCACGTAAGTCTACATTTTTGTGATATGCCTCTAATATTCAACCATTCTGATTTTAAATGTTATTTACATGGTTTATAGCTTATATTTAGTTTGGCTACTTTGGAAAGTCCAAATTCAGCGAATGTCATGAGATACATTTATTTATTTGTTTATTCCACTGACCTATAAGATGACCTTTACCTAGAAAACAGAAACAGGACAAAACTGTGAAGATCTTTTTCTGAAGGTCACAAGTCTAAAGCTGTGTGAAGTGCTTTTAAGTTTATATAGCTTATATTTAGTTGGGTTACTCTGGAAAGTCCAGTTGTCGCGAGATTTAGTAAATTAGAATTTGAGAGTTGAGTGAGAATTTTGGTAGAAATGTACCTATTGTGAGGGGGAGGGGGGTTATAGTGTCAGGAACTGAGAGTTAATTGAATCAGACACTCCATTAAAGATACATAAGATGTACTCATCACCACTTATATCCATATTATATCTCCACCCAACTTAGAATTTCCTTTATCAGTGCCTATAGATATAAGGATATAATATGGCACTTTAAAAAGTAGAAAGATTCTTATGATGGAAATGGTCCTTTCTTGGATTATTACCACGGTATATTAAAATTACAAATTGCTGTTAATAATTTTCAGAGATAACACTGATGACATTTGTTCCTTATGCTATAGGACTAAGTCACAAAATATCAATGTTGCATGGGGCATAAATTATCAGATTATCGTAAGGGCTTCACATTTCATGGGTGGATTCAGAAAAATACTGACAGTGCTTGCTACCTTTTTTTAAGCTGTGAATGCATTGTGGTGTCAAGTTTAGCCATTATTTTCAATTTGTACAAGGGTTGAAGACAGTTGTTTCGACACCAGTGATTAATGACCAAGTTAAATTGATTGCAGTAAACTTTTGTGCCCATAGACCTAATTCTTGTTTTGATTTAACTCAGATGCAACTTGACAATTTTAAAGGAAAATCCTAGAGTCATTTGAGCTAGTAAAAAAGCTTTATTAGTCAGAAAAAAAAGTTTTCAGAAGATTCAGCTGCTATTATTTGTCTGAAGAAATGAAATTATTTTGATAATCTTTTATGTGCAAAATAAAGACAGTGCTTATTTTAAAATTTAAAACCAGAATGCCCTTTCTCAATCCTTCCATTGGTTCAGGTTTTTTTTTTATTTCAAATCAGGAATGTTCATTTGATAAATCTATTAAATTATAATAATCATTTCTATACCTTTTTCCACACTTTTTGATTTTTTCTGCAAAAGCTGCAATATTAATTCCCATACTAACAACCAAAAAAGTATTTTTTATTTTATTTTAAAACTACTTAAAAACATATTTGTTTGAATACTGATTTAAGAGCTACACAAAAGTACTCACATACATTTTGGATCTTGCTTCATAAGTCATATATCTTGGTTCTGACCAGTTCAGATGTGAAACATGATGTACTTGGTTAACACGAGATATAGGTGATAGTTTGTTGTCCTGTTGAAACCCTTCACACTGCCATAAAAGAAAAAAATGTTTAATTGACATAAAATACATAGACATATTGGTATACATGTACTTTTCTTTTCAGATAATTTAAGTGTATGACAATAAATGGTTTTAATGAAAAATAAAAAAATGATTAATCAGGTGCAGATGCAGGAATTTTTCAAAGGGGGGGGGGGGGGGGGGTCCACCCAGTCCAAAAAAAACAAGCCCACAAATTTGTTGACAAAAAAGTAAACTTGCCTAAATGTCAAAAACCCTTTTTCATGGGTTTTGGGGTGGGGGTCAATGTTGTCTATTGCTTACTTATGACTTTTCATTCAAAATTTGATTTTAAAAGGAAACTACGAGTAAGATATTTGCATATATCTTACAGTAGATATTTCTGCATGGTCATAAATATAAAGACATATATAGGCTAGAATATTGAGTAGGGAGAGGAAAGAGGATTACATAAAAAATAAAATTTTAAATGAAACTTCTACTTTTAAATTTTAATGTTAATGAAATGAATCCCATTTGTTGAAGTCTTGAAAATTATATTTTAACCACAATATGCCAAGATAAACAGAGATTTGCAAAAAATATGGAAATAACTGTGGCCATTTTTGATGTGCATCATGACTAGTTCTCAGGAGAAATTCATTGCCATAATGTCACCAGGTATTCCGTGAGCCATTATGTAGTATATGGTAAAATGAATGAATAGTCAAATACAAATATTTGTGTTAATTATTTCAAAGACGGAGGGACCTGGTACTATATAGCCTAGAGAATGATTACACAAAGATAATTTACATATTTGTATTTTGATAAATGTGTGCATGAAGTGCTAAATCATTCACTGCACTGACTTTTTTAAAAAGATATCCTTTTTTTCTAATTTGGACAATTGCAAGATCAGTTATTTTCTAAAGGTATCTGGAGACTTATTTTACTAAACTCTCCAACATGGGGTATATTGTTTATAAGTACATGTACCACAAAAATTTAACAACAGAACAAATCAACATATGAGTAGTTTACATAATGAACAGCAGATTAAGATCTTTTATACAGAACTGGCAGTTGTTAGAAAACTGTGTAATGTTTATATTGTAGGAAGTCCATATATATGATATAACAGTTTTACATAACTTGGCTAAATAATAGCATTCTTCAAATCTTCAGAAAAAAAAATTGTTATTGAGTTGCTTCCCTTTGTTCACATATTGTATACTCATTTTGAATAACGTTTTTTTTTTTGTTTCTTTTGCGGAAGTTTGAACAGATACATCAATAAAGTATGGTAAAATGATTAATTCAAGTTGAGTACATCAACTCCTAACATTTGCATAAAAAGTTGGTTAGTAGTCCAAATTCACTGTTTTATATATTTAGCAGTATATATTTAATTTTTTTCTTGGTAAAAATTAAGGAAAAAATACAACATTTTGTCTTGGTTACAGATTGTTCTTCCTTATTTTTGGAAAATATTGGCAAATTCAAACCCAGATAGCGATTCTTTCTAAATGATATGCTTATAAGGATATTGATAATGGTTCTCGTAATTATTGTTTTCAACTAATATCAATTTTGTCTTGGTTTAGTATTACAAAGGGTATGTACTCAATGGGTTTTTATCTGTAGTAAATTGTAAATCTATTAATCTATAGTGTGACCTTATAGGCAATTAAGTACACAGAAGCTTGTTAGTATTTTAATTTATGGAAAGTAAAGTACAGGACATCACTCAGAAGAAATGTTTAAAAAAGGCCCATTAAAATAGCGGTGATCAATCAGAGAGTTATTTCATCAATTTAGCTGTTCCTCTTGAAGAGAAGAGTAAATAATGGATTTAAAATCAAACAATGCCACCCCAATCATTTCTAAAATGAATCTTTGGTTTATTATTTTCACAATTCACTATTGCACAGTGATTATATAGTGAGGAGTAGTTAGCTACTATTTGTAAGCAGCGAGGTGTCTAAACCTGAGGTCTTCTGAAGCCTGACAGGTTGGACAAGACGTTCAAAGTCGTACCACTGTAACGCGAGCCGTGCGTACCAGGCGACGACTAGTGCCGATTGTCGTTGGCAATGCGAAGCCATGTTAGGTGCCTTCAGGTATGAATTATAGATGTCTGAACATTCACAGAGAAGGAGACTCAGAGTTTGCAGGTTTATCTACTACAGAAAGAGTTCCTCATCTCTGTTTCTGTCTTATAAAAAAACAGCATTGGTAAAAAGGTTGGATTTGAAGACAAAGAAATATGAGCCCAGTTAAGTAGTCTCATTAAAGAGGTGTTAGTACATATGTAAAGCTGACAAGTGGCTGTTTACTTTATGCCTGTTAAATGATACCATGCACGCTTCATTAAGTCATAAGTAAATACCAGAATAGTGGATATACAATAATAATAGGACCTTACACCCTAGGGGCACGGTTAGGGTCACTGATAAACCTGTTCCGCCTTTTTTACACACCTGATGTTTTGTCCCACTTCAGGGTACGCTAATAGAAAGCACTCTGGGCAGTAAAGGTCTTCTGATGGTGAATTAGGTTTCAATCGGGGTGATTTGTTCCGACATACGCTGAAAGGGATAATCTTTGACAAATCAGTTGATTTTGAGGGGAAAGAATTGTTGACAAACTTGTAAATTATCTGTTCAATATAGTGTATTCAGTATTGTGTGTATGTCAAGAAAGTGACTTAAAAAACAGGATATGTTTATTATTAACTTGGAATTCCATTAAAAGAGTAATCCAAATTCACTGGAGTGGAACGCACAATTCTGAAAGTTTTGATGGTTACCTATATCTACTCTGTTATTCAAATAAATCCACAATTGAGGCTCAAAAGTGATTGAAAAATGCTTAATGTGTAATTAAAAGCATTTCCTTAAATTCTGATTCCTTTCTGAGTAGATACAATAATTGATATTTTCTGTGCGATTATATTACTTCTCCCCATTGTGAATGAGATGTGCATGTAAAACTAAGTTGTTTTTGACAAAATTTACATGGAATATTGACAACCAAGATGACCCGGCTTTGACATGTACAGGTAAATAGAATTAATTCATCTTAAATTTAATGAAAAAATAGCCATTAATGTTAAAGTTTGATTTTAGATTTGACAGATTAATGACTACACTTGAGGAGTGCGTTAAATATTTCCTGGAAAAAGAGAGATCTGGATGATATTTGTTTAATTTAATAAAAACGTAAATGTTAAAAAATCAAAATAGGCAGTTTGTTTTATTATGAATAAAATTATTTCACATTCAAAACAAATGTCAGTTCTTGTTTTGCGTAAATGCAGATAATGTGAACGGTAAACTTGTCTGCTGGCCCTATTATTCTTAAGTCTCTCCTTATGAAAGGTACCCCAGGCACTTGGATCTTCCTTTTTTATTCTGGATGTTTATTTCCCACAAAATTCATGAAAGTTCAACACAGAATTAAACATATATTTTTTTTTCAAGTTAAATGATTTAAACATCAGGGGCTGGTTTAATTAGAGGCATCGGTGTATAGATGTGCCAGTCTCGTCCTTTTACTAAGCTTTGTTATATAATAGTAGATTTTCATTTGCTACACAGTTAACAACCCGTTCAGGGGATCCCTTCTGCATTTTGTTTATTCAAAGTACACAATCATTTTTGTTCAAAATTATATTTGTCAGTCATTATTGTTTGCTCACTTGAGAGAGAAAAAAAAAATTGTGTGCTCGTCTACTTCAGAGAAGAAAAAAAAATTGAGTGAATTGTGGAAGGTGAAATAGGGAGCTGAATGATTTGATTTTTAATTCATCAATTTAATTAGTAGCTTCTTTTGATGTGTCACTGGTTCCTCATTGTGGTTATATCTGATCATTCACAGCGACCTGCAGTCAGCTCACAGAATTTGAACGGGATCATTGTTATAAAATGCACTTTGCATATTTAATGTGAAGCAATCATGAGGTAATTATTGAAGGACCTTAATAAGATGTTGCAAGTTCTTTTAATTAGACTGGAATTTAGTGTATCAACCAGTGATATTTAATTGATTGAAAAGAATTTGGATAGAATTCTTCTTATTTTGGTGTCTCTGTCTATATATGAAGATTTTAAACCTAATTACTTCTTTGATGCTGTGGTAATTGAAAATATTTTCATTAAGCAAGGACTATCTGTCATTTGACTATGGAACTGTGGAAAAATGATTCTTTTGGAATTTCCATGTTGGTAATGTGTTACTTAAATTTGGATAAGGAATTAGGACCTCAAAATATGCTTGAATTTTTGTCTGAAGGTTATACACGTCTTTTGCAGCTGATAAGAATCAAAAGTGGTCATTTTTTGGTAAATTAAAAAAAAATATATTGAGATATAAAGCAAATTATGCTATAAAATCTTAATATTCGGTTGATTCGCATTTGCACAAATTATGTTTGATATTCAAATACCAGTAACTCTTTCTAAGATTTGATCAATAGTTTTAATTTCTAATTGAAAAAAAGGCATATTGATGAAAGCTTTAGATGATCTGAGTTTGTTTTGAAGGCAGACATTGTATACCGACAATCTCAATATCTGTACAAAATATTGAGTTAAATACAAAGGAAGTACTTAAACAATGTAATTAGTGTTCTAATGTCCTCACCAATGATGTAATTATGTTGATTGATGACCCACTTGATATCGTTTTCATTATTTAAAAAAACCCAGCTGCAAAAAAAGGATTTTATACTGTTCAATCTTGCATGACATAAGGGGAAGTAAATAAAATCGCTATGGAGACAATAGGCTGAATAGCTTTAGTTCTGGAATCTATTTCTGATGGTAAATAGTTTGACTAATTTAAGAATTTATTTATGGTAAGCAAAAAGGAGTAAAAATATTTATAAAAGTATTTTTAGTATTCAGTTTGTTTTCCAAATGCAGAGAGAACTTGTACAAATGACTTGATTATGCCGTGCATCTTGTTGATTTTTGAAGATTTCGTTGTAGGTGCCTTCCCGAGGAAGCCATACCCGCCATAGCATACCCCAACAACGGACGACCCCTCCCCACCCAGAACCACCCCAGTCTTCCCCCGCAGCAGCTGGACGAGTGCTACAAGTTCAACCACCTGGCAAATCCCCATGCCCCCATCACATCTACCCCTCCACACACTCAGACACAAAGCCCAATGAACGGACTCTATAGTTGTACAGGGATCAACAACTCCATCAACGGCATTCAAGGTTATGACAACCGACTTATGAACCCGTACGTATACAGGGGGAATTTATATACATGTAGTACATATATAGGAGGAATTTATACGTATGACGTGCCATGCTAGCTTTAGATATTTATATATAAATATTAATTGTGAACAATTTAAGATATTTCTGGAAAGGAGAGAGAGAGAGAGAGAAAGATATATAGGGGCTGCATTTTGTATCAACTGTATACAGGGTTATTTTCATCTCGTTGAACTTATTTTTGTCTTTTAACACGTGCAAACAACATTTCTCTGTTTAAAATTTGCCCAGACAAAGTTTTTGTTAAGAAATCATTCTGTCTTTTTATGGACCCCATATTAAATTCACAAGGATGAAATTTTCCCTGTATAAGTATACATGTACAGAGTATTTCTTAGTGAAGCAGTGTAAGTTCAGGGAATTGTCAGTTGTACTATGCACACTATACTTACTTTAATGTACTTGAGATCCTAATTGGGTAATTTGTGTTTTCATTTCATTCACCACTTACATATATGATTTTTGGCTGGAAAAATAATTGTTCATACAAAGGTTTTAAATGATGAGTAAAGGAGTTTGGACAATGAGGAAGCTTAATTAGCCAGAGTGTCAATGTACTGTTTCATTGTTATAGCAGTATAGCAGCAACTCCAATTTTACATAGAGAATACTGTAAACCAACTTTTATTCACATGTGAAAATTTTTCGCGAGGTTTGCGAGAGCCTTGTCATCGCGAATATTTCAGTCCTTTAAATCTCTGTGTCTATTAAAAACAGATCAAAAAAAGGCCTGATCAAAAAAATTAATTGTTGTGAACTTGTTAACCCCTAGTAAATCATGAAATAAAGTCCTTGTGAATAAAAGTTGGTTTACAGTATGTGATATTCAAGTTTTAAAAAAAAAAAACATATTCATAATTTTTATAAAATTTGAGATTGACACAATTTACAACAATTTTTCCAAGGTATAGATCTATAACTGCAAGCAGAAAACCACAATTGCACAATGCTGTAAAAAATGAATTAGAGTCCTTTCCATTTGCCTAACTGTTAAATCTGTTTGTTACTTAAGTTTTTAAATTCTTATGAAATTTTATAACATAAATCTTTTCAAGTCAAGACCGATTTTAATTTAAAGGTAAAAATCAAATTCAAATTCAGAAATTCATTTATAAAATGGTTCCCAGTAGACAAAAATTCTATTTCAAGCTTTTTTCAAGGTGTTCATTCTAATGTAAGAATTAAAGATCAAAACTGATTTTTCATCCAATGGATAAAAGGTCAGGGACAGAAATAGATATGTTGTGAACAAATGTTTCTGATAATTAGTCTTTCACTGAGCTCAAATAAATTTTCTAAATGTTAAAAGAAATTGAAAGATACATATTTGAAGCATAGGAAAACAGTTGAAAAGTTAAAATTTTTAGCTACTGTAGCTTTACTGTAACAACAGGGTCTTGATATCAATCCCCCCCCCCCCCCCACACACACACGCTTGAAGTTTACATTATTTTACATTATTTTGACCTGTTGACCTTTTTTCGGTTAAATAGGAGGTACTCTGAGCATATGTTCTTACATTTCCAGTGGTTATTTGAGTAATCAATTTCTAGAGTTTTTAAAACTTTTTTATATACCGTAATTATTGACACAATGTCATGTTATAATTTTTGATTTCATTAAGTTCAAGGTCAGACAGGCATTAACATGAATTCTTGAAGTCAAATGTGAAATTCAATGATATTTTTAATATTTATGATATTTTTATATTGGGATATTTATATCGTATTGTTTAGATGAAATATTCCATATTTCTTAACTTTTTCCTTACTGGTTGGTTAAATTAGGAGGGGGGGGGGTGTTGGTGATTTCAGCAAAAGGGGAACATCCTGTGTTGGATTTTTCATAAGGTCAATTTGTGGTTCAGACAACATTCTAAAGTGGACAAAAGACCCAAATAAGGAGGGCATAAAGAATAAATTGTGTTCTGCCAGTGGTACAAAACAGTTATAAGGTTGACATGTGGTATAGGTCTTTGGCTTGTACCATCTAAACAAACCACAGTCTGTGGAGGTCAGGCATACGTGGACTGCTGGTACTACCAGCTGCTGGACTTCATTGTAAGTACACACATTAGTGGGGGAATAAGACAGGGAAGATGGATATAGACATTGCTGTTTATTATAAAAACAAAATGTCATTTATATTTTAACTTTTGATGATGTTTTACTTGGGAAAAAGTAATTGGAGATACTATTCTTTTCCCTAGGCTATTTTTGGAAACCTACAAGTTCTGGTTTTTTTTTTTATTGAATTACTGTAGTCAGAAAAAAATGTTTCTTCTGTTTATGCAAGATTTTATTTCATTATATATAATCACTGACTTTCTGATGTAGTTAGGTATCTATACAAATCTTTCCTTCTATACGAGATAAGCTAATGGCATGATTGAATGAATTACTCTGACCATGTCAATACAGGAGCGAATGAGTCTTTGTTTCCAATGATCAGTTATAAATCATAAATGAAGAAAATCTACATTCAAGTGTGTCATTTGAGTGAAAAGTGAATGATTTTGTGAAGCATGCCAGCCTTCTCTGTTACATTTAGACATTGATTCGGTTAGGGGGACATCAGGGCTTGTGGTACAACTTGTTCAATCAATTCATTCGGTTGGAACGTAACTGGTACAGGTGGAAAATGAACGACTTGGATATAGATACCATCTAAACAAATGCCATTACACTTTAGACCAATCTAATTCAATTTGGTTCTTGTCAGAAGGTTGAAAGGTAAAATTCAGTTAAAGTTTCTGTATTTTATACCAGCATGTGGCTGTTTGTACCTGTACTAATAGCAGAGTTCTTGAGATTTGACTTTTTTCATTTCGATATATTAAGCTCAGATTGGTCCAGTTGAAATAATCAAAATGTTGAGTGTTAAGTCTAAATTGATTCCACAGACCAAATTTAAAAAAAAAAATCCTGCTACTTCAGAACAAAGGTTGAAACCTATGGTCAAATATCTAGTATATAACATGATTCTCTGTCTCTCTCTCTCTCTCTCTCTCTCTCTCTCTCTCTCCTTTTTTTGAATTTTTTATTCTTATTAGACAATAAGTAATGTAAAGGGAGAACAAAACAGAAAAATTTAGAACCATGAAGTAAAACTAGTGTTAGACAAGTGGGGGACTTGGGTTGTTTCCTGCAGCACGTGACATTAGTACACAATATTGGCTTTGATGCCAACTCTTGTAAAGTATATTGTGTTAAGGATATTCCCTATTCATCAGGAAGCAAGTGCCCTCAAATAGTAAAAAAAAAAATCTTTGATTATTAAAACCAACAGAATCAGGAAATAGGGTCTGTTTTTTGAATAATATGAAATTACAGAGATGTTTTTGGTATTGCAGAACCCTTCCTGACAGTCCACCAGAGTCTGAGCCATATTCCCCTCCAGATGGTCACCATAGCAACCACACAATGAATGGTAGCAACCATATCATTTGTACCACACAAGGTATGACGAAGGTTTAGCTTTAAGTTAAATAATATTTCTATTTAAATTTAATCTCTTCTCATTAAAAAAGAATTTTATGAATGTAGTAAGTATACATAAAATTTATACTCAAAAAGCAAAGGAAATAGAATGGTGGAGTATAAAATCATACTCTCTATTGATAAATCTTTCAAAGAGAGCAGGAAAATGTAATTTATTTTTTGTGTTTCTATCATGTTTGTTAGACACATGAGGCAGTATTGTCTAGATATGGTTTTTAAGTATAATTTTACAAAAAAAAAGGAAAAAAATTATATTTGTTTTTCTTAATTATCTTACTTTTGTCTTGATCCTTATTGAAAAAAAAATTATTTCGAGAGAAGGGGGAAAAACACTGTTTTTAGAATTGCACAGGAAATCTAAGTCGTGTTTCAGCAGCAGAATTAATGTGCAGGTTTGAAGTTCAAAGATCAAAGTGAAAATGCATATTAATTGTCAAAGACTTTATGATTTCATATGGAAAAGTAATAAATTTATGTCTGGTTATTTTTATTTTTGTTATGTATTTCCAAACAGAAAAAGAAAGTCATTATCAAATAGGGCAATTTTTTTAAACATGTTTGGGATTGTGAAGAATATAAATATACATGTACATTATCTGTTAAAAATATAACATTGAAATTTGAAATCTTTGAAAAATTTAGCAATATACAGAAATTCTGTACTAAATATAGTATTTACAAACAGGACATAATATTTGATCGATTTGTATTATTTTCTTTTTTCTTTTTTTTTTTTTTTACACTTTCTGTCATCCTAAAAACAAATGATAAAACATGTATTCGATATCTTTATGAAAAGCAATGGTAGCAATAAAGATGCATAAAACAAGTCAGCGTGGACTATATATGGGGTGTAATGAGATTTTGTGGTGGGCCAGGGGACAGAATGATGGCTGACAGAGGCTATACGTCTGTATAGCCACGGCCGCAGTGCCAGGCGGGGTGCGGTACTCACTGGTCCCCCCTGGACAACAACCTAGTAAAGTCAGGCCATGGCAGGTGTGACTGAGCATCAAAGTAATTGTTTTTAGAGTGAAAGATATATGGCCGAAATAAGGTAGTGCAACGTAAAATGTTTTTATAAGTTAGATTAATCCTTTATGGATCAAGAGATTTTTACTGAGTGATCAGTATTGTTTAACTATAGACGCATTGTTATTGTTGTAAAAATTTTAGTCCACAATAGTCCTATTTTGTACAAATTTTAACGTAAATAATAGCGAACAGCTTATTAAAAATAAATGAATAAATAAACGAAGTGCTTCTTGAAAAGAATTTGTTGATTTTTTAAATTAACAAAAATTCAAAAGGACATATGCATATATATAATAAAGGAAATGTAAAGTTAAGGTTCAGAGAAATGATAAGTATGAAAAAAGTAAAGCATTACCTTACGTTTAAGCTGGTCTTCGTGAATTCGTGAAAGTGGTTATATCTAGAACTTTTTTTTCAAAAGTGAATACTAGCCTTTACATAGTGAATATGTTTTCACGAAATTTCTTAAGTAATGTTTTAATTAACCGTTGCAGGGAAAATGCCATCTGTTATGTCATGGTGTAGGGTTTAGGTCATATATTTTAACGTTGCCGCAATCCCTTATACACGGACGCGGCTAATTAAGAGAAGATGTTGATAAGTGAAGACAAGAAATTTTTGGGCAGGATTTCAATTTCTTGTGAAAAGCAATGACAGTTAAGAAGAAAAATTTAATTTGATTTGGCAAGCGAAAAATTAAGCAAGTTCATAAATGTTATTTCGGTTTTTGATCGTGTCATTTTATTGCGTAAAGACGGAAACAAATTGTTCGAACATTTGCGTTGGTATGTCAAGATTTTTGGCAACGCTATGTTCTCTTGGCAACCAAAAAATGATTCGTTGTGGGTCGGCAAAGCTTTGATTTAGATGGATGGAACTCATAATTTTTTGCCATTTTAACTTCATCATTTTCGTGTACCCTTTCTAGACTTGTCAAGAACTGTGTCACCAATGAATTACTACCACAGAAACGCCTTTTACGTATGACTCGCAATAAAAAATATTCAGAAAAAAAGATGCTTTAGCTTTCTTTTTAAGCCATTTCAACTTTTGAACTCGAATAAAAAGGTTACCCTTGACATATCAAAATGACCAGCGGTATACCTCATTTCATAGAACAGAGTACAGGTCAGTCTAAAGGCCCACAACAACCTGTGTACCACACAATACCTCCCCTCAGATTATCAAAAGATTTTCCTGGTATCTTTCTGTCACCGTCCTCACTTTGTGTAGCCATTGTGGCCAAAAGGCGAGAGGTAGGTGCAAGGAGAAAGAGTGAAGCCGCATGATTTAATCACAGCGATTAGAACTGACCCCAGGGATTTACAGAGCAGTGGTGATTTGGACTGCCAGGCAGAATGTGGCACTAACAAACCCAGAACATGGTCTTGCTTGGTCATTCAATTAATTTTTCCATCCACAACCTATACTTCTGTCCCCACTTGACTTCTTTAGGTTCACTGTCACTCATTTCAAATGATGCACACACTTACAATTTGCTGGTCATTTCATTAGCTCCCATTTCAACTCTGTGCCTGAGTGTAGGACCATGTTTCTTAACCAAAGGGACCAATCTTAGAGCTTTCTAACTTCTTGGATACGTGAATTCGATCCTTTTACTGTTTTAGGATTATGTGTTTAGTGTGAGAGAAACCTTCTCTGGTTTAATGACTATTTGTATGTTACTCGAAGAAGAAACTGACTGCCTTTACAGAGCCCAGTAAAGTTGCTTGTCCTTGCTCAAGCTATGTTATTAAGAGATCATTTGATCTCACCTTCCATCTTTAAAAGTAATAGCTTATAGTATTGTATGGTTGAAACAGTATCTGTTTGAAAAATCTGGTCCTTTTTCTAAAACGATTGAGGGCATTCGTGATAAATGGAAAACTTATTTATCTTACGTTCCCCTATAAAGTGGTGTCAAATTTTGTACCACGATGCGATCAGTCTTTGCATCCCGTAATGAACCTTCCATTATTACGACATCGTCTATAGCACAAACTTAACTTTTCTTCATATTACGTATTTCGTTCTAACAATAACAAAAGAAACGTGTATATGATTATAATTAAACATGGAGCCGGCGATGTTCCCTGTCTTTTTTTTTTAAACATTTAATGTCAGTGTTAATTTCATGCTTGGGAGGAGAGAAGGGACAATGATTGGATTAACTTCAGCGCTAATTGATTGCAGACAATAAAAACTCTGATGGGAATGGCCCATTTTGAGAAAAACGCTTAATTTGTGAATTATAAACTTTTTAATGAAAAGTTGGTGCACGTATTTGAGATTTTATTAGTGGTCATCAAGACAATTTGTTGGCATTTTTTTCTGTGGTAACCTTCAAAAAGATGACAAAATTTAAATCGGTCTTCCATAGGATATACGGCCATGGTGAGTAGTATTAATATTTTAAAAAAAATTATCGTCCATTTTAGGATTTGTTTTTAATTTGTTTGACATCTATAATTGTAATATTTAAAGCAATTGTTGCTATGTTGCGTATTTGACATTTTGTTTCAGAATAAACTTGATGGTCATTTTTAGGAGAAATGTAGTAGTTTTTATACCCATCGTGGGGTTCATGATCCTAGCTTTTATGAGTTGTTTGTCAAAGGCCAAAAAATAATTTGTGATCCCATATATCAGTCAATGAGTTCTTTTGGGGTGATCACATTTTGTGGATTGCAATGTATCAGGGTAAGGATTTGCTACAAACTTGGAATTAAATTTCTTTTTAATTGGCGGTATCATATAACTGGTACAGCAAGGCTCTCTTGGTGACACCATCTAATACTCCAATAGTCGCTTACGGGTTTACTATTGATAAAACATTTCAATCCGTCAATTATCTTAATTTGAATCTTTTTAAAAATTTTAATATTTCAAAATTGAATCTTTTGCTGAAAAAAAAATATTAAAAATTATAGGGTTTCTTGCACCTTAATTCTGGTCTCTCATGCAAGGAAAAGGGAGTATTCAAAAAATACTATTTTTTGACATTTTACTAAATTTTATGCCGTGTAATTTTAGATTAATTGGAGACCAATGGCTAAGGACAGAGATACTGTGTATATGTTTTTTTTTAATTATTGAATTAATTTGAAATTGTTTGCCAGGTGTTACTGAATTGGTTTTAATTAATATATTTGTTCATAAGATTGTGTCGTCTTTGTTTCCACTTGGGGTAAATTATGTACAGTAAATCCATTTCAAGGAAATGTTCCATTTTACGTAACCAGAGCATTGTCGTGAGCAGGAATTGATTTCGCCAAAAAATGCAATTCATTTAGATGTAGTTGAAAATGGTTTATTTTGTCAAGTGTTTCGTCCCTTAAACAGGAAATAGTTGTATCCGCAGCTTATTGTGGATAAGAATAGAAATCAGGAATTGAAGCGTGGGAAAATCGTAATCGTATCGCCTCCATAGATCAAATGCCATCTGGACATTTGTACCAATCTGACTTTAAGATCTGATCTTCTTCATCAATGATTTTTTCAAAATCATAATTAAGATTTCTTAAATTTTTTTTTCTTGAAATTTACCCATATTAATGGTACTGCATTGAGTCTTGCTACAAATGCATAATGGAATACATCATAGCATTTAAGTCTCAGAGTGAGTAATTTTTTCCAGGTTTTTATTTTATATATTATTGATATATCATTGATACTGAAAATAATATAAAATACTAACTTAAATTTTGAATATTGAAAAAAAAATCTTTAATTTGAATGTCAAATTTGGTGATTTTTTTTTTTAAATCGATAAAAGAATTAAATAACTTTTTATCTTTAAAATTTTAATAGAAAAATTGTAATGGTGTGTTTGATTAAATTTTTATCAGTTTCCAAGAGACACATTTAAATATGCATTTTTGTTTAATATTACTGAAGAAGACTCGTATTGAATGGATTAACTGTTTATCGTATGAACAGCTTCCCCAAGTTGTTTAGTTGTGAAGTACTCCAATACTTCTATAGGACATGGCCGGTATTTAGAAGTGATTGTTTTGTTTTGTTTGCATGTATTTTTCATTTAATTTTTTTGGTTGCTTTGAGAAGTATACCTTAAAAAAATCTGCAAAAATGTGCTTTTAGTTATCATTGAAATCAAAACAAAATTTTTTTTCTCGAACAAAAAAGTTCTTGCAAGGATAAAAAAAATTGCCCTGATATATTAGTAAATCATTTGCAATTACTTAAAAAAAGACTTATTTATTTAAATATTGGGGATATTATTGACAAGAAATACATTAAAAAATTTAGTTTCAAAACTTTTTTCACCTTTTGAATACTTAGCGAATTTTTCCATGTCAATTTGTTATAAATGTTAGTTTTATTATTTTCTAATATATCTTTATTGATGTTTTAATTTAAAGTGAAGATTATTGAAAAAAAAAGAATGACAAAAAGTAACATTAAGTTTAAAAAAAAAAAAATTGTTTCCCAAGTTTTTCATTTTTATTGTATACGTAACATTAAGGTACATCTGTCCCTTGGATGTTTTATAATAAACCAATGCCTACAGGTGTGCATTTTAAAAATGCAATTTTACTTGAGTTAGAGATAGGAATTTAGTCAAACTTTAGATTTTTAATGTTGACATAAAATTAGAACCCCTCCAGTGCGGAGTATCGTCAATGAGTGAATTTTTGTCTGATTGCATCAGCTAGGGAAGTCATGTTACATGGCATTTTCATTCTTTTGTTGACGTCTGTAATTATGTAAACAAAGTACTGCCAAACTTGTCCTTATTCAATTAATATATATTTTTTCTCTTAGTAATTTCTTGACACTTCATATTAAAGTATGCTGCAGATTGCAAGAAACCTGAGATTTTTTTTTCTTCTCTGGACCTGGTATACAATAACAATTATTCTTGTTTTAAAAAATTCAACAACCATTTATTCTTCATATGTTTTTGAGAATATACATGCATAAGGCTTAAATTGTAAACAAGTTCTTGTCAGATTGGATGTCCTGTAGGATTGGGGTGAAAACACCTTTTTAAACTAAATGTTGCATTTTTTGTTTAAAAGAAATAACCATTCCATATGCTGAGTTTGTCTTTACCAGTTTGTTTAACCTGTTGATTTGAATGTATGTAATGGATTTTCTGTGGAGTGGTTTATGCTCTAGTATTGAATATGCTAAGTGATTTTGATTCTATATAAAAGCCAAATAATTCAATATAGAGAAAATGTTCCGTTTTACCACACCCTGTGTGTACATTGCACTGGAGAAGAAAAAACGCACATAAACTCGCATGAATCTAGGTTTTAGATTCTCCGACTTTAGAACAGGAAATTCTTTTGCATTTTGATCTGCCTTGATAAAGTCCTTTTTAGCATTGTATCAGTATTGTCAAAGTCCAGAACCAAGAGAGAGGAAAAATAAATTATTCTGTGTGAAAATGTGTTTTTCTTAAATTAGAGAGGATGTAATTTTCATCATTTGTTTTCATGGATATATTCTTTTCTTGCATGAGAAATTATTGTTTTTTAGAGATTTATAAAGAATGTTTCAAAAGTCCTGAAATAGTTTGTCTGGAAATTTCTTGATCAATAGAAGAATTACGCGATACTGTGATTAATGCTATTTTCTGCGTTGGATGGCGATGTTCAAAATTGATGGCAAGATGGAGGAAATAACAAGCTGGATCTCCTTAAGTTATGTATGTCAGGGTAGGCCATTAATTCATTACTGAATCTTCTGAAGTTATGTATATCAGGGTAGGTCATTAATTCATTACGGAATCTTCCTAAGTTATGTCAGGGTTGGTCATTAATTCATTACTGGATCTTCCTAAGTTATGCCAGGGTAGGCCATTAATTCATTACTGGATCTTCCTAAGTTAGTTATGTCAGGGTAGGTCATTAATTCATTACTGGATCTTCCTAAGTTACGTATGGCAGGGTAGGTCATTGATTCATTACTGGATCTTCCTAAGTTATGTATATCAGGGTAAGTCATGAATTCATTACTGGATCCTCCTAGTTATGTATATCAGGGTTGGTCATGAATTCATTACTGGATCTTCCTAAGTTATGTCAGGGTAGGTCATTAATTCATTACTGGATCTTTCTAAGTTATGTGTGTCAGGGTAGGTCATTAATTCATTGCTGGTTCTTCCTAAGTTATGTATATCAAGGTAGGTATTTAATTCATTACTGGATCTTCGTAAGTTATGTCAGGGTAGGCCATTAATTCATTACTGGATCTTCCTAAGTTATATCAGGGTAGGCCATTAATTCATTACTGGATCTTCCTAAGTTAGTTATGTCAGGGTAGGTCATTAATTCATTACTGGATCTTCCAAAGTTATGTGTGTCAGGGTTGGTCATTAATTCATTACTGGATCTTCCTAAGTTATATCAGGGTAGGCCATTAATTCATTACTGGATCTTCGTAAGTTATGTCAGGGTAGGTCATTAATTCATTACTGGATCTTCCAAAGTTATGTGTGTCAGGGTTGGTCATTAATTCATTACTGGATCTTCCAAAGTTATGTGTGTCAGGGTTGGTCATTGATTCATTACTGGATCTTCCTAAGTTAGTTATGTCAGGGTTGGTCATTAATTCATTACTGGATCTTCCTAAGTTATATCAGGGTAGGCCATTAATTCATTACTGGATCTTCGTAAGTTATGTCAGGGTTGGTCATTAATTCATTACTGGATCCTCCTAAGTTAGTTATATCAGTGTAGGTCATTAATTCATTACTGGATCTTCCTAAGTAAGTTATGTCAGGGTTGGTCATTAATTCATTACTGGATCTTCCTAAGTTATATCAGGGTAGGCCATTAATCCATTACTGGATCTTCCTAAGTTAGTTATGTCAGGGTAGGTCATTAATTCATTACTAGATCTTCCAAAGTTATGTGTGTCAGGGTTGGTCATTAATTCATTACTGGATCTTCCTAAGTTAGTTATGTCAGGGTAGGTCATTAATTCATTACTAGATCTTCCAAAGTTATGTGTGTCAGGGTTGGTCATTAATTCATTACTGGATTTTCCTAAGTTAGTTATGTTAGGGTAGGTCATTAATTCATTACTAGATCTTCCAAAGTTATGTGTGTCAGGGTTGGTCATTAATTCATGACTGGATCTTCCTAAGTTAGTTATGTCAGGGTAGGTCATTAATTCATTACTAGATCTTCCAAAGTTATGTGTGTCAGGGTAGGTCATTAATTCATTACTGGATCTTCCAAAGTTATGTGTGTCAGGGTTGGTCATTAATTCATTACTGGATCTTCCTAAGTTAGTTATGTCAGGGTAGGTCATTAATTCATTACTAGATCTTCCAAAGTTATGTGTGTCAGGGTTGGTCATTAATTCATTACTGGATCTTCCTAAGTTAGTTATGTCAGGGTAGGTCATTAATTCATTACTAGATCTTCCAAAGTTATGTGTGTCAGGGTTGGTCATTAATTCATTACTGGATCTTCCTAAGTTAATTATGTCAGGGTTGGTCATTAATTCATTACTGGATCTTCCTTAGTTAGTTATGTCAGGGTAGGTCATTAATTCATTACTGGATCTTCGTAAGTTATGTCAGGGTTGGTCATTAATTCATTACTGGATCTTCCTAAGTAATTTATGCCAGGGTAGGTCATTAATTCATTACTGGATCTTCCTAAGTTAGTTATGCCAGGGTAGGCCATTAATTCATTACTGGATCTTCCTAAGTTAGTTATGTCAGGGTAGACCATTAATTCATTACTGGAACTCCTAAGTTAGTTATGCCAGGGTAGGCCATTAATTCATTACTGGATCTTCCTAAGTTAGTTATGTCAGGGTAGGCCATTAATTCATTACTGGATCTTCCTAAGTAAGTTATATCAGGGTAGGTCATTAATATTACTGGATCTTCCTAAGTTATATCAGGGTAGGCCATTAATTCATTACTGGATCTTCCTAAGTTATGTGTGTCAGGGTTGGTCATTAATTCATTACTGGATCTTCCTAAGTTATATCAGGGTAGGCCATTAATTCATTACTGGATCTTCCTAAGTTATGTCAGGGTAGGTCATTAATTCATTACGGAATCTTCCTAAGTTATGCCAGGGTAGGCCATTAATTCATTACTGGATCTTCCTAAGTTAGTTATGTCAGGGTAGGTCATTAATTCATTACTAGATCTTCCAAAGTTATGTGTGTCAGGGTTGGTCATTAATTCATTACTGGATCTTGCTAAGTTATGTATATCAAGGTAGGTCATTAATTCATTACTGGATCTTCCTAAGTTATGTGTGTCAGGGTAGGTCATTAATTCATTACTAGATCTTCCTAAGTTATGTATATCAGGGTAGGTCATTAATTCATTACGGAATCTTCCTAAGTTACGCCAGGGTAGGCCATTAATTCATTACTGGATCTTCTTAAGTTATATGTGTCAGGGTAGGTCATTAATTCATTACTGGATCTTCCTAAGTAATTTATGTCAGGGTAGGTCATTAATTCATTACGTTATTGACCCTTTGTTTAAGATGACACACCAAGAGATATAAGCACTTAGTGATGTCCGATCTGTACAGTAGCTAGAATACTTATGTAATTTACATTGCTGTGTCCTTATTGTAGCCTAGTTTTGTTGGAGGTTTGAATATCATGCTTGAATAAAACACTTGAAAAAGTACTGAATAAAATCTATTGCTTTGTTTTATGTGTGCAGTATTGAAGCACTTGCTTCCGGATGAGTGCCATTGCTAATTTTGTTGTTGTTGATGTTGGAGATTGGTTATTCCGATTCTATTTTGTTCCTGTCCTGTTATTAACTACATTCATTACTTTGTTGATATTCTGGTTATGCAATGCCTAAGTATGTATCAGCTAGACATTTTGGATTTTTTTATAGTAATTTAATGATAGACAGTATTTAATCTGTGTTGTCAATTAATCTCTCTGTTTTTGACCCTACATTTTACTTTGCCGGTGTTCTGAAATATTGGGCTGAACACAAGGCCATTTCAGAGTCTGATATCTGATTTAATGTTTTCTTTTGTTAACCTGATCAGTAACGTATTTAATTGATGAACCCAAGTCATTTTAGCGGAAATGGAAAATTCATCGGTCTTGTTTAAATGCAAAGAATTAGTGTCTTGATTTAATCTTCCTTTTCTATGGATTGTAATGGACCTCTAGCGGAAAATATTGATTAAAATCAAACTTTAAAAAAAAATGTATTCATTTGATACAAGTTTTATTTCATCTAACATTGATTTAAATTATCAAGCATGCATGACCATTTCAATTTTTTTTTCTTGCTTTGTGAATATCTGATAAAAATGGATATTTTCAAACTGATCATATTCAAGTGTGGATGACAAAAGTATATAGTCTTTGTGTTCAAGACTTTTTAAAAATTGTTCTTCTTGAGAAAAATTTATTGGATATTTATTTATGAACCTGTGAAAGTAACATTCAGTCAGCTACAAGGATTTTGTGTATGCAATAGAAGGATTTCGGGGGGAAATATAAACTATGTACAGCAGTACATCTGAGGAAGTAAAGGACAGACATACCCCTCTATGTTATACAGTGTTAGACTCGGACTCAAATGTGGCTTATTTTACAGAAAGCAAGTACGGGCTGAGTACCCCAGTGACATCGATGCATCAACACAGCATGTACCCACACCACCCCCGACCCCCAGGGATGCCTCCGACAGGACCGAAGTCCATGCCACCAGGGTATAACGAGCCCCCGACCCTGAACCATCTCTCAGCAACACACCCTCCTCCCCCCCAGACCTCCTCTCTACCTCTCACCACCTCCCAGATGAACCCTCAGCTCTCCCTGTCACCAAACCATCTCAGGTAAATATATAGTATCTCAGGTAAATATACAGAATATCAGGTAAATATATAGTATCTCAGGTAAATATACAGAATATCAGGTAAATATATAGTATCTCAATTAAATCTACAGTATCTCAGGTAAATATACAATATCTAAGGTAAATATACATCATCTCAGGTAAATATACATCATCTCAGGTAAATATACATCATCTCAGGTTAATGTACAGTATCTCAGGTAAATATACAGTATCTCAGGTAAATATATAGTATCTCAGGTAAATATACACCATCTTAGGTAAATGTACATTATCTCAGGTAGATGTACAATATCTCAGGTAAATCTACATATCTCAGGTAAATGCTTTTAACGAGGATTGTTCAGGTCATTTTGACAATGTCAAATAGATTCAGAATGTACAATTCTTGTTAAATTGTCTCATTAGAATTCATAGAAAAACGAGAGAATATGGGGCACAACATTAATTATAATCAAGGATGTATCCTGATCATCTGTCAAGGTCATATAGACTAGGTCAAGGTTGCATTGATTGGAAGTGTAATTTTCCTATCCAATCCATTACATTTATGTGGAGAAACATTAAAATCGCCTGTTTTGCATATTAGTAGATTATAATAAAAGGATATGAAATGAAACTTAAATTGCTAATTTTAGCAAGATCATGGTCAATTTTCATCTCCAGTAGCTTTCTAGAAAGGCTTTATATTTTCATGATCACTTCCAACACATTTTAATAGTGTAACAAGAGATTTCATACTGACAGTAGATTAAGCAGAAGTGAATTGTTAGACATCTTGGAGTATCAGGTCTGAGATTGGAAATCCACATAATGAGCTATTATATAGTCAAGTCAGCGGGATAAATTTGGAACAAAAATGTTTAGCCCAAGTGTTGAGAAAATGACCCAAAACATTTATTATTAAATTGATTCAACATATAAATAGCACCCCCTTAAAAAAAGGCTATGAGTATTATTTTGAAAATTAATATACTTTTTGCTCACTAACTGCTTAAATAAATTAAATTCAATTTTTCATTGATTAAAATTACTTATACGGAAGAGGATGTGATGTGATATTGATACTTTTCCTATTTTATTTCACAAGATGTGAATTTCAAATGAATCCAGAAGGAAAAAAAAAGAAATCATGTTTAGCTAAAATTTCTAAATAGAGATGAAGTGTAAGCATGAAGAATCATAATGTACTATTCTGATGTATAGCCTAGCAGAGGAAGTGACTTCATAATACTTCAAAAAAGTACTCACATCAATTAAGATTGTACAAGACCCTTGAATCCCTTCAAGTGAATCTCTAAGCATAGGATGAAAGAACTCAATAAGGAAATACCGAGATCAAGCCCAGTGAATTAAATAAACAAATATTGACGTAAATTTGATATTTATTGGTACAGATTATCTGTGCCTGTCTTAGTAATGGCCGTCCCGATCCATGGTGTCACATCCATCAGGTGGGTAAGGGTTAGGTAAATCGATGTCTGTATGACCGTGCGTGGCGTCATTAGAATGACACACTTGTAGTGCCGAATACCACTTTGACAATAGTTAATTTATGAAGATAACATTTGTACCAATGTCTCGGATATTTGATATCATCTGTTACTTTGATAATTTGATGCTAAAAAAAAAACATGAAATGGACTTCAACTCAAATGTTAGACATTAGTCATTTTTAAAAGTATATATATAGAAACTGTAATGCTTTATTTTCAGAGTATCAAAGTCATTAAGTTTTAGTGTTAAATAAATACCAAGTAATTTTGAAGATGATACATGTGTCTCTTCTTCTATTTACAAATACTTGTTGACAAGTTTAATGAATTGCATCCAAGTGTAAGTCCAGAAATCAATGTTTTCAAGAGACAATTAACAATTTCAGTTGTTGAATATTTCACCTTGAAAAATCAAGATTATCACATTGCATAGGCTGTCTATAAAAATTGTTTGCCCACTACCCACCAACTAAAAATTACCTTACTCCAACCTTTTTTAACCTTTTTGCAACAGTTCTTTGTAATAATTGCTAAATTTTCTCATATTCCATTCACCCATTCTATTCCTAATTACCGAGGTAATGTCATATTACTGAGTATAATGATTGAATAAATATATCCCCCATCCCGACCTACCAACCCAATGTTCTCATTCTTAATCTAGAGATATGGCAAGCAGTTTTGTTTTTAAGAATGATCTTTAGTTGTTAAAAAAGAAGCATTTTGTTCTTAATGCAAAATTTCAACTGAATAGATTTAAATGTATATTACTATTATGAAAAAACATAGTATTACTTTCTTTTTCTTATCTTTAAAACAGCAGGTGTAGAGTTGTATAGATTATAGTCTTGTTTTACAAACTTGACGTAATTGAATGTCTTTGTGTTACAGCCCCAACGCTTGTAACATGAGTCACAAGAAGAGGAAGTACCAAGAACAGCCTTCCCATAGTGCACTTGTAACCAATGCTCTCCTCAATAGCCGAGCCAATGTATTGAATATAAAACAAGAACCAAATGGTATAGTCAGATTTTTATATAAGATTCTAAATCCCACTCTTGTTCTTAATGTTGAAAGAAAATTGAAAGCAAGCATTTGTTTGGTTTAAAGATTTTCAGAGAAAATGAAAAAAAAAGTAGCACATAAAAGGTATACCTGAGTAACTTTAATGGTTCATTAAAATATGGGACTTCATGCTTCAGAAAAATTGACACCACTTTATGCTTTAGTGAAAATCACATAGATGACAAAGATTACATTAAAACCATTGATATTTCCTAATGTATGGAAGTGCATTATTTTGCGTGTCTTGCTACAGGTCCGAGTTACGGGAGCTATAATCTTGCCGTTGACTGTGACGATGAGTTCGGATATGAACAGGACAGTACAAACGGAACCACTGGCTACCTAGACAGTACCTACCAAGTCATCAAGTGGTCTCCTTTTAACCAGAGAGACTGGGCCACACTGAAAAACGAAAATCTCAAAGATTTGTAAGTCCAGGCTTTGTGTGAGAAGTGTTTGAAATATCTGATGACTATATCTTAAGAGATTCATTTCATTTACAAGGCACAAACATAGATGTATGGAAATCATGCAAGCACACACAGGGTCCTGTTATTTAAAATAAATTTTATCAAAACTAGATATGAAATGTAAAAAATCAATTTATATGGTTTAAAGAAAATCATTATACTGATACAGTGTGCATTCAAAGAAGTGGTTAGAATTACTTTGGGTTGGATTTGCTATACTTTGCACTTGAATTAGTATTAATGGATACACTAGAAATCGTCTCGTTTAATAATGATATACATGTACATGTATTTTGGCCTAGTTAAGAATTTTTAAGATACAGTAGATTCTGTAAGTAATGTAGTACTCTGTACTGTTGTAGACCACAGCCAAACTTCCGTGTAGATGCAGACAAAGGATTTAACTTTTCGCAGCCTGATGATTCATTTGTCTGCCAGAAGAAGAACCATTTTCAGGTGACGGTCCACATGCAGGTTTCTGGGGACCCCCGCTATGTCACAACTCCTGAGGGAGTGAAGAAAATTGATGCCTTCTATCTCCATTTTAATGGAATCAAGGTACTGAATAAACTTAAGGAATATTTACATTGCATTAAAACAAGAATAATTTCCTATAAATCAATCTGAAATGCATGGTACTCATTAAAAGCATGTTGTTCAAATTGTAAACCTCTAAAAACCAATTTTCGGAACAAGTGTTTTTTTTTACTTTTTTAATGTCTGTCTTGTAGATGGAATCTCCCACCCAGACAATTAAGGTGGAACAGTCACAGTCTGATCGCAGCAAGAAACCCTTCAACCCAGTCAGGTAATGTCCAATATCAATTTGATGTTAGGTCATGAATCCTTAAAAAATTGTCGAGTAAATTTACAACAAACCATGCTAATATACTTATATGTAGAAAACCCCTATGGATAAATTTTGTCAAGTTTACTTTACAGCATGTGTTGGATTCTCATTCCAACAGGCAGGTATGCTGAAGAAGAAATCTTCAAATGAATTTACAGTCTAACACATATTTCATTGCAGAATGTTGATATTTTGTTGTAGGGTGGACCTAATACCAGAACAGACCAACAAAGTGACTGTAGGGAGGCTTCATTTTAGCGAGACAACCTCCAACAATATGCGTAAAAAGGGTCGCCCCAACCCAGATCAACGCTATTTTATGCTGGTGGTCACTTTGTATGCTTACAGCGGGGAGTATAAATATATAGTTGCAGCCAGTGTATCAGAGAAAATCATTGTCAGGGTTAGCATCACATTTTCCTTAAAGCATAAATTTTGAATCTTTAAGGATATAGCAATTCCTTTTGAAATCAAATGCGAAAAATATTGTTACATGTGTTGCCCATATCATTTCTGATAAAGTATTTGATAACTATAAGTTTTCTCTACTGTAAATCACGTTTTATTTGCGAGAACCTTATTTTCGCGTAACTACACGAGACAATGAGCTTGCGAAAATTTCATTCTCGCATTTAAAAGTATTCCTTACTATTATATGGAGGAAAAACAACAATTAGTGAAAATAATGTCTCGCTAATAAAGAGTCAATGAATATCTAACGAAAATAAGGTGTTGTGAAAATTTAGTGATCTACAGTATATTACCTGTATTTTTAAATCTTTACTCTTCTTGATGATGAACATTCTCATTAACAATAATTGACTTTGTTTTCAGGCATCCAACCCTGGTCAGTTTGATAATGATATGGATGTGACTTGGCAGAAAGGCCAGACCCCGGACAGTGTGTATCACGTGGGGCGCGTGGGGGTCAACACAGAACACCCTGAGGAGGCATTAACGGTCCATGGTAACATGAGACTGACCGGTCACCTACTCCAACCCTCAGACCTCAGGGCCAAGGAAGATTTCAAAGAGGTATTAAAAGTTAACAGTAGTCATTTATTCCAGTGGCTATGTCTACCCCATCTTTTTTAAATCTATTTTTTATAATAGAGTTTGTTATGAAAACAATACCAGATTGTAAATAAAGCCATTTCTTCCTTTTGATTATTTTTCCCATTACAAATAATTCATTCTTGATGTACTTATTATTTAATAGGAATTTATAAGTGTGATTTATTGGTGTAAATGTATTAGTAGAAGCTGAAAGTATTGTTTCTTCCAACCCCGCTCTTTTCAGAGGGGGGGGGGGGGGGGGAGGTTACCGTAAATGTTTAGGGTACTTACAAAATATGCCATGTTAGCATAAAACCTATCATTTATCAAGGTATTGTTTACTGCAAAACTTTTGTTTTATGGATTTTATTCTGTTCAAATTTTAAAGATAAAATTACGAAGAAAAAAAATGGCTCAAAAAGAAAAACAAAAAAAAAGTTTCATGAATAAAATAAATATTTATCTGAAAATAATTAGACATGTACATGTAAAAAGACACTCAAAAACCATTTCTGTGGTTTATACTGCCTTTATCCTCTCAAATACTAGACAACCATTATATTTGACAGCATCATTATTCAGGGATGAAAAATTTCCTTCTAAACAATTTTTCCTGCTGGCAGATAGGTTATGCAAATATCTTTAAGACGGTAATCTAGGTCAAGTCTGCGGGTCTGTTACACACGTAGAGTGATACAATTCATTTGTGGTTGGTAGTGCGGGATCTCGATGAAGTAATTCTTCTTGAAGCCATTTATAATTTTTAATGCCAGGTTTTCTTAAGAATTTCTTGGCATATTATATGTCTGCAGATGCTTCAGGCCAATTGCAGTAGTGCACACATACTTTAACTGTTATGTTTTGAGAGAACATAAATGCCAAAATACGTTAAAAAATATGTGCTGCTCTGACCTCTTCCCGGGCCCCTCGCTTACTGTTAACATTAACGGAGGTGCTCAAGTGTATACGTGGTCCAATCTTTGTGTGGATTTTCTTTATCGTGCAAATGTTCAAAAACTATATATTGCAAAGGACGTAATCATTAGAAAATAATTAATTTGTTGTCAAATTTGAACGGAATCAAAGAATTGTACTTGAAAAATGAAAATAAACATGTTTTAGAGATAGTGGTTCTTGTGTTGAGAAAAAATACATAATAAAACTGAAGAAAACATATTAATATGCATGAATGCAATCATCAATTGTTTTTAATTCAATTAAAAGTTGTATGAAGGAAAAATTAATGTCTTTTAAAGATGAAAGAAAAAACCATTGCAGAAATGCAAATTCAGGTCATAAAATGAACACCACATAAAAACGGGCACACCCTGCCACGCACACAATCAAACGAAAGTAAATAATACATCCTCTCTTTTGGTGAGACAGAGATCAAAACATATCCTATCTCCAAGAGGTACAACAATATGAAAACAATTGAAAAATGAAAAATGTTTTTAATTATTTTTAAGCTGTAAGAGGCTTTTCTTTGCCCACTCCTTTCATTTAATTGTAACTATGACTATATTTTGGCAGCTGGACTCGAAGGAGCAGCTAAAGAAAGTAGCCGCCATTAAGTTATACAACTACAAGTTCAGCGATGATTTTGCCAACGCCATGGGAATTCCTGAGGACAGTCGTCATGACACTGGGGTCATCGCTCAGGAGATCAAGGAGGTCATCCCTGACGCTGTCAAAGAGGCGGGAGATGTACCGCTGGAGAACGGAGAGGTTATCAAAGATTTCCTCGTTGTTAATAAGGTACAAGTCCAGTGTATTTAACCAATTTAAAATTTCATGAATGTTTTTTTTTTTACATCAAACCCTAATAAAGCGTACATTCAAAATAGACTAGCATTTCATTAAAAATTTTCAAAACTCTGTGTTTCATGCAATTGTTTAATTCTACCGAGGATGTTAAAAAAATATACCAGAGATGATTGTTTATCCACTTTGACTAGATATGAAATGTTTCATGGATTGCAGGATAAAATTTACATGGAAAATGTAGGAGCTGTCAAAGAACTGTGCAAAGTGACAGGAAATTTAGAAGTTAGAATTGATGAACTGGAAAAAATGAACCAGAAATTATCAAAATTAAAGCGCTATGACAGTGTGAAGTCCACTGTCAGTACAAAATCAACCTGTAGTGTTAGTACAATAGGGTAAGTAGCAACCTTGATAGCAACAATTTTTTCCAAGAGAACCAGTTGAAAAATTTGTTAAATTTATGTTTTTTGATTTGACAGATCATCATCACCCAAGAAATCATCGCGAATTTGTAGTCATTCACATCAGCATCTGTATAAAAGCAGCCAGAAATACGCAGCCCAGCCCCCTCACAAAGACCAGTGTAAAAAGGGTTACTGTAGAAACCGATACGTCTGCTGGGGGACTATCATCAGCATTGTCATCACATTCTGGTAAATCATAATTTAACTGTAACCCTGACCTTTCATTCAAGGTCATTTCTTAGCTCATACTGATATTCTTGTTTAAAGATATTACGAACACGGATATAGAATTGATATCATATTTGCCATGAAATATAAAAAATGAACTGTATATACGGTTATAATGTAAGGATATAGGAAGCAATTTCATAGGTCCAAATGACTTCGTTATAACCGAGACAATTCAATAGTTGTAACAAAGCCTGTTCTTACAATGATTTGCACAATGTATTGTATGATTGTTTTAAGTATTCCCTATGTTTACTTTCAGTTTGGCATCCCTTATGATCTTGTTGATTGTTTACTTTCAGTTTGGCATCTATTACGATCTTGTTTACTTTCAGTTTGGCATCTCTTATGATCTTGTTGATTCTGGAGCAGACCAAAGAACCAAAACACAATCCTCTCAGTCAGAACCTGGCAGGAAATAAGATGTAAGTGATTCTCACAGTTAAACATGTAGCCCAAACATAAATCTCTGTTGTTTACAAAACGTTCTTTAAAGAGAATTGTGGACATAAAATGATGGCCTTTTTAATAATTTTTTTACAGCCCTTCCCCTGATGATGTAATAGGTAAAACTTCTGTCAGGCCGTCAGGGACTACGTCACCCAGTAATACAAAGGCTCCAGACACAGGAAACAGTAAGTCCACAATATCATTACTTAGATAATCAAAGCACTGAGAGTACTGATAGAAGATGGTTGCATGAATTTATTGAATAACTACATTGTATCTTCTAATTTGGTATTTGCCACCATTAATGCTAATATAACGGTAGCAAATTGAGTTTCATCAGGAACACTTTAAGTTTAAATTAGATATATTTCAATCTAATGACATTTAGGCTTTAAGCTGCATTAGTTATGCATAAATTGGTTTAGTGTTCAGTAAGTTGAAGGGAGATGTAACTTCAGTAAATGATTTTAGCAAGCTACAATATAAACAAATTCTTTTTTAAACATTTTCCTAAAGTAAAAAAAAAATGCTTCAGCTGCACGAAATGTATTCCTTTCAAAAATAAATTTCCTGCAGTTATTTATTTTATTTTCTGGAAGAGATAAAAATTCCTTTGCTTTGCCTCCACTTACACTCCATCATCACCACACTATATTTTTCCTTTCACCCACAGCAGGCACTCCTATAAAACTGGTCACCCACCTTCCCCCCTACCCTTCCTGTGACTTTACCACACAGCTTTGTGAGAGAAAATGCTGCCCTCCTCCAGAGCAAGAAGATGAACCCCAGACCCTGCCTGTCAATCCTGCTTATAGCATCTGTAAGTATACTATTTTAGATTTTTTTGGATAATTTATTTTACCAGTTTGGTCTACGATCCCCCCTTACCCCCCGTGTGACCCCACTGTTACACTCTGTGAGAGGCATTGTTGTCCTAAGCCGCTGCCGTTTGATGAGGAGGTGGTCACCAGTATGATGGTGATCAGCGAGCAGGATCTGGACCAGAATCGTAAGTCACAGGATTCCCCTCGTCTCCTCAACCCGAGGACCAAGAAAGTGAAAAAGAGTCAATGCTAAGCTCTATTAGACATTTTCATAGAGTTGATGTTTATTAGTTTTGGTTTTACTTCATCTTTAAAAATTTGCTAGATCAGATGCAATAATATTTGTTTAATATTAAATTTGTTCGATTTTTTTTTTTACAATAATTACACAAAATGTGTTTGTTTATTGTAGTTACTCCTCCAGCGCCCTCTAGCATGCCACGACCAACATCCGAGAGTCCGGAAGTGGTCATCAATGTAAGTGTTCCTCAAAGCTATCCAGCAATAATGACATGTGACTTGTTAATTTGTAGCTCCTTACTAACAATGAACAAAGATTTTGGTTTATTTCATGTTTAGTAAACGTAACTACATGTATGTGGTTTATACTAGTCCTTGTAGAATAGAAAGAGGGATATCTTAATTTGAAAAAAATCTTAAAATTCTTAGAAAATTAAAAGGAATTATGTTATTTTTAGGAGTTTGTAAATCTTTCCTTATTTTCAAAAGATTACAACTCATCAATATTATGGTAATTTTGAATATGAATTAAAAACAAGAAAAAAGAGTAATTTTTTATATTATTTTTTCCCACTAGACATTAAGTCCAAAGACAGATGAGAATGAGTTGATTAACCTGATTAACAATAACGAGTCCAACATGCTTCCGGAGGTCAAACAACAGGATCAGCCGGGGGATGTGGATTCCAACGCTCTCAAAGTGGTCCACTTCAGACAGCGCCGCAATGTTCCCCAGGGTAAGGCAGTGACAAATAGGAATTGTACATAAACAATAATTTATACAGAATTTACAATATGTTAAGTACCCATCCCCCATTCTACGTATTGTTTCTGTTGATCTTTTATCTTTAACATCATGCATTAATGTCCATACATGTTAACAGTACACTTGTCACATCAATGTAATATTATGCTTCCTGTATTTGTACTTTGTAGAAGACGTACAGTACACTTGTCAAATCAACGTAATTTTTATGTTTCCCATATTTGTACTTTGTAGAAGACCTACACACCAATATCTTCATCAAGGAAATCAATGTAACGATTACAGAGGAACACTGCACGTCCTGTTCTCCGACAAATAAAGTGTTCCGGCTCAAACTCAGCCAGTACTTCTCCTATGATTTGATCACCTTCAAGTTCCTGTAAGTTCTTATCAAAATTGGAATTCTCATCGATTTTCAGATATAAAGTGTAGTTTGAATCAGTCATTTCTATACTGTAAACAATACCATTCAATGACTTGCTGAACTTGTTACAAGTCAATCGCTTGTATATCATTAGTTGCTCAGGCAAGTAATAGCAATGCATGAGCAAGTCAGGCTTATAGCATGTCAGGCATGTAGTTCCAAACATCCATAATTTTCCTCTATAGTAAAATGTTGAAATCTGTTTGTAGGACATCGGAGCGATCGTTGGCAACACTTTGTTATAACCACACGTCAAGGAACTGTAACCCTAATGTTGCGGGGGAAATGATAAAAAGAGTACCAAACGAGGTCAGAAAAAAAAATATTTATTATTATAATTATTACTTACAGTACTGGTATATCAATTATGTTGATCTTATGTATTTGTAAGGTTATAATTTTAAGAGATTGAAATGGGTTTTTTTAGGTAAAAATTTGAAATATTCTTTCTTTTACAGTGGCAAATTCCCATTGGAAAGTATTTTAGCAGTGTGTTTAAATTTCGAGTGTCTCACAAGGTGTGTATTTTCATTTGATGTATTACCAGATATTTTTATTTAAATATTACATGAATCAAATTTAACTTATTTTACATTAACTTTTCAGGCTGCTACACAAAATGTTTGCCAGAAACAAGCCAGTGAAAACATAGAATCCTTGGAATATGTGGAATATATCCTGTATTTTGATAGAACTTGTGAAAAAATAGACTGAAAAGACAGATTGTGTCCTATAAGAAACTGCTTTATCATCAGTACTCGGCCATAACCTTGTTGCTGTGGCCTTGACCTCATAGCCTCATTTTAACCATTGATCTCTTGTGTACTGGTGAATGATCAAAGATGCATCAGTTACTTTCATTTTCATATGTGCTTTACAGATGCATTCTATTTTAAGGTTTTTCCATTATTTGTCATATGCCTTGTTAACTATTTCATAAATATATATCTCATTGTTCTTGTTATACATGTTATTTATTGTATATAATGACCCCTCTTCATTGATGTAAACTTTATCTTAATACCCTATCATCTGTAGTGTATTTAATCTATCTGTTGAAGATGGAACAGACTAAATGGCAATATCACAGAAGAATTTTCTCATTTTGCACAGATTTACAGCATAGGATATACTTAAGGACTCTGTTTGCAGTATTTTAAGGCTTTACATAACTCTGTATGCTTTTTGATCATCAACTTAGTCACTGGGTGATAAAATACCCTTATAGCAATGAATTGTATATTTTTGATTAATTATATTTCTTAAATGGATGAATCAATGAAATGAATTTTTAGATGAAAATCATTGTATGACGATTGTCTCTGTTTTTTTTATTGAAGTGCTACACATTTTATATCAGTATTTGTTTTACTCGGAACATTTATTCGTCTGTTAATAGACTTATTTTTTGTAAATTGCAATGACTTGAGATTTTTATGAATTATGAGATTTTTAACTAACATTTTTAATCAAATCTTCAGATGAATTTACATGCAATACAATATAAACTCTTTTTCGACCATATAGAGAGCTTGGATGCATGTTGTATAGTTCAAGTGCTAATTGATGAAAATATTTTATTGATATTAAATAATATGATACTCCAAATCTTTCTAACAACAAATAGCATAATTGAAGAGAATATACTCGTTTTCAATGTTTATTGCCAAAGAGATTTTACATCAAGAACAATTCATCGGTGTAGACATCTTTGGATTTTGTTGTTTTATTCATTGCCTCCCTTTGTCCAAGGGAGATCATTTATGCTGAAAAGGAGAGTATTAGGTGATACTACTTTGTTTTTCTGTAGAATTTTGGGTGTTATTTGAATGTTATCTTCCAGAATGGAATAACATACATTCCAAACGTTATTGTTTAACTTACATTTTTTTATGGATTTTGTTTCATTTTACTTTTCAGACATTATTTTGTACTTAATTTTTACACTGCTCTACTTTAGACAAACATTCCAATTATCTTCAGGTGCCTTGATACACTGCAAATTCTGCACACTATGCATGTGATTTGACATTTAAAAAATACAATATGATATGATATGCACATCTTTTTTGACTATGTTAATTTTGCATTTTCATTTGTATATATGTCTTTCAGTTGTCGTAATAATCATCGCCTATTATATCAAACTTAGTAGATGACCAATTTTTTGTAAAAAAAAAATCGCCATTTTCTTTGTCAGTACATGTATAACACTCTTGTAGCATTTTGTTCTGTTAGAGGTAGATTTATTATCAAGGACTATATATTATTTGATTTATTTAACTTGAACATTACTATACAGCGGACAGGAAATTTTCGGAATAATTTTTTTTTGAGGAGTCAAATTCTCTTTTTTACAATTTTCAATAATTAGTTTGTCAGTTTGCAAATGGTGGAAGACATTTAAGATTTATATATATATATAATACATTTGTATATATATATTTATATTACTCAAAACTTACAGTTGAGGCTAGAGCCCAAGATTACACTTACAAATCCAACTGCTGATTTACTGGAGTGAATTGTGTATGATCTGGAAAAATTTACACATTTCTACTTTTTTGATAATAAATAATTCATATTTTGTAGGTATTCCATGTTCAAGTTTCATATTTTAATGTAAATCAGCCTATGAGAAAACAATAAAGTTCATAAAAATATCAGAGTATATGTTTATCTCTCTTTTTGAGTTTTGAAATTCACTACAAGGCTATAAATACTTCATTAGGGCTGTACTTATGCCCTGTTCACACGGAGAGTTTAATTCGAATTAAACGTAAAGTTACTGCAAATTAGCTTCGCTTAGCATTCACACGGAGGATATGCGAATTAGTTTAATTCGAATTAATTTACTGCACATTAAATTACTTCGCATTAGCACCGTGTGAACGCTAAGCGAAGCTAATTTGAATTAAATTTTGAGGCATGCGTAAGGCCAGAATTAAGTCACAGGACACGTGTTGGTGGTTAGATATAGGTATCCGTGCTATATTTGGTTCAAAAATCAAGGAAAAGTATGGTAAACACTAAATGTATACCTGTAGCCACTATGATGGATGACATGACGTGATTTACAAATGACGTCATAATAGCCGGGCTGCAGAAGTGAAATTTTGATTTGCATTAGTTTACTTCGCTTTAGCTGTCATGTGAACGCAATTTAATTCGCATTATTTTAATTCGCATTAGTTTACTTTGCATTAATTTACTGCGAATTAAACTCTATGTGTGAACAGGGCATTAAGTTAACAGTTAGTGTAGTTGCTAGAGTAAATGGACTATATCCTTACTTACGAACACAGCAATTACTGTTGTATTACATGTATATTGAGTCACTTGATTTTAATCAAACCTGATAGTGTTGACCTTTGGTCATCACAGTGTAGCTGAAGCATGTGTAACAAGAAAGAGATCTATCAGTTACCATCACTCAAATTCTGAGGCTATCCAGTATAAAGTTTGAATAGAATTTGCACATTAAAAGGGATCAAACTACACTGGTGGATGGACCACTGTAGTTTTACTTCCCTTACAAGATTATTTCACTCTTCAGATGCTGTGAAGGACTTCAAATTTAGCCCAAGTCTCTGCACACATGGTCAACGAACAGTGAGGGATCTTGAGCATATGTTATTGCCTGCAATCAGTCAGTGCCTTAGTTCTTAAGGTCTCATTTGAAAGACACTTAAGTTTCACTTTAAAGTGCAAAACCTTTGACAAATGAACAGTTTTTACTTTTTTCCGACTAGGTTGCAGGCAGGATGTGAACCCATAATCTTCTAATTATGGAGAGATCGCCATTAACAAATTCTGAGAAATAACTTTTTCAAAGTGACATATTTTCATTTTAAAAAATGTTTGTGAAAGAAACACAATCTAACTCACTAGCTAATTAAGCTGTTTAAATTGTTCAAAAAATATAGATGTTTTCCTTGAATTGTATTGAAATATTATGAATATTTAAACATTTTTAATACATTTTTTTCTTTACATTATGTAAAAAATAAATATAAATATAGCTAATGATTACTAAAACACAAGTTGGAATTTCTGTTAAAAAAATATCACTTTGTATGCTACAGCCTCCAAACATCAAACTGCATAAGCTACATTTCTTGTAAAAAAGATGAAATCTTGTCCTTTAATGCATCTCACAATTGAAAAATTGGCTATGACATATGGCCAGCCTTAGTCTAGCAGTGGACTGAACACACTCTGAGATTTATGACTAAATGACCTTCAGTTAACGCATCTTAACGCCTACAGCTATAAATATTACCGCTATCTTTTTTGACAACATCTTTAGTTTTCGAGGTAAAGATTTCTTGGTTCTTTCAATTTTTAGCTCACTTCAACGAAGTTGGGGGAGCTTATGTAATACCCTCGGCGTCAGTGTCGGCGTCCCAGGTTAAGGTTAAGTTTTTTGGAGCAGTTTTCTTTTTAAGTACTTCTATGTCTTATATTGATTAGACATGCATGGAAGATGCATCTAATGTGTTTCATTGTATAAGTCAAAGTTTCAGATGCTGCAATTTCAGCAAAGGAATGACCAGGTTAATGTTTTTGGAGCAGGTTAACATTTTTGGTGCAGTTTTTGGTGTAGGTCTCATTTCCAAGGAAATATAAGCCCTATGTTGACCAAACTTGCATGGATGGTACATCTAAGGATGTACACTACCAGACTTGCTTCAGATGCTGAATCTGACCTACATTTTCCGGTTGAGTGAACAGGTTAATGTTTTTGGTGCAGGTCTCATTTCCGAGTAACTAGAAGTCCTATGTTGACTAAACTTGCACGGATGGTACATCTAAGGATGTACACTACCAGACTTGCTTCAGATGCTGAATCTGACCTACATTTTCCGGTTGAGTGAACAGGTTAATGTTTTTGGTGCACATTTCCAGTAACTAGAAGTCCTATGTTGACCAAACTTGCATTGATGATACATCTAAGGATGTACACTACAGAGTTGCTTCAGATGCTGAATCTGACCTACATTTTCCGGTTGAGTGAACAGGTTAATGTTTTTGGTGCAGGTGTCATTTCCAAGGAACTATAAGTCCTATGTTGACCAAACTTGCATACTAACAGACTTGCTTCGGATGCTGAATCTGACCTACATTTTCTGGATGAGTGAAGAGGTTAAAGTTTTTAGTGTAGGTCTCATTTCCAAGTGTGAGCCCTATAATGACCAAACTTGCATGGATGATACATCTAAGGTTGCATTCTACCAGGCTGTTAAAATTATTCATTTTTTGTAAAAAGAGGTGAAATTTTTATGCAGGTTTCATTTCTAAACCCTATGTTTAGCCAAACTCGCATGGATGATACATCTTAGGATGCATGCTAATGGACTTGCTACGGATGCTGAATTCGACATACATTTTCCAGATCTATCACCAAGAAACTATAAGGCTTAAATAAACCAAACTTGGCCAAATGATGCATCAAGGGATGAAAACTCTTAAACTTGCTTCAGATGCTGGATTTTGATCACATTTTCGTGATGAAGAACTAGTTTGAAGTTTTTATATAGGTATCAGATCAAAATTACATAAATTTTGCGTTTTTGGATGTACACTTTTTGTTTGGTAATTGTGTGACTTTGCCTTACTTAAAGACAACATTCGTTGAGGTGAGCTCTGTAATCTCTGATTACCTATGTTTTATATTTATGGGCAAATTTGTACAAAACCACATAAACAACAAAACAATTTGACTGGTGTTTTGATGCTGTATTTGCATAAAAACATTCTATGCCATACACAGTATCATAAGTATCAAATATCACAAATTGCATTTATACAAAATGGAGAAATAAATACGTTGATAACAGAGCTACAGATTGCAGTGAGAAGCAGTCCTGATAAGAACACACACATTCATTCACTGTACACAGAAAGCTGTCCTATCTCGGCCTAAATTTTACGTTTCATGTAAACTTTTTTTTTATCATATTGATGATTACTTTGAAAATAAAATGATACCCCCAAAACAAACATGGGTACATATTCATAGAGTTTGTGAAATTACTACTATACTGACTTTGACATAACAAGTGAAGCATAACAAAAAGATAACACAATCTGGGCAGTTCTTAATCAATGAACACAGATTCCCACGGTCACCTATAAAAGCTAACCCTGACAGATCAGGATTTTAGTTGTTATATTTTAAGAATTACAGATCATTTCTCCATTAAAGATACAATTTTCAAATTTATATATATTCATGTTTTCTTTATCTCACAAACTTTAAATACAAACATTTTCTTTTCAAAACCTACAAAAAATGTTTTTAATTTTTCAACAACCTTTATATAATGTCAAAAACTTGTGTATATATTTACTTAAGTTTGATATTTGTCAGGAATGTCTCCAAACTAGCCCAATTGTGAAAGAAAAGTTTACTCCACAACTCATTTTTTAGCAGTGTTAATTTAATTTTGACTGAACACTAAAATTTCCTACAGCCCATAATTATCCATTCAATGCGAAGCTATGCTTACATGTAACAGAATTATTAAGCTGCCACAACCGAAGACTTTGAAAAAGACCCACTCTGACAACTGAAATGGATTCCTATCCAGGTAATACAGCATTTCTGCCATTTTAGCGGCATCACAACCTTGTGCTAGATATTCTAACAACCTAGAGTACTAGAGTTTTACATGTTCATGTACCAAGATATGTCACTTTTTAAAAACTTCCACAAGCAGTTTGCAGCATGTAACCTCTACATTTACAGTCTGTTATTCTATACACTGAATGGATTATAAAGGGATAAGTATATTCAATGAAATTATTTTAAACTGACAGATATAGAAGGCTATCTATTTTTTGTAACTATGGTATTCATCCTATCAAATTGCACAACATTTGGATGTTAAATTACTATGTTTGCATAGACAGCCCTTTTATGAACTTTTGAGTTTGCTTTATACATTTTCAAGAGTAATTTCTAAATGATGTATAAATTGAGATTTCAATGAATACATGTTCATGATAAGTATGAAATTTTGTTCTGACAATAATGCTGGTATTTGTTTTATACATGATTCTAAGACAATAATTATTGCTGGTTGAATGACTAATTAAAATAAGACTGCCTACTCAAACATATCTTTCATACACAATATACAAGGGTAATAAAATAATTTTAAAAATCTACTTTACTATCTATATACATTTAATTTATTACTTTCTATATAAAAGTGAATGTTATATTTATATACATACAGTTTTGTTTTTAATACATTATATGATTATTTTTTAATTCTCATAAAAATTGTCAATTTTCTACAGCACTATTGGATTTCAAACCATGGTGGCACATTATCTGTGCTCAGTATTTAGGGACAAATTTTGGGCAAGACGTTATTTTTCATATCTACATACCAAACAAATTTCAAAGTAGGCAATAAATTCACACTTACTAGTGCTCCTTATCTAAACTTAATGGAATCGCTCCAAGTCAAATTCTGTTTCCCTATTTCATCAACAATTAAAAAAAAATCTACAGTGTTTCACCATTTTGAAAATATAAATAAAGATTTTCAAAGAAATGCAGTTGGAAAATTAAAGAGACAGAATTGAAATGGAATGTGGTCTACATATTACTTAAAGAAATGAGAATATATTCACAATTCCAGAACTCTGTTAAACTTTTGTCATTAATAGGTAAACATTTTCATGGATATTCAATATGAATTATATAATACTTTTAAAGAAAATCTGCAAAATCCATGTAAATTTTTTAACAGTTCTGCATTTGAATAAGTACATTTATACATTTATTTTCCATCTTATAAATATTTATACATTTATTATGCAGGTCAAGAATGAGGTAACTTTTCATACTGGGTAGGAGTTATTTCCCTTTGAACTTGGACAGGCAGCAACAATACACAGATCTCCATTTTCTTGCTATAAATGCATTGTCTACAGCAGGGAACACCGACAATACACACAAACACACATACAAAGTGATGGTTAAATGATTCTTCTGTAGTTTTGGTCTTGGTAAAGTAAATGCCATTCAAAAATGGATGAGGAAAACTGACCATGGATGATAAAAATGAATTTAGACATATATTTTCTGTATAATATATGAAAAATTGGTAGAAATCTACCAAATACTCCATACAAACAACAAATCTACAGTTCTACCTAGTAAGGTTTTATAATATTCCTAGGTCTGATTTACATACACCTGGTCCTCTCAACTTGATATATGACATCAATACCTTAACTCCAGATACAAATCAGTGGCCAACATAAATAAAGGCTTATGTGAGAGTTTTCATGACTCACAATTTTTAAAAAACAATTTACAATATTATTTATAGATTTGCTATTTGTACAGTAAGATGCTAATAATTTGTTACAACCTAGAGTAAAATGTATTAATAGTTCATCATGTGTTCGGTGGTCCGGCGGTGCATGGAGTTGTCCGCCCCTCCCTGTCGGCGGACATGCTGGGGGGACTGCTGTGTCTGACCCTCGGTCCCGCTGGGTTCTCCCTCATCTCCACTCTCCCGACTTTTGTCTTTGGTCCTGAATTTCTTCCTCCACGATGGAGCTCGTCTTAACTTTCCTCCTTCACCCTGAAAATTCAAACATTTGTCAGGTATCTCCAAAGATAAAATGTCTCTTAGCAATTGGTACAAGTAAGAAATCAATAGTAAATTCTCAAATTAATCAATATGTAAATTTAAATTCAGAATGATTTTTATCTACATGTAGTTTTTCTGAAAAGAAATAATGAGGAGGTTAGAATTGAAAGCAGTAGCTGTTTCTAGCTTTTCTTGTCAGGTAAGCTAAAGCTTATGTCCTTATTTACACAGATCCATCTTATCATCTTCCCATGTTTTGCTAACAAAAAACAATCTTTAAGCATGGTTTGCTACAAGGGTGCCTTGTCAGACAGAACACCCAAACCTAATTCATAAGCATGGGACTTGAAATAACAAACTAAAGGCCCATGGGCCACATCCCTCACCTGAGTCACTCGGACCCTACTGTTCTTTACCAGCAGATTTTACCCTATGTATTCCTATGTTAAAATTTGATCATCTATTTTGCCCCCTGACAGTCATAAATTAAAGGGGGAAAACTTGACCCTAAACCAACAAAGGGTGCTTCCCTATTAATAATATGACTAGTCATGACTTTGCTATTACATGTACTGAGATTTTCAAGGGTTCTTGAAAAGAATCTTGAAAATGTGAAAAAGTTTACAGACAGCTAAACAGAAGTTTGCCCCTGGACAAAATACGATCAGAAAAGCTTACTTTGAGCTAAAATCAATAAATTTAAATAAAATGACTTCTTTGTGAATCTCTGAAAAAAAAGACTCACTTTTCAGTTCATATTGACTCTATCTATTAAATCTTTTATTAGCATGCATATTAACAATGTAGATACTCCTAATAATTTATACTGTTTTTACATGTATATAACATAGCCAATTGTGTAAAGTAAACTATACTACCTATTCAACGTTTGGTCTATAAAGCTCTTGAATATCATGCAGTATGTTTTGCTATTATGAATGAACAGAGTGAGCCATTCAGAATAACAGTTTATATAAAGTCAGTATGATGAGTTGTTTTATAAATTCATGTGAAAGGAAATAATCATTCATTGCGATACAGATATTAACTTCACCTGAATTTGAGAATATAGAGACTTCAAGTAAATGTAGAAAGTTATCAAGACAGGAAATATTTGTAGCTTATCTGACAGTGCCCTGTGAATCTAGTGATAAATTTGAGAAGTTGAAACTCTTAGTGTTATTAAGCATTGATTTTAATTTTTATTCACCTCAAACCCCAGAAATCACACAAAAGTACCAGTGTTTTCAACTCATCAAACAAAGACTGAAAAGTGATTTATTTCAAGAAATTTCTGTTTATTATATATTTGATAAAGTGATATAAAAATCATAATGAACGAAAGCATATATAGAAGGCCTTTTAAGTCCCAAGTAATGCCAATCCAAAATGCATCAGGTGTTATGGCATGAAAGCTGTTAATTTGTCTCACCTAGGAAAGATACTAATCCCTTCCTTTTTTTCTTCTGAAAATTCAAATTCAGCGGCAACATTAGCATTGAACTAGCAAGATGATAATATACAATATTTGACAGACTTATTTTTCATTCCTCTTTGCAACCTCTCTTTGCACTGCGCATGATCAGCCATTTGATGAACAAAAAAAACTTTTTTCTTTTTTAAAATTGCAAAAAAGAAAACAACCAAAAAAA